>NC_137072.1:77153500-77753500 GCF_951640355.1 Cnephaeus nilssonii | reverse complement strand
TCTCTGATCGCCTCACTTTCTTTTTGTGCTTGATTTAGTCTCATGTTTTGTTTAATCATAGACCCTAGGTGTAGAAAATCTATTGATAATTTTGCTAATGTTGCCAGTAAGAGGCCACATAGTGTGATTGCCCTGGAAATGAAATAAATTGTGATTTAGGGGCTACAAATGTGGAAACATCAGTGATGGCTATTGTTTACCAATCAGACATGTCCCATTCACCATGGCTACAATATTGAAGAACAAAAACAAAGTTATGGAAACTGTCAAAGCAGCTGATTAATTGAGGGCATAAGACTAACAAAAATTCCAGAGAGGCCCATATCAGACATGGAGAAACTTCTAATGACTTGGATTAAAGACCAGACAGAGTTGTACAATATGTTTGCATTTTAAGCTAAATGTTATTGCAAAAGTGTTAAAAAGTTTATCTATATAATAAAAGCCTAAGCGACCATTACAGTGGACCAACTAGAACAACTGGTTGCTATGATGCACACTGACCACCAGGGGGCAGATGTTCAGCACAGGAGCTGCCCCCTGGTGATCAGTGTGCTCCCACAGGGGGAGTGCCGCTAATCCAGAAGCCAGGCTCAAGGCTGGTGAGTGCAGCAGTGGTGGTGGGAGCCTCTCCCACCTCAGCGGCAGTGCTAAGGAGCAGCGAGCCAAGAGGAAAGGAGAGTGAGCAGGTGGACAGTAAGGAGCGAGGGGTCCTGGACTGCGAGAGGGCCCAGGCCGGGCTGCGGGACTCCCCCCACCCAGTGCATGAATTTCATGCACTGGGCCTCTAGTATAGTAAGAAAGTTATAGTAAGCCAAATCTAATTTATTATGGAAGGAAATATTTTTTAATAAATTTAGTGTAGGCCAAGTGTACTGTGTTTATAAAGTCTACAATAGTACACAATAGTGACCTAAGCCTTCACATTCACTCACAACTCACTCACTCACCCAGAGTAATTCCCAGTCCTGCAAGCTCCATTTATAAGTGCCCTGTAGAGGTGTGCCATTTTTATCTTTCATACTGTATTTTTAAAAATTTCTTTATTGTTTAAAGTATTACATATAGTATTACATATGTCTTCTTTTTTCCACATTGACCTCTCCCCAGCTACCCCCACCTCCAGCACATGCCCTCACTGCTGCCCCCCCCCCCAGTGTCTTGTGTCCATTGGTTATGCTTATATGCATGCATACAAGTACTTTGGTTGATCTCTTATCCCCCCTCCCTGTCTTTCCTCTGAAGTTTGACAGTATGTTCGATGCTTCTCTGTCTCTGGATCTAATTTTGTTCATCAGTTTATGTTGTTCATTATATTCCACAAGTGGGTGAGCTCATGTGATATTTATCTTTCTCCGACTGGCTTATTTCCCTTAGCATAATGCTCTCCATGTCCATCCATGCTGATGAGAATGGTAAGAATTCTTTCTTTCTTATAGCAGCATAGTATTCCATTGTGTAGTTGTACCACAGTTTTTTAATCCACTCATCTGCTGATGGGCACTTGGGCTGTTTCCAAATCTTAGCTATGGTAAATTGTGCTGCTATGAACATAGGGGTACATATATCCTTTCTGATTGGTGTTTCTGATTTCTTGGAACATATCCCTAGAAGTGGGATTACTGGGTCAAATGGGAGTTCTATTTTTAGTTTTTTGAGGAAACTCCATACTGTTCTCCACAGTGGCTGCACCAGTCTGCATTCCCACCAGCAGTGCACGAGAGAGTCCCTTTTCTCCACATCCTCACCAGCACTCATCATTTGTTGATTTGTTGATGATAGCTATTCTGATAGGTGTGAATGGTACCTCATTGTCATTTTGATTTGCATCTCTCGGATGATTAGTGACTCTGAGCATATTTCATATGTCTCCAAGCCTTCTATATGTCCACTCTGGAAAAATGTCTATTTAAATCCTGTGCCCATTTTTTGATTGGATTGTTTAAATTCCTTTTGTTAAGATGTATGAGTTCCTTATAAATTTTTGCAATTAGGTCCTTATTGTATATAACATTGACAAATATGTTCTCCCATGCAATGGGCTTTCTTGTTGTTTTGTTGATGGTTTCTTTTGCTGTGCTGAAGCTTTTTATTTTGATGTAGTCCCATTTGTTTATTTTCTCCTTAGTTTCCATTATCCTAGGAGCTCTATCAGTAAAGATATTGCTATGACATATGTCTGATATTTTGCTGCCTGGGATTCTTATAAGATTTTAATGATTTCCCGCCTTACATTTAAGTCCTTTAGCCACTCTGAATTTATTTTTGTGTATGGTGTAAATTTGTGGTCTAGTTTCATTTCTTGCTTGTGTCTGTCCAATTTTCCCAACCACATTTATTAAAGAGACTGTATTGACTCCATTGTATGCTCTTGCCTCCTTTGTTAACTATTAATTGAGCATAATGGCTTTGGTCTATTTCTGGGTTCTCTATTCTGTTCCATTGGTCTATATGTCTGTTCTTGTGCCAGTACCAGGCAGTTTTGAAAAGAGTGGCTTTGTAATATAGCTTGATATCTGGTATTGTGATCCTTCCAACATTGTTCTTTTTTGTCAAGATTGTTGGCAGCTATTCGATTTTTTTTCATTCCATATGAATTTTTGGAGAGTTTGTCCTAGGTCTGTGAAATATGCCCTGGGTATCTTAATGGGGATTGCATTGGATCTATAGATTTCTTTGGTAGTATGGACATTTTAATGATGTTGATTCTACCAATCCATGAACACGGTAGATTCTTCCATTTTTTTTATGTCTTCCTTATCTCTTTTTTCAATGCCCTGTCGTTTTCAGAGTATAGGTCTTTTACCTCCTTAGTTAAGTTTATTCCTAGGTATCTTAATTTTTTTGGTGCAATGGTAAATGTGGTTGTTATTTTGTTTCTCTTTTTGTGAGTTCATTATTGGTGTATAAAAAAGTCATATATTTCTGGGGGTTAATTTTGTATCCTGCTATATTGCAATATTCATTTATTAAGTCTAGTAGTTTTTTGATGGAGTCTTTAGGGTTTTCTATCCTATTTAATAAAAGAGTATTATGCAGATTGATCATCACTGCAACACACAATATAGCTGCCTCCATGTGGTCAAAGATCCTGCCCCCATGTGGACACAAGATGGCCACCACAAGATGGCCAGCAGGAGAGGGCAGTTGGGAGGCACCCGGCCTGCAAGGGAGGGCAGTTGGGAGGTACCCGGCCTGCAAGGGAGGGCAGTTGTGAGGGACCAGGCCTGCAAGGGAGGGCAGTTGGAGGTGATCAACCCTGCAGGAGAGGGCAGTTAGGGGTGACCAGGCTGGCAGAGGAGGGAATTTGGGGGCAAACAGGCTGGCAGGGGAGCAGTTAAGCATCAACCAGGCTGGCAGCGGAGTGGTTAGGGGGTGATCAGGCTGGCAGGCAGAAGTAGTTAGGGGCAGAATCAGGAAGGCAGGCAAGCAGTTGGGAGCCAGCAGTCCTGGATTGTGAGAGGGATGTCCTGGTGGGATCGGGCCTAAACGGGCAGTCGGACATCCCTTCAGGAGTCCCAGATTGGAGAGGGTACAGGCTGGGCTGAGGGACAAACCCCCGCCGTGCACGAATTTCGTGCACCGGGCTTCTAGTGTAACAATATCATGTCATCTGCAAATAATGGCAGATTTACTTCTTTTCCAATTTGGATGCCTTTTATTTCTTCTTGTCTGATCCCTATGGCTAGTACTTCCAGTTTTATGTTGAACAGGAGTGATGAGAGTGGGCATCCCTGTCTTGTTCCTATTCTTAGGGAAAATGATTTTAAGCTGTAGGTTTGAGTCTGATGTTGGTTGTGGGTTTGTCATATAAGGCTTTTATTATGTTGAGGTATGATCCCTCTATTCCCACTTTGCTAAGAGTTTTTATCAAGAAACTGTTGGATTTTGTCAAATGTTTTTTCTGCATCAATTGATATGATTATGTGTTTTTTGTCTCTCAGTTTGTTTATGTGATGTATCATGTTTATTTATTTGCAGATATTGTACCATCCTTGCATGCCTGGAATAAATCACATTTTGTCATGGTGTATGATTTTTCTAGTGTAGTGCTGGATCTGGTTTGCTAGGATTTTGTTGAGGATTTTAGCATCTATGTTCATCAGGGATATTGGCCTGTAATTCTCTTTCTTTGTAGTGTCATTATCTGCTTTTGGGATTAGGGTAATTCTGGCTTCATAGAAAGAGCTTGGAAGTGTGCCTTCCTCTTGAATTTTTTGGAATTGTCATAGGAAAATAGGATTTAGTTCTTCTCTGAATGTTTGGTAAAAATCTCCTGTGGAACCATCTGGCCCATGGCTTTTATTTTCCTGGAATATTTTTGATTACTGTTTCAATTTCATCAGTATTTATTAGCCTATTCAGGTTTTTTGATTATTCCTGATTGAGTTTTGGAAGCTTGTATTTTTCTAGGAATATGTCTATTTCATCAAGGTTGTCCAATTTTTGGAGTAGAGTTGTTCATAGCATTTTTTAAATAATTCTTTGTATGTCTGTGAGATTGGTTGTTACTTCATCTCTTTCATTTCTGATTTTGTTTATTTCAGTCCTCTCTCTTTGTTTAATGGTGAGCCTGGCTAGAGGTTCATCAATCTTGTTTATCCTTTCAAAGAACCAGCTCTTGGTTTTATTGATTATATATACACATATATTGGTGTCTATGTCATTTATTTTCGCTCTGATGTATATTATTTCATTCCTTCTGCTTATTCTTGGCTTTTCTTGTTGCTCTTTCTAATTCTTTAAGTTGCAGGGTTAGATAATTT
The DNA here is from genome assembly GCF_951640355.1 of Cnephaeus nilssonii. NCBI lineage: Eukaryota > Metazoa > Chordata > Mammalia > Chiroptera > Vespertilionidae > Cnephaeus > Cnephaeus nilssonii. The sequence continues at coordinate 77,748,734 of NC_137072.1, read as the reverse complement.
ATTACCATTTTTTCTTGTTTTTTGAAGTAGGCCTGTAGAGCTATGAACTTCCTTCTTAGGACTGCTTTCACTGTGTCCCATAGATTTTTGGATTGTTGTATTTTCATTGTCATTTGTTTCCATTATGTTTTTTATTTCTTCTTTGATCTCTTTGGTAACCCAATCATTGTTTAATAGCATGCTATTTAGCCTCTAAGTGTTTGATTTTTTTTAATTGTTTTTATGTAGTTGATTTCAAATTTTATGCCATTGTGATCTGAGAAGATGCTTGATATGATTTCTATATTATTGAATTTGAAGAGACTTTGCCTGTGTCCTAATATGTGGTCTTTCTTTGAAAATGTCCCGTGTGCACTGCAGAAGAATGTATATTCTATAGCTTTGGTTTGAAATGTTCTGAAGATGTCATTTAAGGCCATCTGATCTAGTAAGTCATTTAGGATTGCTGTTTCTTTGCTGATTTTTTGTCTAGAGGCTTTATCCAGTAATGTCAATGTGGTGCTAAAATCCCCTACTATGATTGTATTGCTGTCAATCTCTCCTTTGATATTTAGCAGAAGGTTTTTTTTATGTATATGGGTGCTCCTGCATTGGGTGCATATACGTGTACCAGAGTTATATCCTCTTATTGTATTGATCCCTTTAGTATTAGGAAGTGGACCTTTTTATCTCTTGTTATGGCCTTCACTTTGATGTATATTTTTTCAGATTTAAGTATTGCTACCCCAGCTTTTTCCCATTTCCATTTGCCTAAAAAATATTTTTCCATCCCTTCACTTTCATCTGTGTGAGTCCCTTGTTCTGAGATGGGTCTTTTATAGAAAGCATTTATATGGGTCATGTTTTCTTATCCATTGAGCCACTCTATGTCTTTTGATTGGAGCATTTAGTCCATTTACATTTAAGGTTTTTTATTGATAGATACTTGTTTGTTGCCATTTTTATTCTGTATGCCTGTGTTCCTTCTACCCTTTCTATTTCTTCTTTTTACAACAGTCCCTTTAGCATTTCTTGCATTGCTGACTTGGTAATGATAAACTCTCTTAGCCATTTTTTGTCTGTGAAACTACTGATTTCCTCTTCAATTTTGAATGATAGCATTGGTTGATAGAGTATTCTTAGATTCAGCCCCTTATTTTGCACCACTTTGTATACTTCATTCCATTCCCTTCTGGCCTGATGTGTTTCTGTTGAGAAATCATTTGATAATCTAGTGGGAGATCCTTTGTAGGTAACTCTCTGTCTCTCTCTTGCAGCCTTTAAGATTCATTATTTGTCGTTAATGTTTGCCATTGTAATTATGATGTGTCTTGCTGTGGACCTTTTGGGTTCATCTTGTTTGGGACTCTGTGCTTGTGTGACCTTTTTCCCCCAATTCAGGGAAGTTTTCTGTCATTATTTCTTCAAATAGGTTTTATATACCTTGCTCCTCTTCTTGTCATTCTGGAACCCCTATTATATGTACGTTTTTGTTTCATTTTGTCCCAAAGCTCCTGTAGGCTCTCCTCCTGCTTTCTAATTTTTTTCTCCAATACCTGTTCAGATTGGGTGTGTTTTCAACCCTATATTCTAACTCACTAATTCGGTCCTCTGCTTCTTCTAGTCTACTGTTGAAACCGTCCATTGTGGTTTTTATTGTAGCAATATCATTCTTGATTTCCTCTTGATTCTTACATAAGTTGTTGATTTTCTCAGTCATCTGATTTATGAACTATATGACACTTACTCTGAATTCTTGTTCTGACATATTTCATGCCTCTATTTCATTTAGTACATTTGCTGGAGATTCCTTCTTTTCTTTCCTTGGGGGGTTGTTTTTTGTCTCCCCATTTTTTATGTCTTTTTCTGGCCTTGGGCATCCTGCTTTTTGTTTGAGAGGTTGAAGACCCTATCAGGGCAATGGTCTGGAAATAGTTAGGCCAGTGGCTGGGTCTGCCTTGAGTTTCATGCCTTTATTGTCTCTGCTCTCAGTTGTATTCCCTTCTCCCTTAGAACTGGTCCCTCAGTTGTCTGCTTCAGATGCTTGAGGTGGTGGGAGTGCATGCACAGTTCCTCTGATGTGTGACTCCCTTTGATTACCCACAGCCCTGTGGCATGCAATTTACTTTGGGGCTCCAGCACCTGTGGCTGGGTGGCACCCTAGATCCCTCTGGCAGCACACTTGCAGCACACTCCTGTGGACCCTGGTTGGGCACACCAGCTAGCTCTGGGTTGTTTTGGCAGCACTCCCCTGTTTCCTGGAGTGAGGTATGCATTGGTTTGCTTCAGATGGCCCCAGCAGGACTGTCCCAGGAGCCAGGTTGGAGCGGGTGCAGGTTTCTCTGGGTTATACAGTCAGAGCTCCGCTGTGGCCTGAGTGGAGCACATGCTGGAATTTTCCAGGTTACCCCGGCAGCAAAACCCTGTGCTTCGGTTGGAGTGGGTGCAGGTTGCTCTGGGTTGCACAGTCCTCACTTTCTTGTAGCCTGGAGTGCAATGCATCCTGGGTTGCTCCAGTTTGCCACTCATCACTGTGGAGCAGGGCAATGTTGCCCTGGGTCGCTCAGTCTGTGCTCCTCAGTGGAGCAAAGTAAGGTGCATGTTGGGTTGCTCCACATGGCCCTGGCAGGACTGTCCAGGGGGCCAGAGAGGAGCAGCATGGGTTTCTCTGGGTCGCACAGTCAGAGCTCCCCTATGGCCTGGAGTGGGGCATGCTGTGGCTTACTCTGGGTTGCCCTGACAGCAGGTCCGGGGGCTCAGGGTGGAGCTAGCACTTTGTGGCTCTGGGTCAGGCTAGCAGCATGGTTCTGGGATCCAAGGTGGGGTTGGGGAATAGGGTTCCCCATGGCTTGCACTTACTCTGGGGTCTTGGAGCTGGATCTTAGGACACTGAGTCCCACTGGGCTGGTTAGGAACCCTGGTGCGGGAGTTCACTCTGGCAGCATACACTCCCTGCAGACATCTGGGAGCCTGCCAGGAGGTAATGTGCCACTCACTGCCTGGGCACGGTGGTGGTTCCATATGGGTTATGGCTGGCAAGCAGCATTCTCTAGGTGTCTTCTGACCTTCCTTATTGAAAATTGTCTCCTCAGCTGTGTCTAATTTGTTAATTCAGGCTGGATGTTCTCCGATTTAGTTGCTTTTCTGGTCTGGCCCGAGAAGAAGGTGCACAACTCTGGTGCCTATTCAGCCACAATTTTCTCTCTCCCTCATACTGTATTTTTGTTGTACCTTTTTTTGTTTTGTTTGTTTAGATATACAAATACTAACATAACTCTATATAGTATTTTCTACAGTGACTTACTATACAGGTTTGTAACCTAGGAGCAGTAGGCTACATTATATAACCTACATGTGTAGTAGTCTATACCAATTAGAGTTGTAAGTGCTCTCTGGCATTTACACAATGATGGAATTGTCTAACAGTGCATTTTTAAGAACATATTCCTGTTATTAAGCAACACATGAATGTATTGATTATATATCACTACCACTTATAAACCTATTCTTCACCATCTAGACCATTCTTTGCTACAAGATTGTTGTTATCATTAATTTCTTCCTATTCCCAAAGCCTAATATTCAAGCAATCACCAGTCCTATTTTTTTTTTTCAGGAACAGAGAAGGCACTGTAAATCTTTTAGTAGAGAAAATTTAAAATAGAAATTGTTTAAAAGGTTGAGAGAGAAAAGAAAGGAAGGCAATATCTCTTGGATCAATAATGCAGGAGCACAAAGGAAAATGGATTTACAGTCCAGGAACCTAGTGCAGCTGGTTGGAGCCTGCACTTCAAATCAGTCTGACCCTGACACCAGAAGCTAAGCACTCTTGATGGAAAGTTAAAAGTCTACACCACAGATGTCACAGTCTGCTCTACAGCCCAGAAGAAAAATACTTTTTACATTCCCCAGTCTCCTTCTAGTGTCCCTCATTAGAAGAACAGAGCCAGAAACCAGTTGGCAAAGAGCTTAAAAAATGCCGTTTGTAGTACATCAGACCTTTCAAGTTATAGAAAGGAGATAAAGTGGTTGGGAGAACTTGGGGAAGCAGAGTCTAGATTGTTTGGAAAAGTTGGGGGAGTGAAAAAATGGAACATGTCACTCAGATCATTATAGAGAAAAATAGTACTCTTGCACTCCCTCCCAGGCATGTAGTTTTACAGAATGACTAGGATGAGAGAGCAGAGAGAAAGGAGGCAAATTACCTATACAATTAGTTACCCATAGTTACTCACCATTTATTCATGTCACTTCTTACAATTCCATCACTTTTTTCTCCATATTCAAGATTGCATGCAATAACAATAAGACAACCTGTTTCCATTTATACAACCATCACTTATATAAGACAAAATCTTCTACTTTGAAAGAGGGTATATTCAAAGTGCATCTTCTAGTATCTTAATTTTTGGCTGTTACTAGTAATTCTTTGAGTTCAGTCAAAATCCCATCTGAATATTTTGTAACCCAAATTTGTAAAGATTACCCACACACATTACCTCTAAGAAAACAAAACAAAACAAACAAAATGGGGGAAGGGAGAGGAAGGAATAACTGGTTAATGTACGTTTCTGTTACCACAGTTCCCATTTCTGAACTCATCATGGAGCCATAGGTACTATTTGTTGCTTCATTCTTCCATTTTCTATTCATATTGTTTCTTTTTTTTTAAAATATATTTTATTGATTTTTTACAGAGAGGAAGAGAGAGGGATAGAGAGTTAGAAACATCGATGAGAGAGAAACATCGATCAGCTGCCTCTTGCACACCCCCTACTGGGGATGTGCCCGCAACCAAGGTACATGCCCTTGACCGGAATCGAACCTGGGACCCTTGAGTCCGCAGGCCGACGCTCTATCCACTGAGCCAAACCGGTTTCAGCTATTCATATTGTTTCTGCCCTCAGCCACTACTTTAGCTGGTGGAGAGACAAAACCTCCAATCCTAAAGGCTCTGTCATTAGCAAAATTTGCATAGCTGTACTGGACTATAAAAATAACTAAAAGCTGAACTTTTAAAAAAATTAATTAAAATGTTTTAATTAAAAACATTTGTAAAAATTTAAATAAAAAATGTCAAGGTCACAGAATATGTATAACTTCCCAAATAGATGTGTAAGTTTGAAAAGTAATTATTTTATGAACTTTAAATTTTTGTCAGGAAATTATAAACTCTTACTTTTGATTATAAATATTCAGGTAATTAAAAAAACTTAAAATTGATATGCATTTAATATACTGTAATTCAAAACATTAGAAAAATTAAAGTGTTTTAGTTCCTTGTGAAACGTCACCAAGAATGGTTTGAACAGTGCTTGCCTTCTTCTTCATGTCCTATAACTTACACTATGGAGTAAGCATCTTTTCCATACCTTGGTGAATTGTCATGCTCTTAATTTTGAGTTTGTACCAGCTTCCAAAATTTTATAATTTCACTTTTAATGTAATGAAATATCTGTGAAAGCCCCTTTAATGTGGAATTTCCCTAGGGATACCATTATCCTTTTTATCACTGTCCTCATTTATATCAATGACTTCACCTTCACTAGACTAGGTTCCACATATTTAGTTTCTCCAATAGTAGCAATGTCAGCATTAGCTATTATTCCATAACTTCTTTTATGTTTCACTCAAATTTTAGTTCCAGTAATGCAGTTTTAATTATCTGGTGCACTTTGATTTTTGTGGGGCAATTCCCTCTTTTAATTATCTTTTTTATTTCCTCCCAGTGGTCACATAGGTTTATCACTGACACACAAAGAGATAAATAACAGAGGTATTTTCTTTCCTGTCTGAACATGAACAAAATAACAGATGCACAGTGACCAATCACCAACGGACTTTGAAAAAAGTGATATGATTGGTCACTGATCATGATTCACATGTTATTTACAGAGTGATTTGTAGAGTGCAGATCTGGCAGTGATGCTTGTATTTATTTTATCCAATTACTCAAAGTTAATGCACCCTGGTATTTGGAATTTGAGTTGTGTTATTGGAAACTAGTACTTCACTAAACCATAGCAGCCAAAATTTTTATATATCGGAATCATGCGAGTGAGGACTGTTTATACATACTGCTTTTACCTGATGATGAAATGCTGCTGCTAATCCCATATTTCCAGATCAGATAACACCCAGTTCATAAAGAACAGTCCAATTTCCAGAATTTTAGATCCCAGTCAATGTCAAATGGCAAGCTAATGTCTGTTTGTATACCTAGAAGAGTTATTTGCAGAGTTTTGTCCAAAACCCTGAAGTCCTGTTGTACTGAGACTTGCCAGAGGCTCTTTGCAAATCCCCCCAAATCTTTCACTTTGCTTTCTCTTCTGTAACTCTCCAAGCTGGCATTTTCCCCCCATATGCTGACAACCTTAGTCCTGAATTTTCATGATTTCATATCTCGAGAGAAGAGTTAGCTTCCTAAAGATGCTCCCTGACTCCCTTATTTTCAACTGCTGTGATTATGACATAGTGACATTTATAGGAAGAACACCTGACCATGTAGCTCCTCCGCTTAAAAATCTATCAATATTTCCTTAAAACTTTTAAGACAAAGCCAAAACTCCTTAGCATAGAATAAAGGGTTTCGTGATATGGCTTCCATTTAATTTTCAGCCACTTCTATTAGACTTTGTTATACATTCATTCTGAACAATTGTGGGTTCCTAAACAAACTCTGATTTTCTTATTCCTGTTCTTTCCACGTGGTGCTCTTACAGCTTAAACCTTTCACTTTACCTGAACAACTGTTGGTTGTCTCACAGAATAATCCTAATGCTATATCTTTGGGAATGTCTTACATCACACATCAAGTTTGAATAATTTTTATATCCCTACTCATGGGCTATCACTATTTAAAACTTTTATGACATCGTATTGTGCTTTATTCCAACTTTCATGTTGTGTGTTCCACTGCTCTTTGATAACAGAAAATATATTTATATTGTGTCACTAAGGTTTAGTATAAGAAGGCACATGTTCTCCTTTGCATATTTTTTCCTCATCTTCTGAGAGAGTATTCTCTCTTAGTTTCCTCTTGTCTTTAGTTACTGCTCTGCATCATTCTAAGTCTCTGGATCTTCTCTTATGTTCATTTCCATTGCATTGATTTTGCTGAAGTTATGACCAAAGCTCTCCCATTTTTATTTATATGTTCTACCTTATTAAATTCTCATGGCTTTACATACTATCTTTGAATAGCTAATGCTGCCATTGCTGCCATCTGAATCCATATCTTCACTCCAAACACTTTCTTTTTTTAATGTTTTTATTGACTTTAGAGAGAGAGGAAGGGAAAGGGAGAGAAAGAGAGAAATGTGAGAGAAATATTAATTGGTTGTCTCTCATAAACACACCCTGACTGGGGACTAAATCCATAACCAGGATATGTGCCCTGACCTGGAATCAAACCCACAACCTTTTGGTGTATGAGACAACACTCCAACCAACTGAGCCACATTGGCCAGTGCACTCCAGACACTTCCAAATATCCTAGGTGGCATTTACTATTGTTTATTTGAGATCTTTATTTTAATGTTCCAAAATATTAATTACAGAAAAAATAAATACCTCTGTTTCACACAACATATTTCTCTTTTTAATCTTTTAAGTAATAGCATCATCACCAATTTAATTTTAGAGCCATTTATTCTATTTAAAATTTAGTTAAATAAATTTTATTCAAAACCAAAAATTGAGAGCAATCTATTTCCTAGGCAGCATGCCAAATTATAGGGAAAAAGAGCAGAAAAACACAAATATGCTTTCCCTTAATATGTCAGAAGAACAGTGGCAAAAGTGCTTTAATGGAGAAATGTTTTCCTGTGAAAGCAATGCCCAGTTCTTTATTATTGGGGCCAAAGGGTCATCAACATCTTTAGAAAAGTGATACAACTTGAATGTTGAATTTCCAAGTGATACAAAAGTATATCTTTAAAAAAGGGGCTGTGGAAAAATATTTTACTTTGCGTGATCTCCCTAAATCAACAGATGTCTAAATCCTTTCAATTGCATCCCTGAAACTTCAGCAAAATTCATCATCTGTGCTCTTATAGGGACCTCAAGACCACATCATCTTATCTCTTAATTTCTGGTTTTACTCCTTCTCCTCTATCTTGATATTTATAGAAATAACTTAAGAATAAAGCAGGTTATGGCATTTCATTCCATAAGAATAGCCTTTAGCTCCTATTTTCTACAAGGTTAATGCAAGTTATTTACCTTATATGGACCTTTATATGTAGCATTATACCTTTTTCTTCTCTTATATCCCCACCAAAACACATTTAAAAGCAGGAACCCAAGGTCTCAATGTAAGTTTATAGGCTTAATGAGTAAGTTCCTAACAAAACCAGTTAATGAGTAATAAGTGAACTCTTCACTATATGATCTGGGGGATGCATCTCTCTCTCTCTCACTGTCTCTCCCTCTCCCTCTTATCTGTCTATCTATCTAATCTTTTAATTACATCTTCTTATAACTGTTTTTTCTTTAAGACTTAATTGAATACTTATGTACTGTATGAGTACATTCACTCAACAAACCATGATTGATTATTTTTCTTATTTCCTTGATATAGTAAAATATACTTTCATCTGAATAGTACTATAAGGGTAATGACTGTTGTATTATAATTGTACATTTACTTAACATTTTTTGTACATTCATTTAGCTCTTTGGATAAGAACACTTTTCAACTTAATGTAATACCAAATTTATTATTTGTGTTCTACTAATATTTGTAAACTAAGGAAATAAAGCTTCAATCTAAACTCCTTTTAGGGGTCAGCAATACATTTTCCCACAATAATTAGGTTTTTGAAACATAAGGCATTTGACTTACTAAAAAAGTTAAAGACACATTACAATATATGCCAAGAAAGAATTTGCCTTAAGAAAATTGGCTGATGATCAAACTAGGGAATAGTATCTAAAATATTTGACCACTCCTGATACACAATTTTGTTTCTATATTTCCAGTTGTTATGATGGACAGTGACATATAAGGCACATTAAAACAAAATGAAGCTCTATATCTAAGTGTTTTCAAATGTGTCCTGAGTTACAATGGATACAGTGAGTTGGAAGGAGAAGTGATTCTTTCCGCACTCCCACAGGGAGCTAGAGAGGTGAGGTCAGGAGATTCCATAAATTCTATCCGGTCCCCTTGAATGGTTGGTGAAAGTGGATGCCTGGTTGCTGGAAGCAAATTCCAGTAGGTCATAATTATGCAAGTTCATCAGAAGGCTGATGGACCTTGGGGCTTCAGCAGGGCTGAAGATCTGCATATTATCGCCTGCTGCTGGACAGCTGAGGGCAGTTTCCCCAACCTGATGGTCCTTTATTGTTTACTGAACCTTGCCTTTGATGTGTATATCTGCTTCGCTAAAGGGCAAAATGTGGTAATAAAACGCCATTGTCCAGACATTCGGGGAGCCCACTTCACTAGAAAGTGGAGCCTTCCCTGGCTCCTCCATGCCTCCCAAATTTTTATTTCTTGTATAGTCTCTCTAGCATATCCATTTATGTCACATCTCCTTCTCCAGATTCCTGAACCCTTGCAGTGAAAAGAATGTGGCACCTGGTTATGGATAGAACAACTGCCCCTACTTTCTGCAGGGGTAGAACCATCATAGTTTGTTTTGTAAGAACAATTGGAGGAATATTATAAATGTTCTGGTACATTACTCACCCACTCAATACCTTGTACTTTCCCTTCCACATGGTTGTATCAAAGAAAATCCTTTAGAATATGGTCTGAATTCTTATGTTACTTTTTTCCTGTCAGTAATCTTCACAAGCTGCTTCAGCTGAACAAGGACCTCACTGTGAGGGCAACCACAGGGACATTTTCCTTGAAGAGTGCCGTTTTATAATGTTTCTCTTGACATCTTAGGTCATTTCTCTGTAGAACCATCAATCTACACAAGTCCAGATTTCCATGCCTACCATACTGATTTTAATATGGCAGAATAACTGCCTATGTTAGGTAGATTTTATTTTTTACATCTTAATTTTAAATTCCATATATTACTTAGAATAAGTAATAATAAAATCAAGTTTCTTAGAATAATATACTTTGACACATATTGAGTGAAAACAGGAACACTGAATTAATTAAATTGTACTTTATTTTCTTATTAGAATTGATTGTAAATAGAATTTACATTCATATTGGAAGAGCCATTAATTCTTAAATTTAGTAACTTTTTTGGCCTTAAGTACATTCATTTACAGCTACAAAGGTAGCTCCATGAATGATTGTAGAGTAGACTATCCCTTTTAGCAGATTTGACTCTCGTCAGTTTAAGCAGGCAATTGATTTGAATGACATTTTTAGTGACCATTTGCTTTTCAGCAAGCTAATTAAATCAGTAAAAAATCTATGAACATGTTCTATGAACACGGATTATAGGAAAGAATGCAGTCATTAAGAGAAGAAACACATTTACTATAATGAGCAGTAATATATTTCAATATATTTATCCATTTTACTAGCAATACACTCTTAATAAGACTATGAAAAGGCTATTGAATTAGTCAATTAAAGAGCAGAAAAAGGCTACAAATGAATTAAAATAGCAAAGCTATCCTGATTATTTGAGTTTAGACATAAACCCATTGTCTTCCACAGATATTATATGATTTCTTATCATTAATTAATTATATTTCTTTTAGCCAATGCCTAATTCAAAATTATTTAATGAGTGTCTAGTGCTTGCAAGTACTCTGTTGTGTATTGTAGGGTACACAATTACTAATAAAAAAGCTATTTGGAAGAAACTCTATTTTGGAGAGTATATATGTGGTAACATGGTTATATCCTATAAGCAAAGAACATTTTGCATTGGGAATTGGGAGATGACCCTTCTCTACCATTATTTTATTTCCTTTTCAAAGTTTTATAGACACAAGAATAAAAATAGGCTAATTATTCCTAGGAGTCATAAACATCTGTTCCCAGTATAAAAGTCCAGTCCTAATATTTTCAAGATCTAAGAGCACATAGTACAAATTACAATATTAGCATAGAGAGTGACCTTGCATCTCTATTACTCATATTTTCCTTTTAGTCTGTACAGGAGTTGAACATAGTCCAAATAAGCACAAACATGTAAATGTGTGTGTGGCAAAGAAACTGTGTTAATCTTTTAACACAGTTATCCATTGTGTGAGCATGGTCATTCTCATGCTATATCTTTGAGTAGATATATAATGCAGGTAACACAGTATTGATAAACAGATTTCTTAGGTAGACTTCCCTATTTAATTCTTATTACTTATTGTGTTCTCTTCTTCCTTGAATTTCATGTTTGTTTGATTTCTAACACTTCATTGGCACTCAATATATTGTACAGTAATTTATAATTAAATAATCAATAGTTATTAGCTATGTGCTTGGTAGAAACATATTTGAGTGATATCCCTAGGTTTTAGGCACCTAAGATACAACTGTCCTTCTAGACATCTGACACGTATTGCTAGGACTGATTTAAATTTGTTGATTATTATTTCCTGGGGGTGTTGACCCATGTTTCTATAGAGTACCATTCTTTGGAGAATTGGCTTGAGGTGTGATTAAGCCATGAGAAATATATTTGTCCCTCAGAATAAGACTGATGTAAAACTAAATGATATTTTCCAGGTCTTATTCTCTCTAGGACTCATAAAATAGTCCAGAGTACTCTGCTATTATAAAACATCATCCAAGTCAAGCAAGACACATATTCCTGTCATTAAGGACTCACACCTAGAACTAGAGAGACGTCCTCAGGCCTTCACCTAAGTGAGAATACTTTCTTTGTGGATAGAGAAAAAGGATAGGAAAATTTACATTCTTCCATAAGGATAGAATACTTCACTTAAATTTTTCTACATGGAATTTCTGCTGTTGCACTAGAAAATACTTAGGAAAAAAGCATAGCTTTCCCTTAGAAGAGAAGATTATATCCTTAGAAATCTTATACCTATACCTTCATAACACCATATTTCTAATCCTTGGCACTCTTTTTATGTTTAAACAAGGGGGAATAGGAAGGGCATCTCAGTGCCTCAAGAATGTATATGATTTTATTTAAGATGTTGCCCTAAAACCACCTGAAACTTATCAGGACATTACTAAAATTAAGTATGTCCCAGGACACATTAAATGCTTGGTCAAGCCTTGCTGACATGGCTCAGTGGTTTAGTGTCAACCTATGAACCAGGAGGTCATGGTTCGATTCCCGGTCAGGGCACATACAAGGTTTGTGGGCATGATCTCCATTATGGGGCATGCAGGAGGCAGCTGATCAGTGATTCTCTCTCATCACTGATGTTTCTATCTCTCTCTTCCTCTCCCTTGCTCTCTGAAATCGATAATAAATAAATAAATAAACTAACTAACTAACTAACTAACTTTTTGGTCAAGAATGTACATTGTGGTCTAATTTTCTTCTCAAGTTATGCATAGCTCAAGCCATATGTGCCAGATGTTGCAATGTGCATCTTAAAATAATTTGGTCTATGACATGCAGTTTCGGTAATATAAAATATGCAAAATATTTTCCTCATTATCTTAAATTTTAACAACAGCAAGACAACTTATTATTTTAAAGAAAATAAAGTCCTTGATTTTTAAAAAAATTCCTTTTTAATTTTTTTGTTTTGCTTATCCTGGCTAGATTCCTTATTAAGTGAATAACCCTGAATTTACTTTTTGAGGTACATATATTTTGATTCCCCAAATTGCCAAAAACATTACGAAAAAGGAAAATCCCCTTAAGTATTTATGTGAAACTCCTAAACAAATATGTCCACTACATATTAGGAATGTAAAATTGCCTTGACATTAGACAATGATTCCAAGGTAATTTACTATACTAACAAAATAATGGAGAAAATTCATATGACTATTTTAATGGATGCAGAAAATTAATAGAAATTTACACTTTTTATAATAGAAATGTTAGCAAAAGAGGAATAGGAGAGTACTTCCTTAAGTTAGTATAGAATAATTACTTAACAATAAGCATGAAACAAACACAATAAACATAAGTCATAGGGTTTTTTTCTGAAATAAGGCTTTCTTTTGAGTTGATTTATGCTATCATCATATATATTTAACATTTTATCATCATTTCCAGCAAGTATGATAAGGTAACATAAATAAATACATTGTCTATATATTAGAAAGGAAGAAATAAATATCATTGTTCATAATTGACATGCTTTTTGTATACATAAAACCTAAGAGAATACAGATTAACTATTGTAATTAGAGAATTAGAAAGTTTTATAAACAAATAAGTGATATTTTTATTTACCAATAGAATTTGAAATTCATAAAATATATGCAACTTAAAATATCAAAATTAAAAACAGATTAAAACTAAGAAAGAGTTTTGTATATTTATATATACATATAACAATCAATATAGAGACAATTTCAAGATGAATCCAAATAATGGAAGAATATATTATGTTTTTGGATTGAAAGACTAGATATTAAAATTATGCCAGTTCCACTCAAATTTTCTGAATACATAATGTAACTCCAATTAATATCCTAACCAATTTTTTGGTGAAAATTGATAGGGTTATCTTAAATTCATATGTCAATGTATAGGTCAAAGACAAGTCAAGACAACCTTGGAGAATAAATTTGAAGAAATTACCAGATATCAAGACTTAGAATTAGCTACATAAATTTTAATAAGTATACTATTTCATTTTATCTTCATTTTGGGGTTATTATTTATAACTGTGTTCCCTAGGGTTTAATTATGAATCTTTAAATAATTATATTCTACCTTTACCTAATATAACACTATACTTCTTTATGCCTATTCCAAGAAACTTACAACCTTGTACCCCCAGTCCCTACCTCTAATATTTTGTTCCATTGTTGTCACATATTTTACAGTTATGCTATAAACACCATGTATGGTTAATATGTATTTTTGCTTTTTACACTAATTTTTAAAGTAATTGAAATAAGAAATAAGTATTTTAAATATTGCTTCATTTTCACCATTTCTGGGAATTTTTTATTTATTTTTGAAGATCTAAGTTTCTGTCTGGTATATGTTTCTTTTTGCTTGAAGATATTTCTTTTTTTAAAATATATTTTTATTTATTTCAGAGAGGAAGGGAGAGGGAGATGGAAACATCAATGATTGACTGCCTCCTGCATGATCAAGTCCACAACCCAGGCATGCACCCTTGATGGGAATTGAACCTGGGACCCTTCAGTCCGCAGGCCGACTTTCTATCCACTGAGCCAAATCAGCTAGGGCTTGAAGACATTTCTTTAAAATTTATTATAGAACACAAAGGGAACATATTGGGAAATAGATTCTCTCGGGTTTTTGTTTATTTATTTTTTGTCTTGAAAAAAATATTGATTTCATCACCTTAATTTTTAGAAGATATTTTTGCTAATTGTTTCTAATTATTTTCTGCTACTTTAAAGCTGTCACCCTGTTGTCTTCATCTATACCTTAAGGACAATAACTTTTGCTGCCCATCTTCAGCACCAGAAGAATTTTCCTTTGTAAGGGTGATGGCTTTGGGCCCGGGCTCATCCCTTATGTAAATCAGTGGGCTCCACTCACCCTCCAGAAAGGCATTGCCAAGGAAAGCCTTGTCCAACCTCCTGCCTGTACTCAGTCTCTTTTATGACTTTGGCAAGGTCTGTGGAGAATGTTTCTCATATGTCTGTGGTTCCCACAGTTTCTATGTTCTCATTCTAGACCAACTTAACCTCTAGCAATTTGTAAAAAAAAGAAAAAAAACTGGTTTCTTTGCACCCTCTTCTTATACGATTTCTGGCATGTTTTCCTCCAATGCACTGCTACAGGTCAGCCAGGCTCAAGGCCCTCTCTTTCATTGGAAGGTCTTATATTTAGGGCCACTTGGTTGCCCTAGAATCTCAGCCATCTCAGCCTTTATTGTTAGATCCAGAGTGATTCTGTTTCTAGCAATCTGCATCCTCGGCAAAAAAAGGGTCTCTCTCAATCAGTATCTTGTTTCTCATGAACAATATAAAGATCTTAAAGTCTACTGCCTCTAAATGCTTTACCATCTTCTTAGTTTATCGCTATCATTTTTTAGGTGGTTTTATCTATCTTTTCCTGAGTCCACAAGTTAGAGGTTTTTATTGCTACATGTAATTGATTTTTTTAAAATAGTTTCCCTGAAAAGAATGTTTATCACTTTTTTTGCTTACTATTTTTCTTACATAACAAAGATCGTCTTTTTTGGTCCCATTAAAGCACTTTTAGGAAATATAGTCCTTCTCATTAATTTCTTAACAGTGAATAAAGATGATGTTTGCTTGAAATACTTCTTATTCATATATTTACAAATACAGGTTCACTAGCACATAATTCAAGATTTACCCAGACATTAAACATATTCCACTGAGCCCTAACCGGTTTGGCTCAGTGGACAGAGCTTCAGCCTGCAGACTCAAGGGTCCCAGGTTCGGTTCCGGACAAGGGCATGTACCTTGGTTGCGGGCACATCCCCAGTAGGGGGTGTGCAGGAGGCAGCTGATTGATGTTTCTCTCTCATCGATGTTTCTAACTCTCTCTCCCTCTCCCTTCCTCTCTGTAAAAAATCTATAAAATATATTTTAAAAAAAGATATTCCACTGATTTTTGGCTTCTATTTGCATCAAGAAGTTGAATTTCAGTGTAAAAATTTTAATTGTAAACAATTTATCTTTTATTTCTTACTCTATGTATTTCTTTACTTTTTTTCCTGCAGTTTTACTACTCTATATCAAAGTATGAATTTCTTTGTATTTCTGTATACTCTTATTCTGCTTGACATAAAATCCTTTATATAAGAAACCATGACTTTCACCAATTCTGCAATTGGTCTGTTACCTTGTTGACCACTTCTTTAATTGTGTTTTAATAACTATAATTTTAATTTGCCAGTGAGTTTTATGACTATACATATATGAGGAAGAGGAGCCTCTTTATTTAATTCTTAAATTTTTGTCATAGTTTTGTATTCACAATACACAGGAAAGAAAAAAATCATATATTACAAAATAAAGCGACACCAGGGGGAAGAAAAAATATACTTCTCTTGCATGATGGTAGGTCACTTTCAGGCTATATTTCCATACCTAAGGGTGGAAATATAGGAGTGGAGATAGACTGAGAATTGTCTTCCCTCTGAGACAATAAAAAAATACATCCTAAGCTAAGCTGAGGAGAAGAAAACTCATTATTCGTAGCATAGTGTCATTCACCCTGTAGGCTTTCAACAATATAATTGATGATGATAATGATGTGACAGTCTTATGTGTACACCTCTTTAGTCCTTGACATTATAAGGTTCATTATCCCACCTAAATCTAACAAAATAAACTACAAAGTCAGTCAATATAAATTAGAATATCAGGTGGTAAGATGATGTTAGATTTCAAAATAATAATTCCAGATTCCTCTGTTATCCAAAACCACTTGCAGTGACAGCTTTTCTCTTTATTATTCCTTTACAGAAATCATCCCTGATTGCCATGAGCTCAGTCTCCAATTTTTGTGACAGGCATCTGAGAATTATGGCACTAGCATTTACCCTCTTGTTCACGTCAAACTGTTCCTTCTGTTCTTGAAATAATTCAGAAGATATGATATTTGAGCAATGCAGGCTTAAAGGACATAGGCAATTTCTATTGATGTCAATGATAGTGGCCTTTTGTTCTTGAAAAAAAGGCCTGACCCTTTAGACCATCTCTAAGGCCAATGTAGACACTGCTTTAAAGGCAAATGACAAGGAAATGACTCATAGAATCAAGGAATTTCAAAACTCACAGGGATCCTGAGATTTCATTCCAGGCTTTTCATTTTATGTGTTCAGAAACTAAGTCTATATGAAAGTTTAATTTGCTCAAAGGCACATATTTATTTAGTTGCTAAATAATTGATTTGTTAATCAATTAATACATCAATTTTTTTTTACCAACATTCCTTTTCTTTAGCACAAAACAATTTTGTGTGAAGTTGTTCAATACAGATAATATCATAGAGGTTGATTTTAAGAAGAAGTAGAAATATATGTTATCTAGCTTATTGATTCCAACAGCCTAATTTGTCCAGTGATAGGTATAAAGCATGTCGGGGGCTTTTTTTTCACATTTTGACTCCTATTCAAAAATTTCTCTGTGTTTTTTATGGACCTTTCACAGGGAAATGTAACAATAGATCAAGACCTTAGAAAACTCTCTCACACTCATCTCAATTTGCCTGCATGAGTTTTTGAAAGATTAAACAAATCCTTGATAAAAAAAATCTGTTGTTCTTGTTTTGTTCTGTCTTGTTTTTGCAATTTCAAGCATTTCCTTTAGAACTATTATCCCTATTTTTGCTTTAATCTGTGCCTTACACATGGTAAGTTTCTACATTTTATGGAAAATATCAGATAAACTCCTTCACATTAAAAACAAATAGTTCATGATACTAATCTTAGTTATGTTTTAATTTAGAAGGAAGACTAGATGAAGAAACCTTTTATTCAAAAACTTCAGATGCTAGTGTCGGAAGGCTACTGGCTAATTTGTTAATCTAACACAGAGTCATATGGGGTGTATGGTTGTAATTTTTGCATCTCATCACTACTGAATAATAACCAAACTTCAAAAGTGATCAAGATTGTATCCTTGAAAATGTTGCCGTTTTAGGTTTCTGATGTATTACTTAGAACATTAAGATGGCAAACATCATTTGCTGGAGCAATTGATAACATACTTATTGCTCCCCTTCACCTTTTAAATTTAGTAGACACTAATTTAGATTTGACTAAAATCCAGACATTTTTCCAAGTACTTTATTGATGTTACTATGTACTCTTCATTAAAAACTAATCTTTTACTCTAGGTCCTATTATTAACCCCATTACATAAATGAAGAAACTGAGGTTAAAGACATACATGAGAATATAAAGCCCAATATCTGTTGAGCCTTTTTAAAGTCATACAGATGGCCAACAGATATATGAAAATGTCAATAATTATCAGAGATGCAAATTAAAACCACACCTGTCAGTATGGCTCTCTACACTAATAAAAGAGTAAGATGCAAATTGACCGTACCTTCCCGACACCCACCAGCCAATCAGGAGTGAGTATGCAAATTGACCCAACAAAGATGGTGGGTTAATTTGCATATGAAGGCTCCGAGCAACCGGGGGTGGGGTGGGACTCAGGTGCCTCTGGGCAGCATGGGAAGGTGGAAAGGTGGCTCCGAGCCGGAGCGAAAAGGCGGCTTTGGCCAGAGTGAAGGTGGTGCAGACAGCCAGGGAAAGGAAGGCCCATTCTTGCATGAATCTTCATGCATCGGGCCTCTAGTCACTAATAAGTCAACAAGTAACAAGAATTGGTGAGGAAGCAGAGAAAAGGGAACCCTCATGCACTATTGGTGAAAATGCAGATTGGTGCAGCAACTGTGGAAAGCAGTATGGAGGTACCACAAAAAATTAAAAATGGAACTGCCTTAGGACCCAGTGATTTCATTTCTGGGAATTTATCCAAAGAAACACGAAACACTAATTTGAAAGAATACATAGCACCCTTATGTTCATTTTAGCGTTATTTATAATAACCAAGATTTGGAAGCAACCCAAGTGCCCATCAGTAAATGAGTGGATAAAAAAAGCTGTGGCACATTTACACAATGGAATACTACTCAGTTCAAAAAAAAAAAAAGAAGGAAATCTTACCTTTCACAACAGCATGGATGGACCTGGAGAGTATTATGCTAAGTGAAATAAACCAGTCAGAGAGAGACAAATAACACATGATTTCACTTATATGTGGAATCTATGGAACAAAATAAACTAACAAAATAAAAACAGACTCATAGATACAAAGAACAGACTGACAGCCATCAAGGGGAGGGGTTTTAGGGGATAGGTGAAAAAGGTGAAGGGATTAAGCAAAAAAACAACAATAAAAAAACTCATAGATATAGACAACAGTATGGTGATTATCACAGGGAAAGGGGTGGTGGGGGAAAGGGGAAATAAATGATGGAAGGAGACTTGACTTGGCGGTAGTGAACACACAATACAATATACATATGATATATTATAGAATTGTAAACCTGACACCTATATACTTTTATTAACCAATGTTACCCTCCAAAACTTGATAAATTAAAAAAATAATTATAACACATAAGCACCATTTTTATCAGTTGGAAAACAAAAGATGACTAACATTTGGCAGTAGTTGCATTCTTGACATATAAAATTAATTTTAAACTATTTAAATATTTTATTTTGTTGAGGTATATACATCCTTTATTTGCATTTTAGAATATTTTTTCTTGACTTGTTCTTAAAATTTTTCCCTTTTAAAACTGCTTAAAATAGTTAATGATCTATAAAACAGACTTCTGGTTCCAGTAAGAAGATCCTTATGTACTTTTTACTTGAATCATTCAGTATTTACCTTACTAATATGAATAAGAAACACATTAATTTGACTTTTATATAATGGAAGTCATTAAATATTTATTGAGGTACCATAACTGTACCTTATCAGTAGTTAAATGTTCCTCTTACAAAGGAGATTAGAGAGATAAATGGCTGCTTTGCTTTATATTATAAAACTTGTTCATCATTGTCATTAAGGTTGAACTATAAAAAAGTAGTAGAAAATAATAAAATATATATATATCTAGAAACCCATTACAAAGATAAAATAGACATTAACAATTTTTCATAATTGCTTAAGATTACTCTTTCTTTTTCTGTATGTGTATTTATATCTTGTTAAATTGCATCACATAAAAGTAAAGCCTGAGAGAGAAACCAAGATGGCGGCATAGGTAAACACCTAAAATGCTTCCTCGCACAACAATTTAAAAACTACAACTAAAAGACAAAACAGACATCATCCAGAACCACAGGAAGGCTGGCTGAGTGGAAATTCTACAACTAGAAGGAAAGAGAAAAGCACACTGAGACTCAGAGGAGGCGCGCATGCGGAGAGGGCTGGCAACTGAGTACGTGGCTGGCTTTCTCAATTGGGAGGGAGACAAAAGCTCCTGACTGCTCTGAACTCCAGTTCTGGGCGAGACTCTGGGGACCCAGATTCATTTGGGGAGAAACTGGTCTGTCTGGCAGCGGGCGAAACTCGAGGGCGGCTTTCACTCAGAGGTGCTTGCAGTGATTACTGCGGGACACTGAGACCCAGGGATCCTCTTAGGGCAGGGCTGACGGGAAGCCATTGCTGTCTGCTCCGCCCTGAAACTCTTTTGCAAGTCCTGTCTCATAAAGATGTCTCCAGCACAAAAGTTCTCCCAGCGTAGACACAGCAGATCCTCACAGCCAGTTGGCCTGGAGGGCAGTTCCTCCCAGTGATACCAACAACAACAATCAAGGCTTAACTACAACAAGACTGTGCACAGAGCCCACAAAGGGGTGCACCAAGAGTGTCCACCTCAGGTAACTGGGGAGGCTGAGCCACTGGGCCCTATAGGACACCTAGCACGCAAAGCCACTCTATCAACTCAGGGAAGCAGACAAATGCGGAGCCAAAGAAACAGGTCACAAATGAAAGAAAAGGAGGAAAGCAAACGACTGGATATAGAGTTCAAAACCACGGTTATAAGGTTTTTCAAGAATTTTCTAGAAAAGGCTGATAGATTTAGTGAGACCCTCTAGGATATGAAAAAGGACCAACTAGAAATTAAGCATACATGGACTGAAATAAAAAATAATATTCAGAGATAAAACAGCACACTAGAGAATCACAAGAATCAAGTCAAAGATTTGAAATACAAAGAAGCAAAAAACACCCAACTGGAAAAGCAAAAAGAAAAAAGAATCCAAAAATATGAAGATAGTGTAAGGAGCCTCTGGGACAACTTCAAGTGTACCAACATTCGAATTATGGGGGTGCCAGAGGAAGAGAGAGAGCAAGATACTGAAAACCTATTTGAAGAAATAATGACTGAAAATTTCCCCCACCTGGTGAAAAGAAATAGACTTACAAGTTCAGGAGGCACAGAGAACCCCAAACAAAAGGAAACCAAAGAGGACCACACCAAGACACATCATAATTAAAATGCCAAGAGCAAAAGACAAAGAGAGAATATTAACAGCAGCAAGAGAAAAACAGTTAGTTACCTACAAGGGAGCACCTATACAACTGTCAGCTGATTTCTCAACAGAAACTATGCAGGCCAGACGGGAGTGGCAAGAAATATTCAAAGTGATGAATAGCAAAAACCTACAACCAAGATTACTCTACCCAGCAAAGCTATCATTCAGAATTGAAGGTCAGATAAAGAGCTTCACAGATAAGAAAAAGCTAAAGGAGTTCATCACTGCCAAACCAGTATCATATGAAATGCTGAAAGGTATTTGTTAAGAAGAGGAAGAAGAAGAAAAAGGTAAAGATAAAAATTATGAACAACAAATACATATGTATCAACAAGTGAATCTAAAAATCAAGTGAATAAAAAAATCTGATGAACAGAATAAACTGTTGAATATAATAGAATCAGGGGCATAGAAAGGGAGTGGACTGACAATTCTCAGGGGGGAAGGGGTGTGAGGGGTGCGGGAAGAGACTGGACAAAAATCGTACACCTATGGATGAGGACATGGGGGGGGTAAGGGCAGAGGGTGGGATGGGAACCAGGTGGAGGGGAGCTATGGGCAGAAAAAAGAGGAACAATTGTAATAATCTGAACAATAAAGATTTATAAAAAAAATTTTAAAAAAAGAGAAACCTGAGCTTCTGCTCCTTTAAGACCCTCTATACCCAGTGTAATCACTGCTGAATGTGCATGTATCCTTTAGTTTTGTGACTTTATATATCTAAAAGTCTTCTATTGTTTTGTGTGGGTGTTAAAAAGGTTAAAAATATAGTATTGTATAGTATATGTAGAGATTTATAAGTTTTCTATATTTAGTCAACTTTATGATTTTGAGATATTCCCTTCTGTAGTCTTGTTTATTAAATGTAATTATGTATGCACAAAATTTTACTTTATTATTAAAGTAGACGCCTGGTACGTGAAATTTGTGCATGGGGGGGGGGTCGAGGATGGGGGTTTCCCTCAGCCCAGCCTGCACCCTCTCCAGTCTGGGACCCCTCGAGGGATTTTGACTGCCCATTTAGCCCCGATCCTCGTGGGATCAGGCCTAAACGGGCAGTCGGACATGCCTCTCACAACCCAGGACTGCTGGCTCCCAAACACTCGCCTGTCTGCCTGCCTGATTGCCCCTAACCACTTCTGCTTGCCAGCCTGATCACCCACTAACCACTCCCCTGCCAGCCTGATTGACGCTTAACTGCTCCCCTGCTGGCCCAACTGCCCCTAACTGCCCTCCCCTGCTAGCCTGGTCACCCCTAACTTCCCTCCCCTGCTGGGCCAGTCACCCCTATCTTCCCTCCCTTGCCAGCCTGTTTGCCTAACTGCCCTCCCCTGCAGGCCTGATCATCACCAACTGCCCTCCCCTGCAGGCCTGGTCCCCCCCAAGAGCCTTCCCCTGCAGGCCTGATCCCCCCCAACGGCCCTCCCCTGCAGGCCTGGTTACCCATAACTGCCCTCCCCTCCTGGCCATCTTGTGGTGGCCATCTTGTGTCCACATGGGGCGGCCATCTTTGACCACATGGGGGTGGTCATCTTGTGTGTTGGAGCGACGGTCAATTTGCATATTACTCTTTTATTAGATAGGATCATCTAATTTATATATAAAAGCCTAAGCGGCCATTACAACTGGTCAACTGGACAACTGAACAACCGTCCAATAGCTCTGATGAACACTGACCACCAGGGGGGCAGGTGCTTAATGCAGGAGCTGCTTCCTGGTGGTCTGTGCAGCACTCCCACAGCCAACCTCCCGTGGTCCCTCCCCCTGGCCTGTCAATGTGCTCCCACAATCAACCTCCTGTGGTCCCTCCCTCTGGCTGGCCAGCCCATATTGGCCCAATTGCCGGCCAGGCTGAGGGACCCCATCCATGCATGGATTCATGCACTGGGCCTCTAGTATTTTATAATTTTCTTTTTAAACCACTCTAAAGACATGCCTCTTAGCTAATGTTATAATTGTATCATATTATTTCAATTCAAATTCTTCCTTCAAAGAGTCATCAGAAGAACATCAATTGAAGTTTTGAACACTTGCTGAGTGTCCATCATAATTTGTTTTTGCAACATAGCCATTTATTTTCTAAGTTCATGTTGTACATCAGTAAGTAGAGTATCATGATTCTTCTTCAAGTCCTCCATGCTCTTTGTGAACTGCTCATACAGCTGTTTAACTGTTTTCAATCTCTGGCTCTGAACAACTCTAGATTGTTGGAAAACCTTTTGTTGCTATACAAATAAATTAGCTACTTTTTCTTATTTCTCAGCTTTCTGCACATCTATCTCCTGCTGAATCAAAGTCAGAATCTGCTGAGAAGATTCTTGGTTAAGCTACTGCCTTTGATCTTGTTGATCTTTCCAAATATGTTAAATTTTCTGGTTACATTTTTGAGAGAAGCCCTGGTATACACTGCTAGATTTTTTCCCTTTGCAAGAAGAGCATTGTTAATGTCAGCTTCAAATTTTTCCAGCATATTTTGTACTCTACACCTCCACACCCTCACACATCTTCAACTATTCCTGCAGAAGTCATTTTCTTCCCATGCTTATTAATTACTGGAGTCTTCATGTCAGTAACATCCTCCTCTGAATCACTCAGATATTTTTATCTTCTTTCTCAAAGTCATAGGTTCTTAAAACCTGATCTTCCATTGATGCCTTCTCAGATTTCGCAGAATATTTTTTTTTTTTTTGCCCGAGGGGCACCTTACTTGTATATTTTATGACTGAGGTATCTATTTTGCTACCAGGATGCTCCTCTCTGTTTTGGGGTTCAATATTGCTATTTAGTGTTACTTAAACTTCATTAACTTCATCTTTTCTGTGCCTACTCTGCAAAGGTAAATGTCTGCTCTACAATGTGGGAATTGCTGAAATCTATAAAATAAAAGGGTAATATGCTAATTAGACTGGGAGACCTTCTGGGAGACCTTCTGGATGTCCTTCTAGACAAAGCCATGGTGGCAGGGCTGAGGCAGAGGTGGTTAGGGGTGATCAGGCCTGCAGGGGAGGGCAGTTGGGAATGAGCAGGTCGGCAGGTGGGGGAATTTGGGGGCGAGCAGGCTGGCAGGGGGGACCAGTTGGAGGTGAGCAGGCCGGCGGGGCAGGTAGTTGGGGGCAAGAAGGCCGACGAGGGTTCAGTTGGGGGTGAGCAGGCCGGCAGGGGAGCAGTTGGGAGTGAGCAGGTTAGTGGGTAGGGGGGGGCAGTTAGCAGCAATCAGGCCGGCAGGCAGAGTGGTTGGAGGAGATCAGGCAGGCAGGTGAGCAGTTAGGAGCCAGTGGTCCTGGATTGCGAGAAGAATGTGTGACTGCTGGTTTAGGCCCGATCTCAAAATGGCAGTCGGACATCCCCCGAGGGGTCCCAGATTGGAGAGGGTGCAGGCCGGGCTGAGGGACATGCCCCCCGTGCATGAATTTTGTGCACCGGGCCACTAGTTTATATATATAAAACCCTAAGTGACCAGTCGACCATTTGACCTGTTGCTATGACACGCACTGACCACCAGGGGGCAGGCCCTCAATGCAGGAGCTGTACCCTGGTGGTCAGTGCTCTCCCACAGTGGGAGCGCTGCTCAACTGACTGACAGGCGCCAGACACTGGGCTCATGGCAGGTGATAACAGCTGTGGCGGCGAGCGTCTCCCACCACTTTGGCAGTGCTACAGAGTGGTGGCAGCAGGCGAAGCAGGGTTGGGATGAACCCAGCCTGGGCTTGAGCTCCACCCTGGCCACCTGCAGCTTCGTGCACTACTCCATCCCTCGGGGGATGTTGGACTGCCGGTTTTGGCCTAATCCCCGCAGGCCAGGCTGGACTGCCAGTTTTGGCCTGATCCCTGCAGGCCAGGCAGCGGGGATCAGGCCGAAACCGGCAGTCTGACATCTCCCGAGGGGTCCCAGACTGTGAGAGGGCACAGGCCAGGCTGAGGGACCCCACCAGTGCACGAATCTGTGTAGTGGGCCCCTAGTTATAAATAAGATTGTACAAAAAATGATACCTGAATTTGGTTTACTATAAAATATGCATTAAACCCACAAAAATTTGTTCCACTTATTTTCACACAAATAAATGTAAAGTTTTCCTACCATTCTATATGTAATAGAATAAAGATAGTACCACCAATTTCACGTAAGAAAATAAATCCTTGATGTTAGAGTTTTCTTATTCAAATACTATTATAATGTTTCTCTTTCTACAAAGGATGAGAAAAAAAAGGAAAACAAAATATAAGAATTATCATTTTGTTTTTGTTGTCCAAATTACATTAGACTCAATGTGTATTTTTATTTTCCAAGTTGTTGCTGATTCTAAATCAGGATGGGTAGACAAATGATCTCAGCTATAATAATGAACTAGAAAGTATTAGTGTCTCATTGTTGTTATTCATATGGTTTGTGCAGTATTAGCGGTTGAGAGAAGACATTCCTTAAGAGTGGTTGAAGTAGAGGTCCATCTTACTAGAAATAAAATTGTTTTTGAAGTTCATTTAACTGAGCATTTTATGGACAAGCAAATAGAAACATCTCTTGGAAAAACCTATAAAGGGTTATAGCTTTGCTAAGGATCCATCATAACTCTTACTCTCTGATATTCAGGCAGCAGGCAGTAACCATCATGCTTAAGATTGTGCTTCCACTTACTGTTGACACCATTAAATTTTCTTGAGATGTTTGGAGCAGAGAGGATTACAGGCAGTGGCAAAACCAGGAGGCACTAAGGATAATGATGTGGACATAGGAAAGATACACATGATAAACAAAGTGAATTGGTAATGTAGGAATGGTTCAAAGTACTAATACATGGTAAGGGAGAGTCACAAATTTGCAACATAATATGTGGACTAAAGTAAAATAATCTCAACTCATAATTAAATAATTCCACAGAAATTGTAAATAATTTTTGACCAAATGAACTCCTGTCGTTTGTGTGTGTTTTGTTTTATTTTTTTATTTTGAATTTTTTCAAGAGTTTTCTCTTTACATAAAACTATCCTGATACATCGTTCTCTGCCACTCAAAAGTAGCTTATTATAGAAGCTTTTCAGATCAATCTAGTCTCTCAAAACAGATAATTTTAATAACCTAATTAGATTGTCTGAGTGTTTCGCTGTTACAATGATAGACAATATATAAACACCCAAACTGTCACCTGAACACTCAGCATAGCCAAATTTGCATTTGAATAGTTGCCAGAATATATTTTTTGCTTTTGGGTCCAATGCCATGCATTCTTTCCGGCTTTTGTAAAAGAAATATCTGCAGCAAAATTGCAGAAGGCCTTGTTAATTCATTTTTTAATGAATAATGCCCTTTGGCATTTTCTTTGATAGTCATGGTTTGCTGGAATGAATAGCATACACTTCTCTTTTTGGATTACTACAGCCCTTTTCAAGCTTGAATATGCCTTGGGGGTAAAATAGAGGGTTATCCATTTGTACACATGAGGAAAAGTACTTAGATGAATACCAAAATAGAAGTATTGGGGTGCATAGCAAATTTGCTTAGTTGAGATTGAGGACTGAATGAGTTTTCCCATGGAAAAATATTTTAATATGTTGTATAGACCAAGGTTATGCTCTCACATACAATGTGAATTAATAATTCAGGTGGTTTCCCAGACAATATAGCAAATAGTAATTTCCAAACTATGTTTTTCTTTTTATTTGTATACTTTTATGGGTCAGAGTTTAATTCATTTTAATAAATGTTTATTGATTGGTTACAAAGGTCCTGTTACTGTGCAAAAACACTGAGGCTATATGCAAGCATGAAATGTGATTCTAAAATTAGGATTTGTGTCAGATCACAGGAGACAGACAAGTATCTAGCCAACTGTGATGCAATGTGATAGGCATTATCCTACCTAATAATAGAAAAATATGCAAATTGACCATACCTATGACACACCCACAAGCCACGCCCACAAGCCACACCCACCATCCAAACAGAGTGGGTATGCAAATTAACCCAAACCAAGATGGCTACAGCCACAGAGAGCAAGGTTTCCTAAGTAACAGAGGAAGCCAAGCTTTCCGCCTGCCCTTGCCAGGCCTAAGCCTCCACTCAAGCTACAAAGTTTTAATTATAGAAGGTAAACAAATTCAAACAGAAATGGCGGCCGAACAGAGCTTGAGAGAGCAGGCCAGGGTTGCCGGCGGCAACAGGAGAAGCAAAGTTTCTGCACACCCTGACCGGGCCCACCCGCTTAAGCTACAAAGTTTCAATTATAACCCCAACAGAAATGGCTGCCAGCCACGGAGGGAGCCCCAGGCTTGGCTCCGCTCCAGGCTACAGAGTTTCAATTGTAGAAGGAAAATAAATTCCAGATACCAGGGCCTCCTGCAAACCACCACAGGCCCCTCGCTCAGGCCACCCCATGCCCCAAGGGAACCCCCACCCTGATCAGGGACACCCTTCAGGGCAAACCAGCCAGCCCCCACCCCTGTACCAGGCCTCTATCCTATCTAATAAAAGAGTACTATGCAGATTGATCATCACTGCAACACACAATATAGCTGCCCCCATGCGGTCAAAGATCCTGCCCCCATGTGGACACAAGATGGCCACCACAAGATGGCCAGCAGGGGAGGGCAGTTGGGAGGCACCCGGCCTGCAAGGGAGGGCAGTTGAGAAGGACCAGGCCTGCAAGGGAGGGCAGTTGGAGGTGATCAACTCTGCAGGAGAGGGCAGTTAGGGGTGACCAGGCTGGCAGAGGAGGGAAGTTGGGGGCAAACAGGCTGGCCGCAGGGTGGTTAGGGGGTGATCAGGCTGGCAGGCATAAGTGGTTAGGGGCAATCAGGAAGGCAGGCAGGCAAGCAGTTGGGAGCCAGCAGTCCTGGATTGTGAGAGGGATGTCCGACTGCCCTTTTAGGCCCGATCCCGGTGGGATCGGGCCTAAAAGGGCAGTCGGACATCCCTTGAGGGTTCCCAGATTGGAGAGGGTACAGGCTGGGCTGAGGGACAACCCCCCTCCGTGCACGAATTTCATGCACCGGGCCTCTAGTAGAGACATAACAAGTAAATCATAACTAAATGGAAAGAGCAACTCATTTTTCTGGAAGGGACATCTAGTCAGATTTTGCAAAACATAATACATTTGAATTGAGAATGGAAGTGCTGGTTGATTTGTGGCAGGTGCAAAGGATGTCAGAGCATTTCAACAGGGTGAGAACTGCAGGCAAAATCCCTGGGTCAAGAGAATCCATGGTAATGGTGTGGATGACAATAAGGAAAGTAGTCCAGTGTGGCACTGGGAAATGGGAAGAGACGAGGCTGAGAAAATAAGATGCCAGGATCGTTTTCTACTTAAATGTGACTTTGTTGGTTATTCAACACCAGGATCTGATAGTCTGGAGCCCATGATAATTCCTGGAGCAATTTATGTGTGTTCATCATTTGTTTTGAAACAGCTGGCACTTAATACCAGTGATTGGTTTGAGAATTTGGAATCAGAATATGATTTTAAATGAGTTCCTGGTCCTGATATTTTCTTTTTGTATTATTAGCTGTGATATATCACAGGACTAACATAAAGATAAACAAAGAAGATGGTAATTATGTAAATTATATAAACCCTATTAATGGTTTTATAGGAGCATAGGTATAGTCCAGTCCTATCAAAATTTTCAATCAAGGAGAAAGGATCCCGAGGCCAATTAAGTTTGGGAGATGAAATAATAAATCACCTTTTATAAGAGTCACATTCAGAATAAAGTTCCGAAAATCCTGAAATAGACCATCTTATTTAACTTGCTTAAAATCACTTGTTTGAGCAAATACACATATTATTTTCTTTTTAAAAAATATGTTTTTATTGATTTCAGAGAGGAAGGGAGCAGGAGAGGGAGATAGAAACATCAACGATGAAAGAGAATAATTAATTGGCTGCTTCCTGCAAGCCCCCCACTGGGGATCCAGCCTGCAACCTGGGCATGTGCCCTTGCTGGGAATCGAACAGTGACCTCCTGGTTCAGAGGTGAATGCTCAACCACTGAACCATGATGGCTGGGCCATATTGTTTTCTTAACATAAACATTTATTAACCTTATTAACCTTCTATGGAACTAATTTACCAAGGGTATACTCCTTGGATCATACAAGGCTCTTTAAATATTTCAAACGTGAATGGCATTAGGTTAAATAATGGCAGATATCAGAGATGGACCATTTACCAAGCACATGTGTGAACCATAAACCAGTCCTTCCTTTTTTCTCAAATCCCATCCTTTTCTTTTTGGTGCTAGCTACATTTGCCATATTGCTGAGCAGCAGACTTGTGGCTGAGTTAAGCCAATAGGAAACAGTGGTGAGAAATTCAAGGCTGAACTAAGGGAAAAGCCGGGGTAAGTTTACCAGTTCCCATACCCCCCTTCTCTTGGCTCCAGCTCTAAGTGGACATGATCTAAGTGGTTCCAGCAGTCTTCAGCTCAGCCAGTCCCTAGGTGCCTTCTGACTTTATCGTATACTTAAAATTTGTAGTTTCTCCTGTTGTTGATAATACTTCACTATTTTCAGATTGACTTCCTAGTTCTCTCATTCCCAGTGTTACAAGCCATCTCAAACATTTTAAGAGAAGTTTCTGTGTCCCTAGGTGGACTTTGATTGATACAACACTGTAAAAATTTCTTCATAGCCATTTAGATTTATATAATTACTTTAACATTTTGTTATCATTTTCCCTTTCATACAAATAAAAATGAGAATACAGACTCTGTAATTTTACTGTTTTACTGAATCCCAGCCCAGTGGTACTCCATACTACAAAAATGTCATTTGCAAAAGCCCTCACTACAATAGCAAAGAGGAAAATAATATGAATAAAGGCATGTTTGAACTCCCAGCTAATAACAGTCATCTGCCTCATTACCAAGATGCCAAGTAAATTGAATTACCACTCAGGTTTGAGAATCTTGCCCTTAAGTTCTTCAACATCATATATAATTTCATGCCTCCATCCTAAAAATCACAATGTTAGAACATTTTAGGTTTTTAAGATGTGAAGCTATATGTAAACAGATTGGCAAACAGTCCGATATTTCTCCTTATGCATCTAAGTCTATCATAAGAAACAAAGCTGGTTTTAGGGTTGTATGTATGTCTTCTAGTCATTAACAGAGCACTCTTATCAGTTGACGCTAATTCTATTGAGGCAACATTAAATGGCCCCTGCCATCTTTTGGAAATGGAGTATATATTTTTTTCTTTATCATCCCAGATAAAAATTACAAGATATTAGAGATGCTGAAAGAGGACTACTATAAATAGTTTTTAATCTAGGTATTTTATACAGTTTTCTCTTTCACTGTATTTTCCCACCTGCTACTCAGTGACATAGTTAAAACACCAAAATCACTTATTTTCAATATTCCTAGCAAGTTTGGCATAATAGGAATAATATCTTCAGTACTTACTGCCAAGTCTCCAATTCTTTATGGCTATTAATTCATGTCTAATAATAGTGATTCTATATTTTCTCTCTTCCTTTTCCTGTTTAGTTTAATAATTTAATAACATGGTGATATATATTTTACTTCTTTTGGTGAATCAGCAGGCAGAATGCTTTTCATTGACATTGATTCTCAAAACAACAGTTACTTCAAAGATATGTTTGAACAGGAGACATTCACTGGAAATATAGCTATGTTTTAAGATCACTGACTTTTCCCATTTTCAATATTTTTTAAACATTCTTTTCAAGAGACAATAATCTTTGAACCATGTCAGAAATCATTGATTTTTATTCATAAGTTTTTTAGGTATTGAACAAGGTGGCTCTTATACTTACTTTTTTAGAGGTATAGACTTTATACATTTGTGTGAAAAAGGACATGGGGAAAAGGTGCTGGTAGGGATAGTGTAAGTGTAATCTGTCAGACAGATTTTATTGCAGTACAACAGCGATGCTCTATTTGGTTTGCAAGATCTTCTCCAGACTTAAACCAAACTGGCTATAATCTTGAATATACTCGGAAGCTAATGGAAAGTGCAGAGGGATGATGGGGCATCCAACAATATCTTTTAAATGTGGTCATAACTAAAATGAGAGCACTCCATGTAGTGATAATGAAAGTTAGCTTTTAGAATTCTCAGCCTCTTGGATTTGGGAAGCAATCAGAATAGCTCTTCCTGTTGGATAAAATGGTCTTTTGTTCGTGTGTTAGCTTAGAGGGGATCTTCACAAATGAAAGGAACAAAACTGGACTCAGTCAAACCATTCTACAGTAAGGATTTAAAAGCCTATTCAGCAATTAGTCAGATTATAGCATCCACAGAACACTGTGACAGGCGTTAAGTCTGAACCCACGCATAGTTTCAGCTGAAGGGAAAGGAGACCTGAAATCATACCTCATGATCTAGGAAAGCTAAAAAGAAGACCATATCAAAATCTCTGTCAGCAATAGGAACTGCCCGTATTTTTTTTTTAGATCAGAGAATGGGCATGATCAATAGGCAGAACTTGTGATTAACATTTAGGTCAAGGACTCATTTAAAATGTTGAGATTTTATAAGGAGATAAGAAATATTTCTCCTCAAAATAACTGCATGCATTTGTACAATTTTCCTGTTATTCAGCAGTTGATGGACCCTTAGAATCCAAGTTCCTAACAGCTTTTTACAAGATAAAGAATATTTGTTGTGGACTGAAGTAGAGATATAATACTACAGTCTCATACCTGAAGTATCAATCCAGGTATGAGACTGTATCAATCCAGGAAAATCATATGAAAAAGGATTAATGGATGTCAGATTCAAGAAGGAAGGATCCACAGGAATGGGTCATCTATTAAGAAGTCTCATGTTCATACCCAGATAGTTTTAGGTATTAACTTATTAAAGAAACACCTGATAAATCATTTTAGCATTTTAATATAATGCAGTTTGAGCTCATATAAATTTAATTATTGCAATTTTAACCAAAACTCATAAGTTCTCCATTTAAATGCCACTGCTTAAAATGCTGACTCATTTATTTCTTTAATAATTAGATAACTTTATTTTTCTATTCTAAAATAATTCAATGCTCAGTCATGTGATCCCATAGGTAGTTCACAACATGAATATTTGTTTTCTCCTATGCCCTCTAGAGCCATGGTCGGCAAACTGCGGCTCGCAAGCCACATGCAGCTCTTTGGCCCCTTTTGTGTGGCTCTTCCACAAAATACCACGGCCTGGGTGAGTCTATTTTGAAGAAGTGGTGTTAGAAGAAGTTTAAGTTTAAAAAATTTGGCTCTCAAAAGAAATTTCAATCATTGTACTGTTGATATTTGGCTCTGTTGACTAATGAGTTTGCCAACCACTGCTCTAGAGTATAGTTCTTTGACATCCTTTTCTGTGACCAGCTATGTAAAAGCTGTCTTCCTTTAAAGGGTTTATGTAATTAGGTCAGGTCCACTGGGATAATTTTTCTGTCTTAAGGTCAACTGTTTTGGGACATTAATTATATCTACAAAACCTTCAAGAAGTACCTAGATTTGCATTTGATTGAATAACTGGGAGAAAAGTATGTCTAGCTGGGGATGGGAATCTTGGGGAGCCATCTTATAATACTGCCTTCTACACTCCCTAAAATAATAACAGCTCATAAAGTAAATACAGCAGTATACCAATCTTCCAAAATTTCATCTTCCTCTAAGAAATAGATTCATGCTTACTTCATTTAAAAAAAAAAGCATGTTTGTTCTTTTCTTTCTCCAACATTAATAATGAACTTTTTGAGGAGAGCAGTTGTGTTCTATTAGGTATCCCCAAGAAGCACAATGATTGCAGATTTTAGGTACTCAATATAAATCAATGGAAATCACACTTAATACTAATAATTTCAAAATAGTTAAAATACTTGTTCATATATCTCATTGTATACTACCATCCTTTCTGAGAAGATGACTTTATGGAAAGTGTAAAAGTTAAGAAAGGAGTAATTTAAAATACAACATTTAATGATATTTTAACATATGAAGAAAACAAGATACTATATTCTTTGTATACTCACTTAGAAAATGGCATTTTGTGCTTTAATTTTAGAATAGATATTTCTGACTAAGAAAGCATTTTGATATATTTTTTAAAATGTCAACAGTATAAGAGAAAATGTCATATCTGTTTTTAATAGCCCCACTTCATTCCTGACATCTAGAAAAGATCCAGAAAAACAGACAAGAGATAAAAGAGATGGCTTTGACTCATCTCCATTCTTTGCTCTAACATGGACCTGTCACTGCCACAGCTTCACTGAACATGTGTAAAAGTGTTAATATGTCAAAAGATTTACCACAATTTGCCCCTAATATTTACCTTTCCTTTACTAAGGAAAGTGTGTGAACAGGTGGAAAATGTAGAGTCATATAAACCAATACATTTATTTAAATGATCCATTACTATTTCCAAATACAATGAGAACTAAATCATAATTTCTAAAGAGTTGTTGACTAAGCAATGCTGAAAGAACAACTGAGAATATTTTACATTCACATTTCTTTCTTTTGGTTTATTGTTATTATTTTTGAATTTGAGTTAAAAATATATACTGTGTTGGTATTATTTTTCTTCTATTCAAAGACTTGCTATAGCTTGTATTTTCACTTCTGGAAATAAAAATTTGATTACAGCATAGGATGTGCTCCACCTGCTGATATAAAATGTCACTTCCAACTCGTGTACAATGTTCATTCTTAATCCAGTATTGGGCTAACCATCATACAACTTTTTAATTTGGATTTGTTATCTCCACCCCCCACCCTTAAATATTCTAGGAATTACAGAAATCTTTCTCAGATAAGTTAAAATAGTAAATCTAAGTCTTTAATTTGAATGTGAGATAAATGACATACCTATTTAAGAAAACACTCTAAATTTCTGATTAGGATACAATATGGACTAGTAAATAACCTTTACAAACCTTTTATCCAAGTGCTTGATGATAAAAGTAAAAAAATCTGTTTATTTTATCTACTTTACTAGAGGCCTGCTGCACAAAAATCGTGCACTCAGGTCGGGGCTCCCTCAGTTCAGATTGCGAGAGGGCTCAGGCCAGGCTGAGGGACCCCACCGGTGCATGATCGGGGCCAGGGAGGGATGTGGGAGGTTGGCCAGCCAGGAAGGGACCATGGGAGGGCTACAGGGCACGTCCAGCCCATCTTGCTCAGTCCCAATTGGCTGGACCCCAGCAGCAAGCTAACCTACCAGTTGGAGCGTCTGCCCCCTGGTGGTCAGTGCACATCATAGTGAGTGGTTGAGTGGTCTTAGCATATCATTTGCATATTACTCTTTGATGGGTTGAATGGCCGACCGGATGACTGGACACTTAGCATATTATGCTTTTATATAGGACTAGAGGCCTGGTGCATGAAATTCGTGCACTCGTGGGGGGGGGGTCCCTTAGCCTGGCCTGCATCCTCTCACAGTCCAGGAGCCTTTGGGGGATGTCCGACTGCCAGCTTAGGTCCACTCCTCGGGGAGTGGGTCTAAGCCATCAGTCGGACATCCTTAGCGCTGTGGTGGAACCTCTCCTGCCTCTGCTGCTGTGCTCGCCAGCTGTGAGCCTGGCTCAGGGCTTCTGGCTGAGCAGCACTCCCCCTGTGGAGCACACTGACCACCAGGGGGCAGCTTCTGCATTCAACATCTGCCCCCCGGTGGTCAGTGCATGTCATGGCGACCAGTCGTTCTGCCATTCGGTCAATTTGCATATTAGCCTTTTATTATATAGGATTTATATAGCACTGTTACTTTGCAGAATGTAGTAGTAAATCTTCTTTATTTTATCGGTAAAATAAAGGTAGAATAAATTAATTTTTGGATGAAGTCAAAGCATTTTTAAAAAATAAATAAGATTGGGTTTTCCCAGAAATTATATGATTTTTATTTTGAAGTCGAAGAAACATTATAGCCTCATTTGACTGTGATAATTATAAAGTTATATTAACAAGCCCATTTAAAAAAATAGTTAATAATATACACCTTGCTATGCAAATATATAGAAACAAACACTGTTACAACTACATGCAAAAATCAAGGGTGTGAATAAGAGCAGAAAGAGAAAACAAGGAAGGGAGAGTAATGTCACATCCTCCTCAGGCAGCTTGTTGAATATCCAGCCTCCTCTCCACCTAGCAAGCACTGTAGATGGCTGCAAAGAATGCTCTCTCAGCTTAGTGAACTTCATCCCTTGTCTTTGGAGGAGATATAGCAACCCATCCAAAAATAGTTTTGTTCTTCACTTTCATTATCTTTGTTATACCCACACTGTTGGGAGTCTCCTAACTCCAGCTCCAGAGGCAGCTTGCATTGGTGTTTCTTTATAGAGTTGGCAGTTTCTGGATGTACTGTCACTCTGCCAATGAACAGAGCTGCTCTGTCCATTAGGCACAATAGCAGCTCCCCTTCCATGAGACAAAATTAACCTGTATTTCATCCAGGTTTTCGACAATTAGCACACAGGAACACACACCCTCATCATAAGCTCTTCTCCACATCCAGCCATCTAGCTATTGCACGCCAGCATTCCTCACGATGATCGGTCTTCCATTATTGCTGACACAGGTAACTTCTCTTCTCTCAAACTCCAGACATTCCAGTACCTTCTGCTACCAGTACTCTATAACCAGCAACACCCACCTTATTTTCATCCTCTACTATGAACAATTATTCACCTCCTTGGCTTACACTGATTTATAATATGCTTTTGAGATTAGTATTTGCTCCTTCACATATTATGATTTCAGGTATAGAAATTAGGAGTGTTTTCTCTTCTCCTTTCTCATTGTTGCTTACAGTCTATTGCTCTTTTTATAAATTATATTCTCTTATAAGCTCTTTTATTTTTTATTTATTGATTTTGAGAGAGATATATTTTGCTGTTCCCCTTATGTATGCATTCATTGGTTGATTCTTATATGTGCCCTGACCCAATCGAACCCATCACCTTGGAATGTCAGGATGACACTAACCATCTGAACAACCTGGCCAATACTTCTATGGACTCTTTTATTTTGGTTCTATCTACTTGCCCTTATCCTAGCTCCTTGCCTTCCTCTCCATTGTAGTGGTTGATTCCATCTCCATGTGGACAACTCATTAAATACAAGAACTTCTCATTTATTTGTTGACTCTCTTGCACCAAACTAATCTCATTCTAATTTACTCATTCCCAAAATCACACACTAATGTCAGTTGTAATCTGATAGCACAAAAATGACTAAAAGAAGTATTTTACATTATAATAACAAAATCCTATTCCTACCACTTGCTTCAACTACTCCTCAAATAATTTTTTAATCCATTGTTCTCTATAAATTAAAGATGAAGGAAAGTCCCCATTTTAAACCATCTCTATCGGAACACATTCTATCTCACCTCCTTTCTACTGGAACATAGTAACTCATGACAACTCCAACCCAGATATACATGCTTTTGTATTATATTCCATTTTGTTTTTCTTGGAAAGCTTACACTCTCATCTTTTCCTTTCTCTCTCTCTCCTTTCTTCATTTATATTTGTCTTTTGTCAGTTGTATCCTTTCCACTGTTTTTACAAAATCCAAAATATTATTTAAAAATAATGAAAAATCATTAAACACATACACACATATCCTTCTTCCCTAAACTCTTAATTAGGCTATCCCTCATTTTCTTTCCTATTAATATCTTTAACATTTTTATTTATAAGCTTATTCTTCCTCTTCTATAACTCTCATAGCCCTGATTTACTACCCAACTCACTTTAATTGGATCACTCCATAATTTATACCATGAATACTCATTGATTTGACATCCTAAGAATGTCTTACTCTATTTTTCTCATGCTTAATAATGTCATCATGCAAAGCTCTTGAAATGACTTCATGACTGGTCTTTTTGTTCCCACTAGAGTCTATCATCCATTCACATTTCTTCAATCTGTTCTTCATATTGTGGAATGATCATTTTCAAAAATAAATCTCAGCATGTTTTTCCTGTACTTAAATAATACAGGAAATATTCTGTTATAATAATTATCCCATGAACAAAAGTATCCTTGGAATAATAATTGAAGTTATTACTATGTTCTTTAATAACTATTGTGATCTATCCTTCACTACTTCTTCACGGTCATCTAACGTAATGCCTTCTCCATTCTACCCACAATTCTCTGTACTCATCTTACTGGCCTTCTCTTAGTTCCTTAAATACTTTATGAAAATCTTGCATTAATAACAAGAAAGATGGCCCTTCCACATGTCATTTCTCTTCAACTCCATCTAGTTAATTAATTCCAACTCTTACTTTAGATGCTTGCTTAACTCAATTTTGTTTTGTCAGGGAAGCATTTTTTTGTATTATGATCATGCACTTATAGTACCATCTAATGATCAGAGTTTTAATTTAGTGTTTCTTTATAAAAAAATTGATCATTTTTATTATTTTCATGTCAACTACTTGAACACAGGAGCCCCCTGTCTGCTTTTATTCACTTTTGTTTTCAGACGCCCACCAATCAGAGTCTTAGATATGCTGTAGGCACTAAATAAATAACTTTGTGAAAAAATAGATGGCTTTTTTCTCTTGTTTATTAGAGACCATATATTTTGTGTTATTGAAGATGTCTCACTATTTTTCTTAAAAAAGACTTCAATGAATAAATGTATGAAAATCAGTAGAATGTGTAGCCTTTCCCCAGGACTAAGGATTTTGTTTTATTTTTACAACTGACTTAAAGTTTATATGTTTTCTCTTGTCTCTTTCTAGAATGAAGACAGATATATGCAGATACAGTATTAATCTGTATTTCATGTCTCTGTCCTCGATTTATCTTCTTGGTTATTTGGGAAATCTCATTCAGTTCTACAACTTGGGAGCAGGCTAATGCGCAGAGTTCTTACACTCATTTCCAAGTGCAGTTGATATTCATCAACTTCAATTCTGATAGAAAAGGCTCTATCACATCACTGGTTTTTCCTTAGGATTTGTTCATATCAAAAATTCCACATTGCTCAGAATGATATAAAGGCTTTTCCTGATATTGCTTCTTCTATGAGAAATTTATTTTTGCAAATCTTTCACTCCAAAATAAAGTGCTACTTCAAGTTTCCTTCCTAACTCTTTATATATACCAAGCTCTTAATGGATGAATAGAGATAAATGCAGGAGGAGACAGTTCTTTGATTTCCTCACACTGTAGTATAAAGCATCATATACCATAGAATGAATGTTTATTTTATTAATACAGAAGAATACTCACAAATCAAGGAGTAAAAGGCAAAGTAAATGAATAGAAAACTGACCAAAATGTCTGAAGGATGATTTCACAGGAAAACAATTAAAGTTATTGCTAAACATATGAAAAGTCAGTTAAAGTTATGCAAATGAAAGCAATGTATATGGCACAATTTAAACTGATCAGGCTAGTAACAATTTAAACTTTTAACCATACAGGGATGCATCTTTTTTTCCCTTCTTGGTTGCTGCCCATTCCACTTTATATGTCTTTTATTCACCAATCTGGCAATCTTTTTAAAAAAAAATTTGTACAACATATTGACTAGAGAGTTATACACCTTACAAAGTAAGTCTAGTACCCATATGACACCATACATAGTTATTAAAATATTATTGACTAGAAGCCTGGTGCATGAAAATTCATGCGCTGGAGGGGGGTCCCTCAGCCCAGCCTGCCCCCTCTCACAGTCCGGGAGCCCTCAAGGGTGGAAGGCGACCAGGCGATCAGGGGAAAGCAATGCTGCATCACACCTCTGCTGCTGCCACTGCCGGCAGCGCAAGCCTTGGCCGGCCCTGGTTACCTGAGCCTCGGGCAGCTCTGGGTGGCTAGGCGGCCGCCATCCGAGGCTTGCCTGCACCTCAGGTGGGCCCTGGGTGGCTGGGGGGCTGAGGGGACTGGGGGACTCCAGAGGCAGGCATGTGGAGTGGCCAGACCCACCTGGGGATGGGCCTGGCTGTGCCGCACACCTGCCGCCCCAGCGGAGCTGAGGGGACTGGGCATCACCATCTTGTGTCTGTGGGTGCTGCCATATTTGAGGGTGGAGCAGTCAATTAGCATATTCCCTCCTTATTGGCTGTGGGCACTTCCATCTTTGTGTGGGCACCTAGAGGGTCAATTAGCATATTCCCTCTTTATTAGATAGGATTATATTCCCTATAAAGTACTTTACATCCCTGTGACTATTTTTTAAGCCAACAACTTGTATTTGTTAATCCCCTTCACCATTTTCACCAATCCCTATACCCCGCTTCACCTCTGGCAACCATTATTTGTTCTCTGTCTCCATGAGTTTCTTTGTTTTATTCATGAATTTATTTTGTATTTTAGATTTCACATATAAGTGAAATCATATAGTATTTGTATTTCTTTTATTTTACTTAGCACAATACCCTCTAGGTCCACCCATGTTGTCACAAGTGGCAAGATTTTATTCTGTTTTATGGTTGAGTGATACTCCATTGTATGTATCTACCACTTCTTCTTTATTCATCTAGTATTGGGCACTTAGGTTGTTCCCATATCTTGGCTATTGTAAATAATGCTGCAGTGAACATAGGGATGCTTATATCTTTTCAATTAGTGTTCACATTTTTTGTTTCTTTAAATGAATACCCAGAAATGAATTTGCTAGGTCATATGGTAATTTGATTTTGATTTTTTGACAAACTTCTATACCATTTTCCATATTGACTGCATCAATTTACAATCATACCAACAGTACATGATGGTTCCCTTTACTCCACATCCTCACCAACACTAGTTTGTTGATTTATTGATGATAACTATTCTGACAGGTATGAGATGATATCTCACTGTGGTTTTAATTTGCATTTAACTGATGATTACTGATATTGAGCATCTTTTCATTTGTCTTGGGACTATATCAAACTATAAAGGTTTTTCACAGTGAAGAAGACCATCAACAAAACAAAAAGGCAGCCTACTAAATGGGAGAAGGTAGTCACCAATGATACATTCCATAAAGGGTTCAAATGCAAAAACTTTAAGAAACTCATAGAATTTAACACCAAAAAATACAAACACATATACATAATGTATCATTGTATCACTTCTTTTTAATCATCACCAGTGGATATTTTTCCATTGATTTTTAGAGTGAGTGTAAGAGAGAGGAGGGAAAGACAGAGAGAAATATTGGTGTGAGAGAAACACATCTACTGGTTGCCTCCTGCACACACCCTGACTAGTGCCCTGGGTTGGGGAGGAGTCTGCAACCAAGGTATGTAACCTTGACTGGAATCGAACCCAGGACCCTTCAGTTGACAGGCCAACGCTCTATCCACTGAGCAAAACCGGCTAAGGTTCATTGTATCACTTAACAAATCAAAATGTCAATACAACAGAAATGGAACACTTTCTGGAAAAATAAACAAATGTATTAACATCTGTTACCTCTGGACAGCACGATTTGGCAGCCTAATAAAATGTGTGTGTGTGTATGTGTGTGTGTGTGTGTGTGTTGTGTGTGTGTGTTTGCTTGTGTATAACCATAAACTTTTAATGCTGTTAAGATGAAAACTGTACATATCAAAATGTGTAGCAGAAAATGAAAGAAAGAAAGAAAATGGAAAAGCTTGTGCTAAACAGATCAGGGCTCAGTTTCTCCTGTTTTTCTGTTTGCTTTGGATTATCCAAGTCTGAAGGGAGTGTGGGGGGGTAGAGATTGAGGGGGTCTGAGGAGAATGTGATATTGAATTGAGAGTATTAGTTACCAGTTCTAATTTGTAATCCTATTCTAAACAAAGGATATACTGCTCAGATTTTTTTAATCAATTGGTTCTCTAATTCAGTTTGCTTTATCCTAAACTTCCGACTTCTTTTTTTTTTTTGCTTTCATAGGTGTCTTATTAACCATGTTGAGGCACAGTATTAAGTATGGCTAACAGGATAATAAGACACCATTTTAAACAAAAGTTGATAAATGTATTAAATAGTCCAAAATAAATAATAGGGTTTAGATTGAGGGCATCTTAAGTTATTGTAGGAACCCTAGTACTTGTTTAGATATATATTTAGGATTAGGAAAGAAGAGGATATCTATGTCACAGACTTCACACGTAATAAATTTTGAATAGGACACTTATATCCATATATTGGTTTCCAAATTGATAAGTGAAATGATAATTCAGTCCCATTAATTCCAATGGGTTGACATTTAGATAAAAATGTAATGCATTCTACAAGGGCACAGATATTATTAAGTGTGCAAACCAGATTTTGTCAGGAAGGGTAGCACTGTAAGGAGACTGCCTCCACTTGTCATGTGTACTGTCAACAGCCTCCTGACTAGTGGCCCTGACTTCAATGCTACCTTCTATAGGCCATTCTCCATACAAGTATTTAATGACTTTTTATTTTATTTTTTTCCAGTTAGAGAAAGACAAGTACTATGTGATTTAATTTATATGTGGAATCTAATGAACAAAATAACAAAGTGGAGACAGACTCCTGGCTACAGAGAATAGACTGACAGCTGTCAGAGGAGAGGGGTTTGGGGGCTGGATAAGAAGGGTGAAGGAATTAAGCAAAGAGAAAAAGAAAAGATTCATGGACATAGGTAACGGTATGGTGAGGTGTTTGGCAGAGGGAAGGGGGTGGGAGAAGGTAGAAGGTAAAAGGAAGATAAATGGTGATGGAAGGAGACTTGACTTGGGGTGGCAAACACACAATGCTATATTCAGATGATGTATTGTAGAACTGTATACCTGAAACCTATATAATTCTGTTAGCTGATTTCACCCCAAAAATGCAGTTAAAAATTACATTAAAAATAAATTGTTTCATATTACTTTTATGTACCTTCATATATGCTTATGTATCTCTAATTCCTTCCTATCACATTACATGAAATGCTCAGGTGGGAAAAAGTAAGTTTACAGTTGTAATATAAATAATGCAATAATTAATAAACAATAATACAAGAATAAACTGTGTTCTGTATACTCATAACTG
Organism: Cnephaeus nilssonii; assembly: GCF_951640355.1. Lineage (NCBI taxonomy): Eukaryota > Metazoa > Chordata > Mammalia > Chiroptera > Vespertilionidae > Cnephaeus > Cnephaeus nilssonii. Next base: position 77,706,711 of record NC_137072.1, on the reverse strand, counting down.
TAAATCTACTTTTGCCCACCCGTGTATAAACTCTAATATGATCCAGCGATTTTCAACCTGTTTTATCTCATGGCGCACATAAACTATTAAAATTCTGTGGCACATCAAAAAGTATATTTTTTTGCTGATCTGACAAAAAAATAGGTATAATTTTGATTCATTCACATCAGATGGCTATTGTTGTGTTGGCTGTTGTGAATATTTTTAATTTGACAATCTTAGGGAAAAGGGATCAGTGCCTCTGACGAAATAGTCAGGTGTTTTAAAAATCCTTGCAGCATACTGGTTGAAAATTGCTGATCTAGATGACTGAATACAGTCCAGCCCCTATCTAACGCCTTAACCCCATTACCGATTTTCTCCATTGCTCCCATGGCTCAAGTCAGCTTAGTGTGTTTCAGGGACTCCAATCTCTTTGTCCATATTCTTTCTCTCTCACTCCCTAGAATATTTTTACCTGGCTATTTACATTGTTCTTTCTTTCACCTTATTTATCTCTGCTTAAAAACTATGTTTTCATTACCACCCTATCAAAATCATCCTGCCCATCAGTTTTATATCTTTATCTTGAAACAATGTTATATATTTAAGTGCTTAGTTGATAATTGTCTGAATTATTCTACCATCATTTGGGCAGAGATTCTCTTTTCTCTAATTTATCCCCAGAGACTAAAACAGGCAAATAGTACATTCCCAATACATATTTGTTTAAGGAATACATTAATGAGTACATGGATGAATACCTGACATGTGAGATAAAAACTACCTAGCTGTCCTGCTTTCCCTATTTTACATAGTTTTCAAGTTTTTCCTTTGGACATCTACTTTATAAAGAGAGAATTGTATCTCATTTTAATAATCCATAATAAGTTACTCTAAAATTGGTCATTATTGATTCAGACTTTAATTAAATTAGCAAAATGCAAAGCTACATTTGCCATCTGATGTTATCAGGAACAGTTGACCCTTATTTACGTTTTCTGTCAAGTTTTTCCAATATTGGTATGGTCAGTTTGGAATCATTCCATGTTTTCCACTAATCATTTTTTTTGCAGCAGCAGCAGCACAGTGAATGTGACAATATATGTAAGCTTCCCATATTCACTTAGGCACACAGGCACACACTTACACTCGCATGTCCTGATGCTTCCATCTGCTGTGCTGTGGAAGTTAGCTAACTGAGGGGTAGCAGTTCACCTAGCCATTGGAGGATTACTATCATTTTCTCTAACAGCTTTATGTAGGAGCCTCAATGTTGGCATCTGGACAATGTCTCTAAATGATCTCAGTGCTGCTTTATGAGCCTGCTAAAAATATATTTGAAGTTGGTAATACCTTGTTTGTCTATTTGGTTTTAGTTCTAGTTTTCCCTCCAATTTTATACACATATGCATAAGTGCCACTCTCTATCTTACATGCAAAGTAATAACTTCTTATGTCTAATAATGTATTTACTTAATAAGTATAAATCTGAATAATAAAATTATAAAATATTGGTGAATTAATTAACAAATATTTAGATAAAAATAATTCAACCAAATAGCTATTTGCTTTCTCTTTGCTTTTATTGATATAAAGGGAACTGTAGGTTAAGTTTTTATAAGTCTTATTTAATCACGAGGACACCCCTATAGAGTGGGTATGATTGGCCTTATTTTAGAAATGAGGTGAATGAACCTGAGAGAACTAAAATAGCTTTGCCAAGTGCACACAGCTGAAAAATGATAGAGCCAGGCTATGAATTCATGACTGACCCAAGTGACACAGGCTATTCAGCACGACCAGTGTGTAATCTTGGAAAACCACTTAGCCTCTCTGAATCCAGGGTTACACACCTTCCTGTGAAATGCAGTATATGTACCATTCTTATCCAATCCTATATGAGGTTGAGATATTGGAAAACTTGGTCCAGCGTAGGTTTCTTTGCTTAACTGTTGACAACATAGTAAGGATTTAAGTTCTAATCTCATTCCGGGTCCTATTGCCTTTTCTTTTTTATATGTTCAGGAACATAAATAAAAAAATGTAACAATTTCAATTCATGTCACTTTCAGTGATCTCAGCAAAACCCAAGGCTCTCTCCTTTCACACCCACCTCAACCATTTTGCACAATCCTTGATGACTTGACTTTCTGCATCTAGAGGGATAGAGCCTGGGGACAAGGGCTCTGAAAATGAGGAGAATAGCAGGCACATAGTCCCTAATCTGAGTGACTTCTTGATTTTTTGTGTTTCTACGACTTTTTGAAGAATTGGAAAGCTGCCAGTCAAAATGACCAATTGTTCATTTGTCAGGTTAAATGATTGATGCTCCAATTGCTAGTAAGCAAGGAAGGGGCCAAAAAGTCAGCTATTGGCTCTATTTAAGGCATCAGTGTGTGGTTTCCATTGTTTTATTTAATGACAACACAAATAGGCAAGGGCATTGAGATTAAAACTTCAATTCAAAGGGTTGAAATGTTAGGACAAAAACTCTCTTATTCACCTGAAATAGAAAAGTAAACCAATATATACAGGAAAGCTTGAATGTTAATATAGGAAATGGTAAGGACTGTGGTGAACAGCCTGCATTTGACCTGTCAAAGGTTGTTTTCTCAATATTTATTTTGATAAATAACTATAGCCATTTATTAGATTCAAAAACCAATATATTGGTGTAAAGTTAGATAGCACCCCATGGTGGGATGTGAACCTTGGTAACACACCTCAAAAAAAAATATATTAATATACAAAGATCTTGTGACAATTAAATAAGATAATGCTTATAATTCCATTATTACATTATCTGATTTTAGAAGATGCTTAATAAATAAAAACAATTATAATATTTTAGTAGTTGTTTTTTAATATGCTATTATTATTAACTAACAAATTCATTGTATTTGGTACTTAAAATGTAATTCTAATTGTGAGGTAGGATGAATTGTTGTTATTTTTATCTCTACTGTATCAGATGAAGAGAATGAGACTTGAAGTATGTGGAAGACAGACGAGAGAAATTCCATTCTAAATGATTAAATGTGGGGTAATAGAAAGCATATTGTGCAGAGAATTCCAATTTATTTTGTAGATTATTAAGTGAAGCATAACTCCTAACTCTTTAAATGTGGATTATGCATAATGAATTTCTTCTACATAGTATAGTATGGAAGGAGGAATAGCGTGGTTAAAATACTTTTACAGCAGAGAAACCTGATAATCTCAGCAAGGTGATCAAGGTTAAGACCAACAGTGATAAGTCATGTTGGTACAATGTACCCTTTATATGATGTGATGAAAATGACACTGTACCTCTTTGAACTTCCTCCAAAAACACATCTCCTCAGTCTAATCATTAGAAAAACATTGGTCTAATCTTAATTGTGAGACATTCAACAGAATACTCCTCAAAACTTTCAAGTTCACCAAAAAAGAAACTCCTCCGAAAATATCACAGTCAACAGGAGCCTAAGGAGATGATAAATAAATGTAACGTGATATCCTGGACAAGATCCCAGAAGAGATAAAGGACATTAGATGAAAGAACGTAGACTTAATAAATTAGAAAAAATGTGGACTTTAATTAATAATAATGCATCAATATTTATTCATTAATTAGGACAACTGTACCATATTAAAGCAAACGTTCATAATAGGAGAAATTGTAAGTGTGTGGTATAAGGAACTCTGTGCTATCTTAACAATTTTTTGCAACCTTAAAACTATTTCAGAATGAAACATTTGTTTAAGAAATGGACTTCAATTTGAGAATTATAGTCTCTTAAAAATGTCTGTATAACATAGTCATTATCATCATCAGTAGCTACAGAATCAATGTATCAAAAATTAATCTCAAAATATGTATTCAACAAAGAGAAATTACCTACTATTCAAAGATAAAACATTCAATATCAGTGATAAATTTTAAAATATCAAAGATTGAAAATACATGTTAGCCTATTAATTGGGCCAAAGTATAGAAATTACAAGTCTCCAAATTGGCAATAGTGCATTAAAACTGGTATGTGAAGGAGTGAAGTTTTATTGTAGAATGGCTCAATTTATTTAGAGAGTAATAGAATATCTTATTGATTAACTCTATTAACACTAATTCTAGAAATATTTCCTAGCAAAATATTTCATATTTGAATAAAAATCGTATGCATGATAATGTTTTCTGCCATAATATTTAAAGATATATGTAATTATCCTAAATGTACAATGTTAAACCAATAGTGTTCACTTGGTAAAATGTAACATAGGCATAACATATTCTGATCTGTGTTGAAAATAGACTATAAATGGGGAGTGGTGGGATGTAAGTAGCATTCAGTTAGGATATATTACAAAACTCCAGGCAGAAAATGGTGGGAGTTTGGAACAGGATAGGAAAGGTAAAGGTACTTGGAAGTGATTATTCTTTGAATCTACTTTGCAGATTGAGAAGATTTTCTGACGGTTCAGTTTTGGGATGTAAGGAAGAATAGGTAAAGCATTACTCAAATGCTTCTGCCAAGAGCAACGGAAAGAAAGGACTTAGCATTTAGAGAGGAGAGACTGCAGGCTTGAGAGAAAAAATCAATATATTGGTTTTGGAAATTTTTAGTTTGAGATAATTATAGTTTGTATTGAAGAACAGGTATGTTACAGCAGGTATGAAAACTAATGGGAATGATACAAAATTGAAAAAGACACACAAAAATCTGATGATTCCAGAGAAATTGGAAATAATCGCTGGTATTATTTCCTTGAGTAAGCCATAGGACACAATTATATGTAGAATAATTGATTTTAAATAAGAACAAATATTGTTATCTAGGCTAACATGAAGGTAGACAAAGTAGATGGATACAGATGCAGGTATGTGAATGAAGGTGGTGATGGTAGCAAGGGGGAGTTCTTTCACTATTGCCTTACTGTTATCAGTAGAAAGTAGTGTGAGAAAGAAGACATGCTTGCATATGTAATGGAGGCTTGAAGAAGGAAGAAATGTTTAAAATAATTGCTAGGAGAGTGGAAGAGTAAATTAAGTAAAGCTCTAGAGTACTAACAACTCACTATAGGTGACTAAGTGTCTTAAAACTAAAAAAAATATAGAACATGACCACCAGTTGACCCAAAGCTGAACAAAGGTAATCAGAGGCTCCTCCTCCCCCCTTGTCATTGGAATGAATATTCTGCTCACCTTTCTCACAGTGGGAGCCATTTTCAAGGATGTAGCCTTGAAAAAGCAATGTGTTGTTGAGACCATCTAGATCAGCAGTTCTTAACCTTTCTAATGTCGCAACCCTTTAATATAGTTCCTCATGTTGTGGTGACCCCCAGCCATAAAATTATTTTCGTTGCTACTTCATAACTGTAATTTTGCTACTGTTATGAATCATAATGTAAATATCTGTGTTTTCTGATGGTCTTAGGCGACTCTGTAGGGTCGCCCACAGATATTTACATTACGATTCATAACAGTAGCAAAATTACAGTTACGAAGTAGCAACGAAAATAATTTTATGGTTGGGGGTCACCACAACATGAGGAACTGTATTAAAGGGTCATGGCATTAGAAAGGTTGAGAACCACTGATCTAGATGGTACAAGTGACTGAACCAAGTTAAAGCCTCTCTATAAACTTTTAAGATTCTGGTGGGTGGGTGCAGAAATCAATTTATCCTTCAGTTGCTAAGATAAAACTTGTATGTAAGCTAAGACAAGACTTGTATTATTTAAAAAAATATTTCATTTATTTTTTTAGAGAGACAGGTAGAGAGAGGGAGAAAGAGAAACTTCGATGGGAGAGTAGAACATCAGTGGCCTGCCTCCCCTGCCCGCATCCAGTGATTGAACCCTTAACCCAGGCACCTGACCTGGAATTGAACCCGGCAACCTTCCAGACCATGCCCAACCAACCGAGCCACATCAGTCAGGAGTAAGTTTCCTTGCTTATTGAATCTGCTACCTATCAATCTGGAATCATTAGCCTCTTCAATCTCTCCTTGTCCTTCCTGTGTGGGGGCCAGTTTGCAATCCAACACCTTGTAATTCAACCTGTAAGGATAGTTCCATGAGCTACATGTCCCATACTTCCTTGGACTTAACAGCCATCTGGGTGGCTCTAGAGAGAGGATCATGGAAAAATCTGTTAAGAGCATTCCCAAATTTAGTAACAATAAAGTGATTCCTGCCACTCAGAGCCCAGCGCCCTAGATTAACACTAACACGTAGCAACAATGGGAATACAGAGAACATTTATTGAAACTTAGTTTATCGAACACAACAAGATTCAATTATAATATTTATCAAAAGGAAATAGACAAATAATGGTACATTCATATATTATTTTAAGTTTTTAAAAATGAATGAACAAGCAAACATAATTTAAATGAGTAAATCTTGAAAGCATCTACATTATAGAAGGCCAGGGTCGGAAACATCCAAAACGACCTAATGGACGACCAAACACCAGGAAGTGCTTGGAGCACCTCTAGGTCCCCCCAACCCCCCCCTCTGCCCCCCCCGCCCCCCCTCGGTTCGCAGGCTCCCATTGCTGGATGGCCAAGTGAGAGCCATGGGGAACCAGGCTGGGTGGCAGGGGAGCGGGACTGGGGATTGGCATGGGCGCAAGGCAGACCTCCTGGTCCTTCCTCTCGGCAGGCTCCAATCAATCCTCAGTTTCCTCCCAAAGAAACATGGCGCCTCCACTGCACAGCCTCCGGGGACGCGAACTCACTGCTGTGAGAGGCTCCAGAGCGGAGACTTCAACAAGAACTTCAGCGCCTGCAGTGCCCCTCAGCCTTCACCGCTGGGAGGTGGACGGAGAGCCTCAGCTTTAAAGCACAGACACCCTCCTCGGGAAAAACCACCACCTCCCTACTCCGCAGCTGCTTCCATGTCTGCAAGAAACTGTGCATGCTCCTCCCTGCGAGATGGGCAGGGCCAGGGCCAGAGCCTGAGTTGAGCGGTTCCACGTTGGCAGCTGGGCCAGTGCAGGGATGGAGGGAGGGAGGGATGGAGGGAGGGAGGGATGGAGGGAGGGAGGGAGGGATGGAGGGAGGGTGGGAGGGTGAGGTAAGAGCAAGGGGGAAGCCCCGGTTCTCTGCACCTCCTCCCATAGGCATAGCCCTTCCTGGTGTTATGATAAAAGGAGTTTTGTTTTTCTAACTCTGTCCCAGTAAAGGAAACAAGTGTCTGTTGACCTCCAATCTTACTCTCCCAGCCGCCAGTTAATCCCTCTGGATGCATCTTATCCAACCTCCAAAGGATCCGAGGGGCAGGTTCAACCTTTGTTCCATAGTTGAGGAAACTGACCAATAAACACATGTGTCTCATGCCTCAGTGTCAACTCCAGCAGAAATCTCCGGGTAATAACTCAGATTGCATATCTAAGGGGATATTTTCTTCTGTTTTCATGTTTAATTCAACCCCAGGAATCAAATAATACAATAAAGAATAAAGTGAGTTCAGAGAGCTCAGCATTGTATTCCCAGGGCCTTTGGTCCCACACAAACCACAGAGCTCAGTTATCCTGAGATGAAAGAAAAGGAAAGAGAAACGTGAAAGGTTTCCCAACTCAGTCACAGAGACATCTCATAGCCACATACTAAGGACACGGCATTAACTTAGGGGTGGAAAGGACACAAATGGAATAGAAGATGGAGCCATTTCCATTCAGATTCAAACCAAATTAACAAGGCAGAAGAAACACTGGACACCATGGAAGAATAAGATGAACCGGTCCGGTAGGGAGTGTCACAGACCTTGCAGGGACAGCGCCTGGGGCTCCGGACATGATGGGAGGGGGAGGGGCTGGGTGAGAGGAAGTGCATGGAAAGGCCTGGGAGTAGGAACAAGAGGGTGATAAGTGGAAGGTGGGCCCCACCGGGTGATGACAGGGGGCAAGCCTGCGGGAAGTGGCCAAGTGCCCCCACCTCTGCTGAGGGGTGCATGCATCTGTCCTGGGAGCTATGGCTGATGGAGAGGGAGGCTGTGGCTCTGTGTGGATGAGTTGCCAATGAGAGCCTCCCTGCAGCCACAGTACTGGGTAGGATCATAGGATCATGTATACAATGTCACTAAAGAAAAAGCATCCTATTCCCAACTTATTCACAGACTTCTGTTTCTGGTATCTATAGTCCCAATGTGTCCACAAGTACATTTGGGAAAAGAAAAAAGATTTGTACGTGATATGACTGCATCTTTAGAAAACCCAAGTGATCACAAGCAGAGCACTTTTAACACCTAATGAGCCAAATACACTGATGAACAAAAATAGACCCAGAGACACAGACGCATGAACAGACTGTGGAACCTCAGAGGGAAGGTGGGGGAGGGTGGGTAGGTGGGATGAGATCAACCAATGGCCTGTGTGCATATATGCATCACCCCTGGACACAGACAATGGGGTGGTGAGGGCCTGGGGGTGTGGGAGTAGGCTGGAAAGGTTAAGGGGGGAAAGGGGACCTATGTAAACCTTCTAACAATAAAAAATTAATAAAAAGAGTAAAAAATAAAATGAAAAAGTAAAAGAAAAGAAAAGCCAAGAATAGACTGCCCTGGCTGGGTGGCTCCGTTGGTTGGAGCTTCATCCTGTACATTGAAAGGTTGTGGGTTTGAACCCGGGTCAGGGTGTGTGCGGGAGGCCACTGAGGAAGTGGTGCCTGGAGGAGGGAGGCGCCTAAAACCTAAACACAGTCCAGGCCTCGCCCATGATCCCAGGCCCATCCTCTTCTGAGTGAGACCAGACCTCCCAGCTTCCTGTTGAGTCCCTGGTCTCTGAGTCATAATGCCGCTTCCCCGTGTTCCCCAGAATGCACTGCTCAGTAACCATCTATACTAATAAAAGGGTAATATGCTAATTAGACTGGGTGACCAGACATCTTCCGGACATCTGACTTCCTTACAGACAAAGCCACAGTGGTGGGGGCAGAGGCAGAGGCAGTTAGGGGCGATCAGGCTGGCAGGAGAGGGCAGTTGGGGGCCATCAGGCTGGCAGGGGAGTGGTTAGGCAGTGATAAGGCCGGCAGGCAGGCAAACAGTTATGAGCCAGTGGTCTGGATTGTGAGAGGGATGTCCGACTGCCGGTTTATGCCCCATCCCCGTGATGGGGCCTTAACCGGCAGTCAGACATCTCCCGAGGGGTCCCGGATTGGAGAGGGGGTAGGCTGGGCTGAGGGACACCCCCCATGCACGATTTTGTGCACCGGGACTCTAGTAGAGTCATAATAAGAGAGATACAATATTTTCATAAAACATGTTAACAGAAAATGTCAAACAGTACTCTAGATACATATAGATAAAAATTGACAAAACCATGCAAATAATAAGCAACACACTCCAGACAGTGGATATCACCTCTTGAGTACATTTAAAAAGATAAATGAACCCGGCTGATATGGCTCAGTGGTTGAGTGTTGACCTATGAACCAGGAGGTCATGGTTCCATTCCCAGTCAGGGCACATGCCCAGGTTGTGGGCTTGATCCTCAGTGTGGGGCATGCAGGAAGCAGCCATTCAATGATTCTCATCATTGAAGTTTCCATCTCTCTCTCCCTCTCCCTTCCTCTCTGAAATCAATAAAAATAATTTTTGAAAAGATAAATGAGAGGAATAGATTACATAGATTTTGAAATCTGTCAATAATGATTTATTTTTTAAATATATCTGAAATAAATGTGGTAAATCACTAGCATTTTATGACGATGTACAGTAGTTTTATAGTTTCAAGTTTATGTAGTCTATATGAAAGTATAAATTTATACCTGCATACTTATACTTGGCATATTTTAACTTTTAAAATTCATTAAATAAAATAACTAAAAGTGCCTCTATGAACAACATCTACAAATAAAGCATATGCTCCATGACACTGGTGACTTTCATCTTTTGTTACCAGGAAGGCTTTCTCTACTGCTTTAGTATTTTGTTACCCAAATATAGCAACCATTAAATAAATAGCTAATTAATCATGGTTATGCTCTAAAATAATCATCAGTTTTCTGCTAGAAAACAAGCATTATAAAAAGGTGGGCCTACCTATAAACTGATAAGTAATCAAAATCTTGATGTACAAGTTTTTAGATTGCAGTAAATGTGTTTAGTGTTTGGAGGCAAGCTGGCTACACAGCAAGTGAATTGCTATTTTCAAAAGAATGTTAAAGAAAATTATCTTCCCCACCCCCAAAAAAGTATTTCCAGAGGAATTTTTTCTCATGATTCTTGTATTTTGGACAAAACATTATGCATCTGTCTTTCCTGCTTAACCTTGAGGTCCCTGAAGCCTAGCTTGGTTTCTTCATTTTGTGACCCCCCTGACCCCAAACTAAACCCCGGTCTGACACATACTACTGGCTCAATATATGTGTGAACTGGATTCATGTCAGATAGAGCAACAAGAAAAAATACCAAAAAAAGCATAACAATTTCACAATGGATTCCACATTCTAATTTTTACATATGCTAATAGATGACCAAATGCTGAAAAGTCAAATTAGCAGCAAAACAAAACACAATACCAAAATTTTTTACTGACTTCCTAGGAACTGTCTTTACATAACATTCACACAATATCACAATGGAACATAAGTGTTCTGCTGTTTTAAAAATAAGATTATCATTGTGCAGACTCTTTATCTATATTTCAATATACATCCCACAGGGCATGTGACATGGTTACTATTTTTAAAGACTAGAAATCTATGACTGACACTTCAGATGAAAATGTTAAGAAAAGTAATCTCTTGTTAAAAGAAGAAAAATGGAGGCTAAGAACTTCCATCCCATAAATGAAAAAATAAGTGATGTTCTTGGGATAAATTACCTTTTTCTTTCTAATTAAAAAAAATAACATCTCTACCAAAGTAAATTTTCTTAGTGCACAGAAATTCACATTTATGTATCCAGAAATGGAATATTTAGTTACACACACTTTATTCAAGGTTATACATGAGACTATAGGACAAGGCACCTGAAAGTCTACAGAACTTTCTATTAGAACTGAAATTAGGAGTTCTCTTACTGCAGTTATTGCAACACTAAAGCCTACTTACTCTTGAAAGTTCCTTTGCCTCCTTTTCTCCAGTAGGTAATGTGGCCTATTAAGAGATATTCTTTTGATTAACACTATCTGCAGTGCAGGTGTTTAACATTCTAAACCATTTCTAGCCAATGATGTAAAAAAAATAGTGAATGCTGCTTGACAGTTTAAAAATTACCTTACGGAATAATTCCCTGAAGGTATACCTTTGTATAATATGAAAGCAAAATCTAAAAATATTTTTGATTACTTGGCACGTTTTCTACAAAAGCAGGTTTATATTAGAATGAATTTTTCTTTTTCTTTTAAAAAGCCTCAGCAATGTCTATATATACATGTTGACTGATTTCAATATTGTAAATTATGAAATAAATTTCAGGGCAGATCATGAAAATTCATAGCTACATCTAAAATGAAGAAATTTATGCATTGTCTCATTATTTTGACAATATGGGAAATAAATTTCATTTTTCCTAAAAGATGTTAGATTTATTAGAATTGGTTAGAATATGAAAGTGTCTTACTAGTCTATTTTGCTGATTTCCTTTTCTTTCAGTCTAAGTGTAAATGATCTCATTAATAAGACTTTTATAACAGGTCAAGTTAGGTTCAAATTGAACAATTTCCTACTAGTTCCAAGTTAATGTTTTCTGTATAGATGCCAAAAGTAGGTGTGTGTGTGTGTGTGTGTGTGTGTGTGTGTGTGTGTCACATAGTCAGCTACTCATCTTTAGAATTTCATTTCTGCCTAGGAGAGAAGAATAGAGGAGACCCTGATTATAACTACTTCTTCAGGATTTTGTGATACTGTTTGTCAAGTTGACTTGTTGTATAGTAAAGTGTAGATTTGCCAGAAAATCTAATTTATGTTTAATACAAATCATGTAATTGGGAGCAACATGGGGGCAGCAACATGGGTTTGTTTTAATGCAATACATTTTTTTGTTAAACAACATGTTATTATAGATATAATAACTCATCATGACACTACTTTGTGAATAGACATAAGACAATTTAAGTGTAGGTCAATAGACATAAAACCATTTAAGTGTTGGCTATCTCAAAATGAGATGATTTGGGAACTTTAAGACCTAGTCTTCTTCGTTAAGTTTTAACCTGTTTTCTGTTAAATGTTATTCATACATTATAGGAATATGATCTGTTTTACAGACACACACAAAAACATGACCAAGTTAGAAATAATTCTTCAGAAATATTGTTTAAAGAAGTAACTATGCTGTATGTTTTCAAATAAAAAAAAGTGCTTAAGGATATGTTTCTGCTAGGGACATAAAACAAATCTAAAAATAATTATATGGGATATAATTGTATTTAATTTATTTGTAAATTTTCCCTTGTTGACTTTATTAATATATGTGTAGAAACAGAGCTTCATGAGATATCTGCATGAATACAAAGTTTGGAGCATTAATAATAATATTTTATCTTATTTATAGCATTTTGAAGGTCCTTATGAGAAAATGGCATTCAAAAATATATGCATACTTCTCATGTAAAAAACATTAAAATAACTTAAAGTTGCTAATTTCTGTTCCGACTCTGGCAATATCCGGTAAATTACCAACAGGTCAAAAGTTGTTTGTAAATATAATTAGAATTTTCAAGGTATCATATGCCTTTGGCTTCAAAAGGGGTTATATCAGCAATAGAAACAAACTTTGACTGGCATTTTGCTTCTGCTTGTCTATTTGTGGGACTTTGTCTATATCTGAAGAAGTATTGAATGGATCTTATGTATGCAGAAATCCCACAAAGCCGGTGTTGATCAACCCAGCACTGCCAATGCTCTGCTGCCCCACACCAGTCCTCTCAGGTGCTGCCTCTGCTCTGTGCTGCTCCACCAGCCGCCCTCTATCCCTATGCCTTACCTTTATTATAGTAAGTAACATTATTCTGCTCCTCTGTGTGGAATAGTTGTCTGCTAGTGATCCACAAAATGGCAAATCTGAGCACTGGTCTGAAGAAAGCCAGAAAATGATCCTCCTCGTGTTATGTTATTGATTTGGTATTCAGGCCCCGTGATTTTGCACATCTCAGTGACACACATCTCTTTTGAATTAGCCCACAGCATGTCAAGGGCAAGATCTAGTTGTATTACAGCAGCAGAAATTTGCTTTAAAATATGATAGACATATGTGTGCCACATATTTTTTCATTTATATTGCTTCAGTAGTTGGTTAACAATTAAACTACCCTAAACGAACTAGTAACTCACATTCCTGAAAGAAATATAAAAGGCTTCAACAATCTTTATCTCTGACCAAGCAGGTTTTAAAATTAGCATAATGATGTTACAACGTATAGGTTTAAAGTCTGATATTCAAAATGTAGAAATTGGCTATAAGTAGTGTATTTTACATGGAAAGAGATGGCAAATGCTCTTTGGAATGAATCTCTTAAATTAGGATTCAGTTCAATCAAGAGAATTCTGTTGCCTGATTCTCCCTATAAGTGTAGGTGTTTTGTGCCTGTAGAATATTGATGTACCTGCCTCTAGTGAAACTTTCATTCTAGGCACTCTCAGAACACCTAAAAGAACATAGTTGAGATTACAGAACAAGTTGTTTGGCTATTTTTGTACCTGCTTACTAATAGATGTTTGTATTAGTAGCAGAATTTAGTCTGTGAGTTGTTTCATTCCACATAGCTGGAAAAGGGGAGGGAATGGGAAAACAGGGAGAGTGCTTATGGTCCTTCTGTACCTCTTACTGTTCAAGGTTAACAATTTTCCCTCAACGATAATTCTAATAATTTTTACTGTTGGAAATGGCTCAAGTCAGTTTGCACAAGGTAACAACCAACAAACATTGCACAAAACCCCTTGAGAGCTCTGTAGCTAAATCTCACTATTTTCTGATTCTCCTGGGATGAATTTTCTACAGTACCTGGATGAATTCAACAGAGTTGGCTCAATTCAGAAATACATGCCTCCAAATATACTCAGTTATATCTGCATTTCCAGTGGAACAAAGCTTTATCTCATTCCCCTGGCTCCTCTAAACACATTTAAACATTTCTTAAAGGGCCCACCAGTTTTCCACACAGCCCAGGCATGACCAAACCCCTACCAGCAGACCCTGCATAAGTATAAGTTAATGTCTCCGACACATAAAAAAAAATATATAAGCATTATACTCCAAGTTATGCGTGATTTGTGATTTCGTATTTATTTAATGTGAGATTAAGCTATCTGGGAGATCATTATCATTAGTTTTTAAAGAGAAAATACTGTGTGTTCCAATCAGACTCTGAGAAGTATTCCTCATTAATTATCAGACTTTATACCTGAGGATCTGAGCTAATTTCAGTTAACAGTTTAGTTAAAAACAAGGCCTCTTTTGCTTCTTAAGGAGCATTTATGTTACTTACAAATAAATAAACATCTTTTCCCCCTAAAGTTTCATTTCTTTCTTTTTGTGTAAACACTAAGAAATGCTGCTCCCTAACATTCATGCCAAGGCTCTAAGGGTGTCAGGTACCACAGGGTACCAGCTAAATTTGAATTTCAGATAAACAACAAATAATGTATCACTACAAGCATGACTCATGCAATATTTCAGACATAAGATGTCCTATATTCTTATTTGTTGAATATGGCAACCCTAATCTATATACAATTGATAAAAATTATGTGAGGAATAGGGTAGTATTATAGAGCTGATTTATTTCAGTAGCAATCTACCATGTGTATCATATATATATATATATATATATATATATATATATATATATATATAATCATATGTACATATATACATATGAATACACACACAATATATATATAGTGGTGTGGCAAAAGTAGGTTTACTGTTGTGAGTACATTAAACACAGAGTTTATTCTTATAGTATTGTGTATTAATTATTGTATTTACCATATGAACAACTGTGAAACCACTTTTACCCATTCCTGCATATTAACAGCTTTAGGCAATTTAGTCATAAAAATAAAACTCACCCATGTTGAAGCAAGTGTTTTTTATATATCTTTCCAACCTGTGCAATTTGAGTACATGTTTCTCTTCCTGAAAATGTTGATTACTGCCCCAATTCTGAAGATAAACAGCACACACACCCCTTACCCAATTCCACTTTCCTAGGATCTTTTAGTTTAAAAATCCTTTCACTTCAATGCCAATAAAAAGACAAAACTAAGTCCTCCTCCTGGGCATCACCAGGAGCTAAACACTAAGCTCCATGAGTTGAAGGCTCAGCTTCCCATTGGCTAGCAGGTCTTTGCTTTCAGTGTCTTTCTTTCTTCACTCCCTGTGTACTGTACTTAGGTCCTCTGCTCTTAACCTTGCTGCCTGAATTAGTTCCCAAGAACTGATTTTCCATTTTCCTTTTCTGTGTCTTATCAGTGAGATTTCTGGGTCTAACTGCAAATATAGACTGTCCCTAAAAGAAAATGCTGTTTATATTAGATTCAGTTTTTCAAGTAGCTCTCCACTTGCTTTCCTTTGCATATGTGAGATATTCTATATTCCCATCAATCATGTTAGGGACCAGAAGAGCCTCAGTGCACTTGTTTTTAATATGTTGCATCCTAAGACCTTTCTCTAAGGAGCTCGGTGTACATAGCTAAAATTATCTAATTAGTTCTTACAGCATCTGTGGGAGGCTTTGGTTTCCTTCTCTTGTAGCTTCCAAATGATGACATGGCCACAAGATCACACAGCAAGTTTTGAAAGTTCTCAAATTATTTAAAGGAGCTCATAAAACTTTCCATTATTCTTCTAATTCTCCTTTCACTGTAAATACTTCTTTTCTCCCTGCTCCTGCCCCAAGTTTCCCCTTCTCATTGTCCTAGTTCACACTACTACATTATTTCTCTTTTAAATATACCTATATCTGCTATGGTAAGGACTGTGCTTAATTTATAAATTCAAATGCTAGTTATTCAAACTTTTAAAAAAATCCTCACCAGAGGATATTTTTGCATTGATTTTTAGAGAGAGTGGAAGGGAGGGGGAGAGACACAGAGAGAGAGAAACATGGATGTGAGAAAGACACATCAATTTGTTGCCTCCCACATGTGTCCAGACCAGGGCTGGGTATCCAGCATGCAACAGAGGTATGTGCCTTTGATCAGAATCAAACCTAGGACCCTTCAGTCCATGAGCTGATGCTCTATCCACTGAGCCAAAGTGGATAGGGCTATTCAAACTTTTTGAGCCTGGCTTTTTCAAATGTGAAAAATACTTTTTTTTTTTCAGTTATAAGAATTTGGAGTAGTTATCATAAAACATCTGATACATTGCTCAGTATTCAATAGACATTTAGTAACTTTTGTTGTTATTGTTAGAATGATTAGATTGAGTTGCTATGAAGAAGGGCCTTATGGAATTTTTAATAGAAATTCATGTTGGAAAATGATAATCCATACTCTGAACCCGTAAGAATTAACGGAAAGAAAAATTGAGGATGTACCCAGTATGAGGTTGGTATGTAAGAGGTAATAAACCTTAAGTAAAAATATTAAGAGGGAGAATATCATTTTTATTGAATTTATTGTGGTGACTTTGGTTTGTAAAACCATACAGGTTTCAAGTGTACAATTCAATTAAACATCATCCGCACACTTCATCGTGCACCAATTGCCCCAAGAGGGAAAATATTTTTAGGAGTTTTAATGGCATGCTCTTATTAAAAGCTCTTATTGATCTCCATGCCTACTTGTAGATATTCTTGAGGGCACTAATCAGTAAACACTAATGATCATTTTTGCTACTAAGACTTCTTAATTATATAGTTTATGTATTTTTAAATGATGATAATTTATTACACAAAATTTAGTTCTCTGGAAAATCCTAAGCTCCTAAAAAGGTATGTCCTCATTCCAACATAAAGAGGTGCCAAAGTAGAATGTGTCATGCTTTTACCAAAACTTTTTTCAGTTTGTTTGGTCATTTGGAAATGAATCTGGGTGATCGATCACCTAACACAATGCTTATTAGTTCTCTGTACTGACTTCAGGGGTCATCCTTAATATATCATATATCCTGCTTGTTTTAGTGGTCACTACAATATTTAGCCAGCATATTTCATATAGAGCCAATGGATACTGCTTTCATTTTGACCTGTCACCTAAGAATTGCCATTTTGGTTCATCTTATCTTTTAAAGTCACATATATAAACTGAATATTGAAATCAAAATGAATGGATTTAAATATTTTATGCTCTACCAGTCATTTCTAAACACTGTAACCTCCTGCACTCTTTTAGTAGAATATTTATGCCTAAGGAATTTTTATATTTAAATAGCACCTATCATGCATTAGATTAAACCAAAGAAATGGTTTTACATCATAAACTCAATCTAAATATACACAAGATGTTTTTAATCACACCCTTCACTGAAGTTATTGGTAAACTTTAAACTCAACCATAAAAAAAAGATGATAAAATGGGTTAAATTCTGCCCTCAGATATTCATATGAAAATCCTATAGAAATTAATTATGAGAATTATGTGTGATTTACTGAGAGTAGAAATGGGCTTACCCTTGTTTAAATCACTCTAATATCAGCATAAATTGTGATAGGAGCCCTGGCCTGTGTAGCTCAGTTGGTTGAGCATTGTCCCATGCATCCAGATGCTGCTGGTTCAATTCTGGGGCAAGACACATGCTGGATCATAGGCTCAATCCCCAGAAGTGGGTATGTGGGAGTCAGCTACTCAATGTTTCCCCCTCTCATTGATATTTCTCTTTCCCTCTCCCTTCTTCTCTCTCTAAAATCAATAAAAATATTTTTTAAATGAGATAGGAAAATTTCCATTTACTGGGGAGTATAAAATGGAAAACTACTGAGAAATGGAAAAATCTTTCTGTCTTTATATTCTGCCATATTCTTATTGAACATATAAGTTACTTTTTCTGCACTAACTTAAATTTGGGGCAAAGATCTTAATTATAAATGTCTACTTCTGGTTTTTTTACTTCTCTAAATAGAACACATTCTGGTGTAGGCCATAGACAGACCATCTGTAAACCAGATGATACAGTAAAAAATGTGAATTATGTAACTGAGTGGGCCTTTTCTCACATGGTATAAAAGTTAGTAAATTAATGTCTCTAACTCCTCTAACTTGGCAATTCCCTTACAATCAGCACAGAATTCACATTACATGGGATTCATGAGGATAGAGATAGTCTATATCTTTTTATAGATTCTATTGTTTTCCAGCTTGAATATACTCATTTTTATTGAATTTGTTGGGGTGACATTGGTTAATAAAAGTATTTAATTTTCAGGTATATAATTCTACAAAACATCATCTGTATATTGCATTGTGTGTTCACCACCCCAATTCAAGTCTCCTTCCATCAACATTTTACCATCTTTATCCCCTTCTACCTTCCTCCACTTCCACTTCCATCCCTTTCCTCTGACAGCTGTCTGTCTGTTCTCTGTATCCATGAGTCTGTCTTATTCATTGGATTCCTCATATATTTAAAACTAGAGGTCTAATGCATGAAATTCATGCAAGAGTAGGCCTTCCTTCCCCTGGCTGCCGTCACTGGCTTCCCTTAGGCACCCGCAACCCAGGCTTCCCTCGCAGCCCCGGCTTCATCTGGAAGGATGTCTGGTCTAATTAGCATATTATGCTTTTATTATTATAGACTAGAGGCCTGGTGCATGAAATTCGTGCACGGAGGGGTTCCTCAGCCCGGCCTGCACCCTCTCCAATCCGGGACCCCTTGGGGGATGTCTGACTGCCTGTTTAGGCCTGATCCCTGGCAGTCGGACATCCCTCTCACAATCCAGGACCACTGGCTCCAAACCCCTCTGCCTGCCTGCCTGATTGCCCCTAACCACTCTCCCCTGTCGACCTGATCACCCCTAACCACTTTCCCTTGTTGGCCTGATCACCCCTAACCGCCTCTGCCTCGGCCCCCACCACCATGGCTTAGATCTATCCAGTCTAATTAGCATATTACCCTTTTATTAGTATAGGTTATATGGTACTTGTCTTTCTCTGAGTGGCTTATTTCACTTAGCATAATACTTTCCAGGTCCATCCATGCTGTTGAAAAGGTAAGATTTCCTTCTTTCTTTATGACTGAATAGTATTCCACTGTGTAAATGTACCACAGCTTTTTTATCCACTTATCTACTGATGGGCACTTGGGCTGCTTCCAAATCTTGGCTATTGTAAATAATGTTGGATTGAACATAGGAGTTCAGATATTATTTCAAATTACTATTTAGACATATGAATGGATGCTCAAAGTCACTAATCATCAGAGAAATACAAATTAAAACCACCATGAGATAGCACCTCACACCTGTCAGAATGCTATCATCAATAAATCAACAAACAAGTTTTGGCAAGGTTGTAGAGAAAAGGGAACCCTCATGCTCTGTTGATGGGAATGCTGATTGGCACAGCCACTGTGGAAAACAGTATGGAGTTGCCTCAAAAAAAAAAAAAATGGAAATGCCTTATGATAGAGTGATTCCACTTCTGGGAATATATCCAAAGAAACCCTAAAATACTTATTTTTTATCTCTCTACTATAGAATTATTTCCTGTTTTTCTTTTTCTCTTTGTTCTTCAAACTCTTATTGCTTCTTAGTCTCATTTGTTCCCTTTTCTAATTCTCAGACTGAAGCAGGATAGAAAGAAGTTAGGGAAAACTTCCAATGACTGGAATGAGGAAACAGGAGTGGATATTATAAGCTAACTAGAGGCCTGGTGCACAAAATTCATGCATGGGTATGGTCCCTAGGCCTGGCTGATGATCAGGGCTGATCTGTGGGGCAACTGGCAGGGCAGTTGGGGGGGTCCCCGCTGGCATCTGCCTTGGCTGGCCTGGCACTGTGCTTGCTGGTCCCTCCCCCTGCTGCTGCCGACTGGTCGCTTCCCTCTGTGGGGTGACAGGTGAGGTGATCCCTTTCCCCGCTGCCCCCCACCCCCCCCACTGGCTCCTGCATTGAGCATCTGCCCCCTGGTGGTCAGTGTGCATCATAGCGATAGGTCATTTGGTCGTTCTGTGGTTCGTTTGATTTGCTTATTAGGATTTTATTATATAGGATAAGCCACTAGGTCCTCTCATCAGAGCCCCTACCTCATGCATGATCAAAGGGAAACAGTTCAATGCAGGGAACTTCTGAGGGGGATTGCAGAAGTCAGCTACAACAAGGAATGGCTCAAAACAGATCAATCCAAGTTGGAGGAAAATTGACCAGAAACCACCCCAAAGCTCATTGTACCAACATTATAATGAAAACTGACACCACAAGTAGAAGGGTGGCCTAGGGAGACAAATGCTATGACACTTCCAGAAATGATTATATTAAGAACAGGACCCACTCAGAACCAGAAGGTGAAGTCAGAATTTGGTGCCATAAAGTTTGGAAATAACACTCCCTTGGAAACACATAAAATCCCAAGAATGGACTATCACACAGGCAACTCACTTGTGATTTATCTGCATCCAATCAGATGTGTACTTTCACTTCTTTCACAGCAGCACCCTGTGAGACTTGCAACCAGGAACACAGCAGGCGGCTAAACCCTTGGTCCTATCTCCAGGAACCCACATCCTAGCCTCTTTGTCTCTACCTGAATAAAACTTGCTTTCCACTCACTTGTACTTGTTCTTGAAATTTTTCCTGTGTGAGTCAAGAGCCTGGAGGTCCCAGACCATGCTGGGATAGGGCCAGTCCCCAGCACAGAACCAGTCTGGTGACATGACCACAGATTTTTCTATAGTGTCCTAAACCAAACTCCTGATTTAATTTTATCATTAAGACTAACCTATGCATTTCTCAGAAAAATAATGGAAAATAGCACTAATAATGGAAAATTCTCCACAACTTAGAAAATTTTTGTGGTTACATCATATTATTAAACTCAGCATTTGGTAAATGCATATTATAAGGGAAAAATATATACACACACATACACACACTGAGTGGCCAGATTATTATGCGTTCACAGATCATAATAATCTGACCACTCAGCGTATGTTCAAAATAAATCCTGTCAAAATTGGGGAAATGTTTAGTATATTTTATTCCAATTTCAGTTTTAAAGAATATTTACATGTCATGTACTGTCCATGACTGTTGGTGTACAAACATACAAAAGCAGGTTTCTGCCCAGCTGGCATGGCTCAGTGGTTGAGTGTTGGCCAATGAACCAGGAGGTCACAGTTTGATTCCTGGTCAGGGCATATCCCTGGATTGCGGGCTCAATCTCCACCGTGGGGCTTGCAGGAGGCAGCTGATCAGTGATTCTCTCATCGTTGGTGTTTCTATCTCTCTCTCCCTCTCCCTTTCTCTTTTTTAAAAATACATTTTTAAAAAAGCAGGTTTCCTGTACTTTAATTATTAATCATCTAAAAGTCAAAGGGAATGAATATGTAGCAAAAGAAGTGAGTGTTATAATAGAAGTTCTCATATAAATATTGAGACAAGCATGAGTATTAAAGTAGAAGTTTAACAAATTAATATGTGGGGTGATAGGGAAAGGACATATGTGTAAAAACAAAGTATGAGAGACTGCAATACATAGGAACTGGCTCCAGTAGAGCATGCGTGTATGGATTGACAAGAGGAAAACTAGAGGCACAGGCAAGGGCAAATAAGGCAGGTCCAGTAAAACAATTATTAAGAAATTTGAACTTTCTTCCTTAGGTCATTGATTTTTTTTATGCCATTGATTCTGAAACTTTCATTTGCATAAGAAGCAAATATTCTGTTCTTTGGCTAAAGTTATATCTTTAACAAAAGTATTCTAAATTATGTGAAGAACTGAAATTAACTTACGATGGAAGCCAAGATGCTAAATGATAGATACCTGAGCAGAAGAATCAAATACATGGAACCATTTGAAATAATTAATATTATTAAAATGTTAGTGTCTGTTGGATGAGCTGGTGAAAGAGAAAGAAAATAAAAATGAAAACTTTATTTTTAATCATGTCTCCCCTACATTCTTGTGCACAACATGTGGTTATGTTGATTTTCCTACTGGTTTGTGTGCATATATAGCCTAGGGTAAATCCCAGCTTCTGACCTAATTTGTGACCACATTAGAGATTGTTTTATAGAAAAATGCTTTATGACAATAGATAAATAACCTCAGGGTAAATCACACTTTTTTAATTTAATGTATGACCCATGTTAGAGATTAATTTATGTGAGAAGATATGCTTTGTAGCATCTGAAAATTTTTATTACATTTTTGTCTTGTATAGAAGCAAAAATTACATAGTTTCCTTTATTCTTGGCTTTGAGATTGTAAAAAACTTTGAAACATATTTGTAAAAATGTTTGCCAGGTATTAGCACTACATAAGTCTATAGCTAACTGTTGAATTTGGAATGTATCTCTAAATGTCCTTATGGTGCACTAGATTAGGATCACAATTGTACAACATTATTAGCAATGCCATTAATGTAGATTCGACATGTAACTGAATTTATAGTTGTCATTAAGAATAACATGATATTTTTCTGTTCTTCCTTTCTCCCTGTGTTATTTTATACTTCCACTTACTTTAGATAAATCTTAAAATTCATCTGTGAGTAAAGGAAGATATCTATGATCAAGAGTATGAGAAGGATGTGAAAGAAAATATAAAACAGCAGTAATTTCTTCACTCAATTTACTTAGTATATGTGTCAAGTTAATTATTATTTAATAAATTTCAGAATTTAATTAAATATACTCCAATTGGGTCATTCTTGCTCTAGTAATTGGATAGAATTTATATAGTTCACATGTTCTCCTATTGCTTCTTTCTTAGCACATTACAGTCATCCATTGATGAAACAAAGAAAAAAAATCTTCACACTTCATGATTTTTTAAAAGTTAAGTTTGTGCCTTGGGAAAAAAAGTTTGAACTGGTTGGTATAGGACTGAACTTTTCAATTAAATTAGCTCCTGTTTTCCTTCTTTTCTTCCATATGTTTGATTTATATTAAAATTTAACATTTTAATCATGCTATGAGTGAACTTCAAATGAGATCTGTATCCCATGTACCTAAGTGATTAGAGATGTGAAAAAAGTCATATGTGTTTCTTCTTAAATTTCAAAAATTCATTAGGTACTATTTTCTGAATTTATAACAGCTTGAATGTGTTAGATTAAAATCATGTATAATTTAAAATTTTTCAGCATTTCTGTATGATATGTTTTTTTTTTAACAATACACTGTTTGTTTTTACTTAATTACTTAAAAATTGCAGCACATTCTAGTTGTGAAACAATTTCACTTATTATGTTACCAGAACTGAATGACACACACATATAATTTCTATCAGTCAACATATGATCTCCTCAGCCAGGAATTTAAGCAGTATTTATTACAACCCTAGTAAATGACTGGTACTTTTTTTTCTCTACTTCATAATATGTAGCTTATACTCCAGATAAATTTGACTCATTATTATTTCCTGTATATGCTTGGAACTTGCCTCCATATCTCCATTCATAACTATTTCATTGACACCCATGTCTTCCTCTACCTTGATTCTTTCTTTCTACTATGTTTCACCATCTAACCCAGATTTTAAAATTGTTTTCTCCTTCTTAAACCAGCATAATATCATATACATTTAATTTATATAGTATTTTAATACCAAAGTTTTTATATGATACCTATTTTAAAGTGGTCTCATTGTCATATTTTGTAGTAGACTGTAAACTATGCAATGACAATGTGTTACTCTTCTTTTAATCTACTTTAGCAATTAGCACAGGTTAAAATACTCCATAAGTAAGTGTTGGAATTGAAATATTTTTCCCTGATAATTTAAATTTTTTGTTTTGTTCTGAGTCTCTTCTCTAAAATATTATTTACTACTTATTTAACTATTTTTATATATTGTTAATAGTGAGCTTTCTGAAATCTGAGAATATATCTTATATACTTTGCATTCATGCATATGCATAAATTATTGAGCATTTAATAGATGTTCAAAAAAATACTGTGGTATGCTGGATTTCATTCCTTTATTGATTACAATTTTACTTAGAACATAAGAAAGTCCCTCTAATGCAGAATCAAAGCTCTCCTTGGTATTTTAAGAGAATGCAACATTATTCAGATCATAGAACATCAAAGAACTTAGAGTAGAATGGCTAAGGATAAAATTGAATATAAATTATGTAAATGTCCTAATTAAATTATTATTAGTACAATGTATTTATCCTACTAGGGATTAAATGTTAAGACCTATGACATGTTTATTCAAGTTATGTACAATGCAATGTTGTATGAGAAATAATCAAAGTAAGTCTGTGTCATCCAAGCAACCTATGTAAAGTGCTAAATTGCTAACAATCCTCTGATGGATTTCGAGTTCAGGGTGTAAAATATAACTAATTTGGTTGACCATTAAGTAGTTTTTTAAGAGACAATAATTTAATTTTTCTGTGAAATCCAGAAAGCAAACAAACTCTGAATCCAAATAGTTTCAGGAAGCATAGGGTTTACATCTTTTCTTGCTGTGTGGTGAGCTCCTGATTTCTTTGTTTTTAAGTAATACAACTATGACCTATGGCTTGCCAGCCTCAAAGTAACAGTCCTTTTATTATTTTTTAACCTGCAGTGGCCTTACTTCTGCAGCATTATGACTTTATTCACCAGCAGACTTGCTTTAAGAGTATAATGAGTCCAACTTCTGGCTCAAAAAATGTGTGATAACTTCTGGCTGAGAATTAGGACATTTTAGAAGCTCTCCTTCACATGAGAAAAAAGGCATCAAGCCACTATGCACATGCATATATCTGTCAGTTATCTTGAATCTGGCACTCAGTTCATGTCATCACTTAAGGGAAAAAATATGCTGAGAGATTGCACTTCCAACACAGAAATTGCTATTTGGTTTCATTTTGGGGTGTGGGTGGGTGGGTGGGGGTTGTTTTGCTTTGCATGTAGAAAGTTTGCAATGGATTATTTCAAATGGATATGCAAGCTTGAAAAGCATTCACATAATATTAATGCTAAAGAAAGACTTTTAGGGATAGATTATTATCTCTTGAACATGTGAATAATAGAAACTTTTAATTTCTGAAGCATGAATAATACCTATGAATTTTACAGTAGATGAAAGCAAACTGTTTTGAATTGGGCTCCCCTTCTTTTAACGTTCTCAGTAGCTATTTTCTTCTTTGGTGGCAGTTGCCATTTTGAATTGGTGTAGGAGTGATTTTTGCTAATTTGAGTAGGAAATAGATATGTAGGTGGAGGGTGGGCTGAGGAAGGAGGGGAAGCACCCGCAGCGGAAACCAGAGCAGATATGTGCTAGTGTGTAAAATATGGACTCTGGGCACTATTACTGACACTCTTTGTAACTAAAATTGAAGGTGATCACATCCTAATTTAGTCACATGCTTGAGGCACTTAACCTGACGGGTAGCAAGCATCTGCTCAGTGAAAAACCCCAACATTTGATTGCTGCAGAACATTTCGGTTCATTGTCTTGGTACCCAGTTGTGTACTGCATTCCACATTCCGAGCTCCACAGTACTTTATGAAAATGTAGCTCCTGAGAGTGCTGAGCGATACATTCAGCCCAGGCTGCTCAAGTGAAGAGAAACACGAAATGTTTCTAAAACAATTACAGTAAATAGAGTTAGCATATAATGATCAAGATAGACTCTTCAAAGCTTTTAGGCGCAAATCAAAGTTCCTTACAGAGTAAGCTTGCAAATTATTCAGAATTGCACTTGGGAGAGTATATTCCTAAAGCTAAAATTTAAGACATTTTTCTGCAGATTTCTTCCCTAATTTTATCCAGTTTTATCTAAGTTGCTAGACTGTTAGTGATGCATCCTTGGGCATTTGTTCTTAGCAAAGCTCCTACCTTGATGGTAATTTCAAAATTAAGAATAAAAACATAGCCATACCAGCCATAACCTTGTCTTATCAAGGCCCAGGGCACAGGTCATGATAGAGGAGACAGAATAGTAAATTCTCAAGTTCTTTACTTAATTATACTTCATTATAAGAGATCAAAGTGAAATTTAATTCAAAGTTAGATGCTCTTTACCATCCATCGTGCTGAGGAAAATAAAGTGAATATGTCAATTTATTCACACTGGTACCTATGTTTACATAAATCATTCTAGAATCAAACACACTTTTTAAAAATGTTCATTATCTACCTTTGGCATTTTTTATGGTTTTGATAATTTCAAATAAATTATGTAAGTGGTACAGATTATTATTATCAAAACAAAAATATAAAACAAATTATTAAAAGGAAATATTAAAAATAATTGAGTTGATAAAATTTCTAAATAAATTGTTGTTTCACATGAAGTTGTAAGAAATAATACAGAGATATCTAATCTACTGTTTACTACATTTCCACCCAGGGTAACATCTTGCAAAACTATAGTACAACATAACAATCAGACTATTAACTGTGATTTGTCCAAGATACATGCGATTTCTATTACCCTGTAATCCTTCAAGTTGCCTGTTTGTAGTCACACCAACTATCCCACTCCCAAATCATGAACAACCACTAAACTGTACTTTATTTTTATAATTTGGTATTTCAAGAATGTAACATATGAGTGCTTGAAAAGACTGTGTATTCTGCTATTGTTGAATGACGGTGTTATATAAATGTCACTTATATCCTGTGAGTTGATGATGTTGGTCAGGTCTATTTATTGATTTTTCTGTCTAGTTGTTCAATCAATTGTTCAGAAAGGAATGTTAAAATCTCTATAGTTGTGGAAATGTCTGTTTCTTTCAATTCTATCAGTTTATACTTCACATATTATGTAGCTCTGTTGCTTGCTGCATACACATTTAGGATTGCTATGACTGCTAGGTGGATTGACATTTTATTGCTATGTAGTATCCCTCTCTGATAATTTCTCTTCTCTGAAGTATATTTTATCTGAGATTTATATAGCCATTCTTGTTTTCTTTTAATTAATATTTGCATGATATAAGTTTTTTCATCCTTTCACACTTAATGTAGCTAGCTATGCTTTATATGTGATGTGAGTTTCCTGTAAGTAGCAAATAGTTGGGTCATGTTACTTAAAATCACTCCAACATCTTTCTCTTCATTGGTTTATTTAAGCCATTTAGATTTAATGTAGTTATTGGTAAGTTAGGGCCTAAGTCTCCCATTTAATGTTTTTGTTTTCTGTTTTATCTTGTTGTTGTTGTTTTTTTCCCCTAGTCTTACTTCAGGTTATTTGAATATTTTTAAATATTCCATTTTGAAATGTATCTCTTTATATAGATTTTGTAGTGGTCACTCTAGATATTATGTTCTGGATACAAAACATTACAGTCTCCTGGTGCTGATATTTTACCATTCCAGTAGAGTGTCAAAATCTTACCTATCTTAATGCCTCCTTACCCTTTTGTTTGTAGTATACGTATCTTTGCCTTCACATATATTCAGAATCATATCAGATATTTTTATAATTCTTGCTATTACTTAAGAGAAGTAAGGGCTCTTCATCACTGTTGGATGGGGGTGAGATTTCTGAATGTACACTATGTGTCTAATGCCAGCACTCTGGCTGTAAATACAAGGGCCTAGTTACTGCTCTCAAGACCTCCACTGACACCATGGAGTTGGGGGGGGGGGGCGCGAGGGGGCTGAAGGTTAAGGTTAGGATTAAAGGGCTGGGAGGAGTAACTTCATTAACTGGGTGGTAGTAGAAGCCCTAACTCACCACAGGCTTCCACTGACAACATTCCAGTGGGGGATGGGCAGTTGCTCTGTTACTTCCTGGTCAGCTGGATGTATAGGTTCCCCTTGTGGTTGCAAAAGGTATGACCAGTTGGTGTGGTGCTTCCTTTCAGTCTGGTGGGTGTGGAAGTCTGTGCCCCCCAGTCAGCCTTTAATGCTAATGTAAGTGGGAATGAGGCAGCTATCTTCCCCCCCCCGCCCCCACACACACCCGCAGTGTGGGGTTTGGCTCACATAGACCAGCTATTGTCTAAATATATGTGAGTATTAACTCTCTACTAGTCATTCTGTTAATGTCTCAGTGCTCTTTCCGTATACCAGGCAAATAAAATTTTGAAAACAATTATTTTAATTTTAGATGTAAACTACTTGAGACTTAGATTATGGAACTTTTCTAAAAAACTGAGAGAGCTTTAGAATCTAACTCCAGTATAATATAATAAAGTTACAACTAGTCTAACTATTATGTCATCTTGGCCATGACAATGTGCAGCTTTGGAAAGCCATTCTTACCTTTGTCCATTATAGAATACAGTGTGTATTCTGCCTTCTGGAGTTAACATAACACTAAAACCATCACATGCATGTATTAAAGGTGTCAAAAGCATTCTAGATTCATTATTATTTATTATACAGTAGATAACACTCTTTTACATTTATACTCTTTATACCTTTTTGTTCAAGGTAGAGCAAATGCCAAGATATTTAACTGCAGATTTTTAAAGTAACATAGAAAAAGATAAGGATTATGTATTGTTTCTTTTGAAGAGAAAGGACATTAGAATAAACAATCATATCTAATAAAGAGGGAATATGCTAATTGATACACCATCGCAAAGATGGCGGTGCCCACAGCCAATAAGGAGGGAATATGCTAATTATCTGCCCCACCCTCAAAGATGGCAGCGCTTACAGCCAATAAGGAGGGAATATGCCACACCCTCAAAGATGGCAGCGCCCACAGCCACAAGATGGTGGCACCCAGTCCCCTCAACCCTGCCGGGGCAGCAGGTGCCCTGCAAGGTCTGCCTCCAGAGTCCCCCCAGTACCCTCAGTCCTTCAGCCACCCAGGGCCGGCCTGAGGTGCAGGCAAGCCTAGGATGGCAGCTGCCCAGCGATGCCCGAGGTGCAGGCAAGCCTTGGATGGCGGCTGTCCAGCTGCCCAGGGCCGGCCTGAGGTGCAGGCAAGCCTCAGATGATGGCTTTCCAGCTTCCCAGGGCCGGCCCAAGGTGCAGGCAAGCCTCAGATGGCAGCTGCCTAGCTGCCCAGGGCCGCCTGAGACTCAGGTAACCAGGGCCGGCTGAGGCTTGTACTGCCAGCAGTGGCAGCAGCAGAGGTGTGATGGGGTATCGCCTTCACCTGATTGTTGGCTCGCCTCCCACCCCTGAGGGCTCCTGGACTGTAAAAGGGGGGCAAGCGGGCTGAGGGACCCACCCTCCAGTGCAGGCATCTTCAAACTACGGCCCGTGGGCCACATGCAGGTGTTTTTGCCGTTTTGCTTTTTTACTTCAAAATAGGATATGTGCAGTGTGCATAGGAATTTGTTCATAGTTTTTTTTAAACTATAGTCTAGCCCTCCAATGGTCTGAGGGACAGTGAACTGGCCCCCTGTTTAAAAAGTTTGAGGACCCGTGCTCCAGTGCATGAATTTTCATACACCGGGCCTCTAGTAGTAGGATGAATGTTGCCTTTGAATACATTATCTCCTTATCGTCATTAGGAATAAATGTACATCTTTCATCTCCTTTTATTGTTATACTTGTAGCCTATGGGATTTCTAGTAAATAGTTAGAATCCACTGGAAGAAAGGAATAAGTCACCTATGTTCCAGTTATCATAATAATTTGAGATGTTCCACACTCCTTGTACTTAATAAATTTTAAACATTTGAATATTATTAAAATAGATTGAAATTCTTGATATAATTAATTGTTTGGTACAACAGTTTTTAATAGGAAGCAGTATTACAGCATGCAAAGAGCAGGGACTTAAGAACCATACAAATCTGAGTTTGATCACTAGCTGTATGTTATACAAATTAAATGATTTAGGGAAGATTATTAAACAAGCTAACAAAAAAAGTTTCAATCTCAATTCTCATATCAATTCTTAGCTTTTGTGTCACAAAGTTTTCCTAAAGATTAATAAATTGATATAGAATTGCCTGCTACCATTTATGGAGAATATAAACTCAATAAATCATAGATAGTAGTAGCATAGTAACAATATAAATTGGAGCACCAACATTACTATACATTAAAACTCTTTCATGTATGTATTAAAATAGTTTGTTTTTTATTCTCCTTGGAAAATATTTTGAATCTATTTTCTTTAAATAAAAGAAATTATTAATAATTAAGTAAAAATGTACAATTTTAAGAAAGCACCTTATTTTATTGAAATGGAAAGTTTAACAACTCTGCAAGAAGGATAGAGATCTCAAAGATTCTCATACTAAGAAACACAAAAACTCAAGAAGTCACTCAGATTAGGGACTATTGGCAAGAGAGAATGCTATTGGTGTTATGCCACATGAAAAACCATATTTTTCTACACACTGGATTTTTACTATTATCCTATATAATAAAAGCCTAATATGCTAAGTGTCTGGCCATCTGGTCATCCATTCAACCAATCAAAGTGTAATATGCTAATGATATGCTAAGGCCGCTCAACCGCTTGCTATGACATTCACTGACCATGAGGGGGATGGTGCTCCAACTGGTAGGTTAGCTTGCTGCTGGGGTCTGGCCAATCTGGACTGAGCGAGATGGGCCGGACATGCCCTGGAGCCCTTCCATGGTCCCTCTCCATCTGGTCAACCACCTGTGTCCCTTCCCGTTCCCTATCGTGCACCAGTGGGGTCCCTCGGCCTGGCCTGTGCCCTCTCACAATCCGAGACCACTCGGAGGATATTGGAGAGCCAGTTTCGGCCCAATCCAGCAGGCCAGGCCACAGGACCCCACTGGTGCATGAATTCATGCACCGGGCCTCTAGTTTATAATAATTAGAATACTTTAAGGATTGTAGAGAATCATTATAACACATTCCTCCTCATTTCCTTTTTCATTTTTCCAGAAAGAACTAGAAAAAAAATAAAGAGGCATAAATACATACTTAAAAGGTATGGACAGAAACAAAATATATGTTTAGCAAATATCTCTAGAGTGACAAGAGACATCCTGATAATTTCCAATAATAATGTACTATCATCATCCTACATTTCAAACACTTAAATCTTATATAAGTTAAAAAAGCCTGCTCCAACTTTTTAAGAAATGAATTATCTATGTGTGCTGATGTTCTTGCTAATGATAGAATAATTCAGTTTCTAACCAGTGGAATGGCTCTGTATACTAGTTGAAAGCTCTTTGAACTGACAATCCTTTGTGCACTCAAATTCTCGAAACTGAAACCAGTGGTAATACCCACGCTTAACTACCTGCAGAACAAAGAGAAGCTTATAAGATTTCCTTTGTATAATAATTGGAAAGTAGAGGAAAAAAATTCTGTATTGACAAAAGATTTAGGGTACTTTTTATACTTTCATTTGTTATAAGGCAATTCTATTAAGTTTTATGATATACTTGTTTTTATAATTATACACAGATTGTTTTATTAGATGATAATAATACATTAAGTATGGGAAATATATTTTCTTATTTGTAGCTGAAGAGGTGCTGATTAGTTAAGTATTTCTTATAAGTACAAATAGTAACTGAATTTTTAGGGGACATTGTGTCTATAAGCTGCATATATATATATTTTTATTTTATAAATACATGACATCATATTTACATTTTCAAATTACATTATTGCTGTATGTTGCATAATTTAAATTATTATGAACAACAACCAATATTTGGGTAACTGATATAGATCTTATATATTGCAACTTA
Organism: Cnephaeus nilssonii; assembly: GCF_951640355.1. Lineage (NCBI taxonomy): Eukaryota > Metazoa > Chordata > Mammalia > Chiroptera > Vespertilionidae > Cnephaeus > Cnephaeus nilssonii. The sequence continues at coordinate 77,675,098 of NC_137072.1, read as the reverse complement.
TGCTCTTCACATGATAGAAATAAACATTTATTTATATTTTCACAGAGTATCAATATATGTTTAATCATTTTTGTCAGACTATGCGCTTGAGTCTCAAGAAGATGGGCCATCTCATTGCTGCATAAGATGCCATATATATTTAAAACCTTACAATGCTAAATCTAACATCTAAGAGGAAATTCAACTCATAGGTACTGTCAGAACTGGGAAAAAAATGTGTTGCTGAACAGTGACCATCTGTCAAACAAAACTGTACTAAAGTAGTGTATGGTACCCACATGATAGAATCTCATTTACTGAAATTGAACTGGGAACACTGCATGCATTTCACATAAGCAAGTGTTTCAATTTGACCTTGGAGAGATTTACAAAAGGAAAAACTCACTCTTCTTGCCTTACTTGTGTTGTCTTCATTATCCTACTGAGACGTTTATTGAAAAAAAAAAAAAAGTGAAGGGACGCAGGCAGTCAGACAAATGAGTCAATGCATACACATACACTTGTTTAATTATATATAGGTCCTGCTGAACTATTTTATTTGTGATAAGCTGGAGAAAATGCCTAGTAGGCATATGCAGTAAATTCGGGAATGTAGGACATTCTTTGAAACCAATAGGATCATTTCAAGTTTCCTCCTACTTCAATGGTACAGTACAATACAGGCTGATTTTTTACCACTTCGGTTTTATCTTCAGACTCTAACAACTAAATGATTAATTCAATTCCCTCTCTATGCCAGATCTATATTGGTCACTCTGTTATTTAACATTAACATTCTACAGAGAAAGTCTTAGAAGTGTTGATGCCTTTTCCATTTGTACATATAAAACAGAATTTGTTGGGTTTCTTCTTTATCCAAATATAGAAATGGTTATATAATTTTCTTTTTTTCTAAATTAACCTATACTAATAAAAGCCTAGGTAGCCCTCGTGCCCTCGTGCCATCACAAGATGGTCGCCCCATGTTGTCACAAGATGGCCATCCCCACATCATCACAAGATGGCTGCCACAAGATGGCCACCTCAAAATGGCCATCACAAGATGGCTGCCAGGGGAGGGCAGTTGTGGGTGATTGGGCTGGCAGGGGAGGGCAGTTGGGGGCAGACAGGCTGGCAGAGGAGAGCAGTTGGGGGTGACTAGGCCTGCAGGGGAGGGCAGTTGAGGGTGATTGGGGTGGCAGGGGAGCAGTTAAGAGTTAATCAGACTGGCAGGGAAGTGGTTAGGGGCAATCAGGCAGGCAGGTAGGCGAGCAGTTAGGAGTCAGCAGTCCCGGATCGTGACTGGGATTGGGCCTAAACCAGCAGTCGGACATCCCCCGAGGGGTCCCAGATTGGAGAGGGTTCAGGCTGGGCCTCTATGTTATATAAGTACAGTTATCAAAATTAGTTATAGGCCAGAGCATATTAAAAACAAATTATATGCTAGCAACTATCTTATAAAATAGTTTTTTCTACATGTGGTATCTATTTATTGTAGAAACCCCAATATTTTTCCTTACATGTTGATTATTATTTAGAATTCATGACTGTTGTTTTATTATCAGAGGTTTTATTGCAAAAAAATGAAATATTATTTGATTACATTTCTTTGACACTATGTTTTTTCCCTTGTATTATCAGAGAAAAATGTGCCTAATCTTTCCCCGTTGCTAGTGGGAGTGGGGTTCTTGGGGTACTGCTGCAATAAGCATTTCCGGAGGCCCCCACCAGAGGATGCAATATGGTAGAAAGCTTTATTTCCATGGAATTACACCACTGAGTTTCCAAAGTTCCATTTCTTTTAGTCCAGTCATAGAAGTGTAGCTGGAGTTTCAGTAGAGCTAAAATCACAGCCAGTGTCCAGAGTTTTCTTTCCATGTCGGAGCCGGGTTCACTACAGCATCAGGCTAGTTACAGTCCGTTAGTCCATTGTGTGTGGGGGTCTGCATGGCCATGGGCCACACAGGAGAATGCCAGGAAGCCAAACGTGATCCAAAGGTCAAGTACACAAGAGGAACGAAGAGAGCCAAGAGAGTGAGATTCTTTGTTTAGGGGATTATATAACCCCAAATTTTGGCTTGCTTGCAGTGGCCACACCCATTCTGGCCAATGACCTCGATTCCCTGGTGTGACTGATAGACAGCACCTTCTCTGTTGTCATCCCAACTTTACTTGGCAGGCATCTATTTTCCCTTTTCCCAGACCCCTGCCCCTAATGTTTTGTAGGGACATGCCTATAATATCAGGACTTCCTTTGCTCTTTCATTATTATCAATAACTAGCTAATTACAACGGTCCCACTTGCACATACAAAACCCACACATTTTTTGGTACTTCTAGTGGGATCACTGACATTTCCTTCAACTTAATTTTTCTGAGTCTTTTGTAGTGACTCAAGGTTATTCAAAATATTAAGTTTACTGCCATTCTTGATACTCATCCTAAAAGGTACAACTCACTCATTCTCCATATGAAATTGTATTGCTTGTTCTTATCCTACAGTTCAACACTGATTATGAATGACTTGTTACTACTATTGAAAACATAGTTCCTCCCTTGCGTAAAATTTAAGTCCTTGATATGCCTCTCATTAACATATCAACTTGGTGTCCAGTATCATGTCTGGCATAGTATGGACAGCTAATTGATGTTTATTGAATAAATACAGTTATAATTAAGTGAATGCTAGTTCATTAGGTGAATTTTACATTTTACTTAATAACCTGATGCAAAATGCCTCTTTAGACCTACTTCTGATCATCTTATCTTCACCTACTGCTTGTTCCAGTTTGGAGTGGGTACTGACTGCTCTCACCTGCACTCCTGGCTCCCCAGCACATCTCTTACCTGCGAGCAAGGGTCTGTACTAGTGATGGGGTCCATAATGCTCTGTGTTCTTCACCAGAGAAGGGTATCCCATGCGTGCGCAGCCCTGAAAAGCACAGATACGTTAATATCCCCAGGAGCTGAACTTTGTCCAATGTGATATAGGAGCAAGTGGATAAAACCTTCTCCTTGTGGATAGTTTTTAACACAATTTATGTTTCCCCAAGAGCATCATCCCACAGATCATATGATTAGTCACCTTGGTGGCAGAGGACAGCTTGATAGTTCATCTTTTAATGAACCACCTCTGCTTTCTTGCTTTATTTTATTTATTCTTCAATCATGAGACTACATTATCTAATTAAACAATGCACATAAACTACACATCTATGGTTCTGTTTTCTGTAGAACCCAACCTAGGCAAGCCCATCTGAAACCAGCCAAAAATTTATGTGTGTTTCTTATCTTTTAGGGTTTCACTGTTAATATAAAAACCTATTTATGTTTCAAATATGCCCTTTATTATGTCAAAATGGTAGTTAATTAATTAATTTATTAAATTAAAGTTTATATGTCCTCCACTTTACTAAGTCACAGAAAATTTATGATGGAAGACATGCCTTAGTCTTAATGCCTATAGAGTAGGGAGAAGGAAAAAATACAAACACAATACAATTACAATGCCTTTCAGAGCACCATACAATGAGACAGAGTGGCTGAGCTATCCATGTCCTACAACCATCAACAAAAGAGACAAGATCAAATCCAAATTGAACACATATCTTCATCTGCATGTATAGATTAATGTTCCTGGTCTCTCTACCCTTGGACTCAGTAACTCTTTGTATTAGGGTTTCTGCCCACTGGGTAGTAGAGGAAGAAGCTGGGCATGTGTGGCTCATTCTCTTCTTGAATTTTCTGCTGTCAGAGTATTTATGTGATTTTCTGTGTAGGAAAGGCCATGGTTTCCACTGAGGCCTTTGACTGTTGTAAAGACTGAATTTATGGGCCGATTCTTCATTTATTTCTTCAACCACACCCTCTGCAATGTGACTACGTAGTTCCTTTCACCAGTGAGGCAAAGAGTGTTTCCTAGCCCTTTGAGTCTCAGTTTAACCAAGTGATGTGCTTTGACCAAAGGGATGTCAACAGATATGATCTATGTATAGGCTTGAAAAAGCATGTGTTTCCACTCTTACTCTTGTCCTCTGTCACCATTGTGAGCACAGGCATGAGTGAGTGGGCTCCAGGATGAGACACAGATGGCCCAGTAGCCCCTGTTATCCCATTTGACAGTCTACTAAAATCCAGAAATGTGAGTAAGTCCAATTAAAGCCAGAAGAGCCACCCAGCCTAAACGCTGGACCACAGTCTCCTGAGAAAAAATAAGTGATCATTGGTTTATGTCATTCATTTTTGGAGTGATTTGTTGTGTGGCATTATTGTTGCAGTTTATAACTGATGCAGAAATTGGTTCCAGTAGTGGAGTGCTGCCATAGCAGAAACCTAAACTATGTGGTTTTGGTTTGGGGGCTGGATGACAGCAGAAAGGAGGTGTTAGTAGATATACTGAAAAATAGTGAGGACATTGTTGGGGAGACCTGGAAAAACATGACAAGGAAACTTCTGAAGGGGTCTGAAAAATAGCCACCTGTGTTATGTCTCTGAAATCAGCTGGTAAAAATGTTGCCTCAGGTAACTTAACTTTTTAATGCTCCTAAAGAGATTTTGGGTTTGGGAAGATTTATCAGAGCAAAATATTAAGAGAATATATTAATTTATTTTAGCTGTTTATGAAGAAGTGTATTAAAATAGCTGAACACTTTGGAATTAAATTTATAACAAATACAAAGGTATCAGGACTTATTAGGCTGCAAAATAAAGCTTTTTTAAAAATCTACTGAGTCAAAGACTTTAAATACATGGTGTCAGGATAAAGATAAAATCAATATTGTAGCTATGAGATCCTTTGCTAAGACCTCTCAAAGAATTAAGGTGGTACCTAATCAGTTCTATGCTGAACAAAAGTACTTTTAGGAAACTCAAAGTCATGAGCCTTAAAAAAATTCGAGCCAAGGGTTAGCCTTCTACTGAGAGGCATTTACCTTAAACTACAATTTGGATGACTTTGAGGATATGGTAAAATATAATCAGATACACAGAAAGCCTGTAAAGATTTTAGGGGAGTTGTATTTATAAAATCACGGCCATCATGAAACTGATACTGTTTAAGTTGTAAAATTATCTTTGAGCTTTTGATTTTCTATAAGACACTAGAATAAGAAAGTTGCCTTAGATAGGTACTTTACTTAATACACTCTTGCTCCACTTACACATACTGTTTGAAGAGAAATTTACCTAGTTCTGTTTCTTCAAAATCTAGATATGTAGCTTCTCCTTGGACTCAGTGATTATTTATATAAAGTTTGTACCTTGGACTCAGTGACTACCTATTTATGTAAGATTTGTAGGTAATTTCAAGAAAGGCTAAAGCAGTTAAGGCTAATATCCCCATATTCAAGGAACAGATAAGTGCAATTACTTATATAAGGATCAGAACATTTTTCTGTTAAGATCATTGTACTTTCTATTCCTTGAATATGAGAATGTTAGCCTTAACTGTTTCAGCCTTTCTTGAAATTACCAACAAACCTTACACAAATAGGTAAGCCTTTTTGTGGTATAAGGTTTTTGTCACCACTACTCAACTCTGCCATTGTATCTAAACTTCAGAGACTATACATAAATGAATAAGAATGACTATGTTTCCATATAACTTTATTTATTAGCTTATGAACTATAGTTGGCTGAATTATGATGTCAGAAAATACAGAGATTGCTAGGAAAAGCACATTTGTCATGTAACAGCATTCTATTGCTTTGCAATGAAGTGCTCAGATAACGTGAATCAAGGTAAATATCGAATTCTGAGCAATCTTACATTTGAATATTTGTTGAATTCTTCTATAAATTATTAAGTTGATATAGATTGATGTTTACAATTCATGACTCATGTTATAAGACCTAAGAGGATTCCATCTAGTGTGGTTATTAAATTCCAAGAAAATTAAAGTGCACCTAAATGCACTCTTACCAATATTTTTCTGCAACATTTTACTTTGGAAGTTTCTATCTTTCTAAATGTAATGTGTCCCTAAGTGTACATCTATATAACCACAAAGCTAAATTATGGAGATTCAAATCTCAAAATGTATGTTATTGAACCCACTGAGACAACATCTTTTGTTCAACTTAAGACATAATATGTGTGTATTAAATAGAGAAAGCTAACTAGTTTTCAAATTGGAACTAATTTTAGTTCTTCTAAGCATAAACTATTCTATTTCAAGTAGGAAAATGAGCCATCTGTCAAATGTTTTTTTCTCATTCTAATAACATTAATATTATAATTAGAGGAGATTTAATATAGATACTATATGTATATTAATGGCTGACTTTTTTGGTGTAAATCTGAACTTCATTATTTTCTGGGTTTTCATTTTAGGAAAAGTTGGAAGAAAGGCTAAAACCAGATTATGAGTAGAAGGCTATTTTAGACTAAGATTTTTTGTTTTGGATATAAGAGTACTTATTTTATAAAAATTTGTTTTATAATTTTAAGCTATATATTTTAAAAACGATTGATAAGTTTTCTATTCTTCATTTTGGGGAAAATTTTAAAAATCAAAAATTTCTCAACAAAAAACAATCAATTAATTTGATTGCAGTTTGAATTATAAGGAGAAAGTTAGATATTCAGAGACACAAATATCCTATGATCAGCTGATGGTTTCCCCTTATTTAGTTTTGTCTGATGCAAATAGTTTAGCCATTCAATCATAATATATATTATTACTTGAGAGTCTACCATGTTACATATTGTGCTGTTGACAAGATACATTCCTTGAATTCACAGATTACAATCTACCAGGTTAGAAAAATTGTAAACAAAGAAATGTATAGGGCATGAAGGAAAATATAACGTATAATAAAAACATAAGAATGGGAACCAGATTTTTTATGGCCAGTAAAGAACAGCTCTTCTAAGTAAATGGGTTTTCTGCCTAGATCTGAAGATTCAGCAGGAATTAGGCACTTGGAAGGTTGTGTGAGCAGCACTTAAGCAGCGGAAAGAACACAATGCCAAGGTGCTCTGGAAAATAAAATTTGTTCTACTTCAGGTACTGAAAGAGGGTCAGTGTGGTCAAACATGATAATACAGAGGAAGAATGTTAGAAAGGAAGTCCAGAAAGTTAAATTGCATTTAATTAATTTGGGCCTTGTCATGTTTTAAATATTTTAGTGTTCATCCAGTGACTATTGATAGCCAGCAAAGGGTTTTAATCAGTAAAGGAATATGATCAATTACTTTTTAGTGTTGAGTAATATTGCATTGTCTGGATGTACCACAGTTTACTGAAAGACATCTTGGTTGCTTGCTTGGCATTTATGAATAAAAATGCTATAAATATTAATCTGCAGATTTTGTGGGGGCATAAAATTTTAATTCCTTTGGGTAAATACCAAGGAGCATAATGGCTGGATCATATGGCAAGCTAATATTTAGTTTCTGATACTACCAAACTATCTTTCAAAGTAACTCTATCATTTTGCATTCCCACCATCAATGAATGAGAGTCCCCATTGTTCAATATTCTTGCCAAAATTTGGTGGTGTTAGTGTTCCATATTTTATCCACTGTAATTGGTATGTAGTGGTATTTCACTGTTTTACTTTGCATTTCCCTGATGACATATAATGTGGAACATCTTCTCATGCAGTTTTCATCTGTATACTAGTATCTTCTTTGGCAAGACATCTGTTAAAAGTTTTGGGCCCCTTTTGAATTGAGTTGTAATATTGTTAAGTTTTAAAGGTTCTTTCTATACAATCAGTTTCTTATATAAAAACTTTCTGTAATTTATTTTTATTTGTTTTTTTTGTGTGAAATATGCCAAAAATGAGTATTAAAAGATTATTTTCTAGAGGAATGAAAGTGATGTCACATATTCTATTAGTGCTTAATGCAAGTGAGAGAAATGTGCGATACAGCTGACCAAAATTTGTGGTTCGAGTAAAGCAGTGAATGGTGAGAAACAGGAAGATTGTTGATAGCCACAACCTAATGCTATTTACTGAAAAAGAAACGTTTAAATCAATGACAATAAAGCAGGAGTTATTTTCTTTCCCTTAGGTATAAAACAAAGTGTCCTGGGATTTTTCCTTTCACATATACATGCTGAACCTCCACTTAACAAAGAACATGGCCCTGTTTCTCTGGGTCTGTAGCAGAGTGTCCTGTAGTGTGGAGGATCATCACTCCTGCACCCACCATATCAGCTCCACAGAGGTGGTGTCCTTAGTTGGAATTGGGTTCCCTGAGCTAGGGCAGTGGCAGATGGTGATAGAGGCATCCTTCCATTTCTTTCCTTCTTCAGTCATGTTTTAATAACAACCTCAAAAGTGGTGCAAAATGTCTTTTCTTTTGTCCTTTCCTATTCCAGACTTTGGAGACCAGGATGACAGTACTCTATGTAACTACATACATGTCTGATAGCTGGAAGAAAGGCATCCAGCATTTTATAAATGCAGATTTATCTTTTCACAGTATAAATATACTTTTAAAGAAAGTAGTTTATAACTAAGTATGGAATACTCAGTCATTCATATTAGTGAATAAAGGGCTAAAAAAGCCCTGAGATCATGTTTTCCATGAATTCTAAAGTAATGTTTTTAAAATCATCAACAATAACTCTTCACAGATGCAATATAAAATGACAGAAGTTGTTATATTTAGAAAGAAACATTTCCTATGTTTGAATAACTTAAGGATGAATATTTCTTTATAGGACATTTTTTAGACTAAAACAATAATTCATTTTTTTCAATGACTAATTTATTTTTTCGATGCCTTCTGTGATGGTTATAAAAATCATTTATTGAACCCTTAGTAGGCCCTAGTTAAGCATTTTAAATGTATTAACTTACATAATGCTTATAAATTATAAAACTGGTATGATTGGTATCACCATCATACATGTGGGAAGTTGACATATTGAGACAGAGAGGCTAATTTGCCATGAGATACCCAGGCAGTAATTGAAGAAGATCGAGTCAGAGCCGAGGCAACCTTAGTTAAGATCCATGCTTATCCATTAAGCCAGAGACAATGGGAAAATGAGTTCTCATATTCATGATGAGAATAAACTTGATTTTGTTAAAACCATAAATTTAGTTATACCAGGTCCTCTCTGCCAATAGTATTTGTAGATGCTACTCTAGAATGAGTATTCTGTTATACTGTGTGTTGTTTGTTCATTTGTTTTTAACGTACTTGCTTGAGCTAGGGCCTTGCTGTCTCTGGATGCTTCCACATTGTTTTTAACAAATATTATGCTCTTTCATATGGTCCCTTTGAACGCTGCTTTTCTGACACTATATGTTGCTGGACCTGATACCACTGTCAGTTTCAGTGATGCATTTTCAATTAATTTTTGTATATGGTGTAAGGTAAGGGTTTAGCTTCATTCTTTTGCATGTGCATATCCAGTATCATTTATTTGTCTTCAGACACATGCAAAAATGAGAGCACCATTACCCCCACCCCTTCTGAGAGTAAAAAGGTAAGGGATTAGCCAAAGGACATATATGCCAACTCACAGACAACTCAATAGTGTGTGGATGGCCAGAAGAAAGTGGAGGGGGGAAGAGGGAGGTGGGAAAGGGAGAATAGGGACATCTGTAAGTATAAACAATAAAAAAAAGTAAAAAAAAAAAAGTTGGGAGCCAAGTCAGTGTGTCTCAGTGGTTGAGTGTCGACCTGTGAACCAGGATGTTGAAGTTGATTCCTGATCAGGGCACATTCCCAGGTTGCAGGCTTGATCCCCAGTAGAGGGCATGCAGGAGGCAGCTGATCTACGATTCTCTCTCATCATTAATATTTCTATCTCTCTCTCCCTCTTCCTTCCTCTCTCTGAAATCAATGAAAAAAATGTATTTTAAAAAATGTTGGGAGCTAGGCTTCTTTCCAATCCCATATGCAGTGAAAGTTGGAATTGTTTCCTTAGTTCAAACTGACAAAGTCAAGACAAAAGGACCTACAGATACTGGATACTTAGTAAAATGATGAGAACTTACCATCCTATTTAATAAAAGCCTAATATGCTAAGTGTCTGATTGCACAGTTGGCCATTCAACCAATCAAAGTGTAATATGCTAATGATATGCTAAGGCTGCTCAACCACTCACTATGACGTGCACTGACCACCAGGGGGCAGACGCTCTGACCCATAGGTTAGCTTGCTGCTGGGGTCCAGCCAATTGGAACTGAGCAAGATGAGCCAGACACACCCTGGAGCCCTCCTGCAGTCCCTCCCCAGCTGGCCAACCACCCGCATCTCTCCCTGGCCCCAATCATGCAGCAGTGGGTCCTTCAGCCTGGCCTGCACCCTCACGCAATCTGGGACCCATTGGGGGATGTTGGAGAGCCAGTTTCAGCCAGATCCTGCAGGCCAGGCCGAGGGACCCCACTGGCGCATGAATTTGTGCACCGGGCCTCTAGTGTTATATAAGTCCAACATAGGCACCAACCCTCCTCCAGAAACATAAACATACAATTACGTATCAGCCAATGAACAGCCAAGAAAAAACATATTTGCATAAAACTCTAACAGAAAAGACCAATAAAACAAATATTTAAAAAATGACATACAGAAAAAATATAGATAATGTAAGAAGTAGGAGAACATTTAAAATCATTTTAAAATAGTGTCAGAAGGAGAAAAAAATCAGACAATAATAAAAACTGCTCTTACAAATTCAAAATATCAGTACAGCCTTGGCTAGGTGACTCAGTTGTTTAGAGCAATGCCATCTCCTGTCTCCCCTCTGTAACTAGCATACTGTTGTCTGTGTCTATGAGTTTGCTCACTTGTTACTTTCAGTTTTATGTCCCACAGATGAGTGAAATCATATGGTTCTTAACTTTTTCTATGTGACGTTTCCATTAGCATGATATTCTCAAGTTATATTCATTGCTGTTGCAAATGGTAATATTTCATATTTTCTTATGGTTGAGTAGTATTCCATTGTATATATGTTCCACATCTTCTTTATTCAATCTCTTTTGAAGGACACTTTGGCTGTTTCCATACCTTGACTACCTTGAATAATGCTGCAATGAACATTATAGGTGCATATATCTTTGGAAATAAATATTTTCAAAATTTTAAGGTAGATACCCAGAAGAGGGTTTGCTGGGTCATATGGTAACTCTATTCATTTTTTGAGGAGCCTCCACACTGTCTTACATATCTAACTCTTTTATATAAACAGATTCCATGTTAATTTTTTTTCTGATGATACTGAATTAACTCTGGAATTACTTACAATATTTATTCTGTAAAGTGACTTTAAAACACTGATTCAGTGATTCAAGGATTTATTATAATGCCTGGATTAATATATACAATTGAAGGCCTAAACATTACTATTGGTTAATATTTGCAAAAAGCAAGCTATTATTGTGGAAATATTGGAAACAGAACTATGTTTGACCTTCCTATAAAGTAATTAAAATTTCTCACTTTGATTATCTTGTCTCAGGAATTAAGGAAAATAAAATGATTGAAAAAAATTGTTCTCAATCTCAAGTCTTCAAATTCACAACTCTTTCTATATTATTGCTGAATTGATCACAGAAATTTAGTTTATATTTCATAAAAAAACATTTCCTTAAGCAAGTAAACCATTGTCCATCATGATGGAAGGCTCATTTCTAAGAATTAATTTATCAGTGAAAGAAACATAATCTCTATTTCCTCAATAACAGTCCTTTAAGGATATAAATCTGTGAAGTACAAGATTCATCTCCTCTTATCAGCGGTTTGGGAGAAACAAAATTAAGATAATAAGTGTTAGTCAGAAGGGTGTATTTGCTCTGATACATATTTTACAGCTAAGGGAGTCAGTGTTAGTTCTAATTTATTACTGTGGATTTCCCTATAAGAAAAACACTTTGGTAGAGATCCACCGTAACCAAATCTTGGTATAGGAAACTTTGCAAAGCAGCATTTATGATAGTAACATACAGTATATCTTATGGGAGAAGAGTGGAAAGTAAGAGTTCCTTCCTTTGAGACATCTGAAGGGATGGAGGCTACTACTACTACTGCTGCTACTGCTACTCCTTCCTCTCCTCTTAATATAACTATTGGCCAATTCAGTGTTAATGAATGGTTTGAGAACTGAAATATATTTTTTGCTTTTTTTTCTCTTAATTTTTCTAGCCAACTCAGAGAATGCCACATTTCATCTCATAACACTTAAGCAGCCCACTCTTTGAAAAATTTGGTCATGTATAATGCATTGTATTTCTTAAATGAGTCTGAGAGAATTGGAAAGAGTTAACTTTGATTATAACTGATTTATCTATTTGTAGCAGACTATGGTGTACAATTTTTGGAACTCAGAATAATGCAATATGAGAACATTTTGATTACGTATTGGCAGACAGTTGTTCCGTTTTACAAAAGATCGTTAATACTGCCAGGAATCTCAAACTGTAAGGGTGAACCAAGGACAAAAATAAGATCCAGGGGCTGGTGATCGTAAAATTAAGGCACTAGCCTTTCCAAAATAAATTGCAGCACCTGTGTGTGTCAGTGGCCAACAAATCAATACTTGTTAGCATTCTCAGTGGGGAAAAAGGGGACTGAATCTAATATATGCACGCTGGAGGTTCAACTCTGTATCTGTATTTCTGAATCAGTCCCAAATTGACAGGAAGCAATCCTGCCATTTGGAGTTAGGAAGCAAATAAATAGCATAAACATTATTGGAGGGAAAAGCTATGCATCTTTTTGTCTCTAATGAGGGGAAAAACAATATCCAACACTTTAGCTACACTGTGCACTTGCCTGTTGTAGTTATTTTTCCTTGTAAGATCCATTGCATGGTGTGGGTGAGCATCAGTAGCTGCAACTGCAGAGACATTCCAATCCTCACAGCTGTCAGTAAAGCCTACACTAATGTGTCCTGAAAAAGTGATTAATAGGTTTTGACAATATCATTGCATTGAATATTTAATCAGATTACACATCTGTTAGAGATGGTTTGCTTCTCACATCTGCAGTCAAAATCCACAATTGGTATTCAGATCATCACTTTAACAGAAGCATGAAACTACTATCTATGTCTGTCTTACTACTGACAAGTTAAAACTGCATGCGAAGAACAGATGAATCGTGACATTTTCTTGATTCATTTAATAAGTTTTTTCCAAAAAATTCTGGAAGTTAATCTGTGTCTAATTTGATGATCATTAACAAGGAAGGAGATAAACACGGGTGAAGCAAAAGTAGATTTACAGTTCTTCGTATGGAAAGTATTACAATAATTAATAAATAATAATACAATAATAAATTCTGTTTTGTGTACTCACAGCTGTAAAACTACTTTTGCCCCACCCTGTGTATATAATTGTAAGTTACACTGTGAAAAAGGAGATTACAGTATCTTGATGTAATCCTAAAGTTGGTAGTACTTAGTTTTAATTTCAAAAACATTTAAAACGATGATGCTAGTCTAAAAAGATAGATATTATGAGACAGATAGATAAATTAAAAAAATTGAAAACTGAAATGATCACTCTCTAGGCCTCATCTTTCTTTATCTCATTGTATTATTTAGCAGTGTTACTTACACCATTGTTGAAACTGTTCATTTTTCAAATTCTCTGGGCATTTTTTTTCTGGGTTTGCTCTGTATCATCCTCTTTCTCTGACTTATCTTTAAATATGGTATTCCATGTACTTTCATTGATAATCTTTTCTATTATGAATAAAGTTGCTATAAACATATTTGTACACAGTTTCAGGAGAACATATATTAGTTTGGTTTGATAAATACATAAGATTGGAATTGTTGGTTCACGGTAAACTTGTCAAAAATTGTAATACAATTTTACTTTCCAACCAGCAATGCATTAGATGTCCTATAACTCCACAATTAGTATTTTCAGTTTTTAAAATTTTAATTTTAATATTTCTAATTTGTGTTTAGTGGTAGCTCATTTCTTTTCTTTTCTAATATAAATATATTTTTTCATTTTATTTTATTTTATTATTTTTTTATTATTTTTTTTTAATTTTCTTTATTGAGGTATTATATGTGTACATATCTTACCATTACCCCCCCCACCCCACACCCATACATGCCCTCACCCCCCCAGAGTTTTGCGTCCATTGTTTATGCTTATATGCATGCATACAAGTCCTTCGTTTGATTTCTTATCTCCCCCACCTCTCCCTAACTTTCCCCCTGTAATTTGAAAGTCTGTTTGTTGCTATACTGTCTCTGTATCTATCTTTTTGTTCATCAGTTTATAATGTTCTTTATTATCCATAAATGAGTGAGATCATGTGGTATTTTTCTTTCATTGACTGGCTTATTTCACTTAGTATAATATTCTCCAATTCCATCCAGGTTGCTGCAAATGATGAGAATTCTTTCTTTTTCATGGCAGCATAGTATTCCATTGTGTAGATGTACCACAGTTTTCTGATCCAGTCATCTGCTGACGGGCTCCTAGGCTGTTTCCAAATCTTAGCTAATGTAAATTGTGCTGCTATGAACATAGGGGTGCATATATCCTTTCTGATTGGTGTTTCTAGTTTCTTCGGATATATTCCCAGGAGTGGGATTACTGGGTCAAATGGGAGTTCCATTTTCAGTTTTTTGAGGAAACTCCATACTGTTCTCCACAGTGGCTGCACCAGTCTGCATTCCCACCAGCAGTGCACGAGGGTTCCTTTTTCTCCGCATCCTCGCCAACACTTGTCGTTTGGCGTTTGTTGATTTGTTGATGATAGCCATTCTGACAGGTGTGAGATGGTACCTCATTGTTGTTTTGACTTGCATCTCTCGGATAATAAGTGACTTTGAGCATGTTTTCATGTGTCTCTTGGCCTTCCTTCTGTCTTCTTTTGAAAATATTCTGTTTAGGTCTAATATAAATATTTTAAGATCTACTATTCCCTTTAAGCACTGTCTTAAAAGCAACAAAAATTTTTGGATATGTTGTTTTAATTTTTACTCAATACAAAATATCTTCTAAAATCTCTTCTAAATGTTTAAACCATATTTTATTCAAAATGTGTTTTAAAATTATTTTATTAATTTCTGTGTTTTATCATTTTATTCTACTTATTAAGAGAAAATATTCTATCCTATTTCAGTCATTTTAAATATATTGAGAATTATTGGTACAACAAATCATCTATTTTGTTGAGTGTTCCATTCGAACTTGGAAAAAATGTTATGAACAGGTGGTACATTCTAAAAATGTTATTTATTTCCAATTTACATCTTTTATATCTTTTCATTTTTTATCTCCTTTTCTATAGTTAATAGAGAGAAGTACTGATATTGCCAACATACTTGTAGATTTCTCTATTTCTCTTTTCAGTTATCTCAGTTTTGGCGTTGTTATGAGATAAGTGCATATGATGAAGACTAGGACTGCTATTTCTTCTTGACATAATTGTCCCTTTTATCAATATGAAATATTCCTCATCATCCCCGAAAGCATTTTTTAGTCCGAAATTTAAATATTTTGATACTAATATAGTAATTCCAGTAGTCTTGCATGGTATATATTTCTCTATTTTTTACCTACCTTGTTTTTTTTTTTATGTAAAGTAGCTTTCTATAGACAACATTCCGTTTTCTCTTCCTATTAATCCAGTCTCTTAAGATGTCTCTTTTAATTGGAGTGATTAGATAATTTCTATTCCATGCAATTATTTGATTGAGTTTAAATCTTCACAACACTATTTTGTCATATCTGTTCTTGGTTCTTATCTTCCTCTTTGCCTGCCTTGTTTTGAATTGAGTACTTCTAGCATTCCAATTTCTTTATCATTAGCTTATTTAGCTATATTCTTTTTATGTTTTTTAAAAAATGCATCTTTCCATTATCAAATACTTTTCAATATAATTTATCAAATATATCAGAGTATGCACACTAAACCACAGTTGATTATTCTCTTCCATCCTTTTGTTAACATACCTGCTCTTCTGCATATATTTATAATAAAATTAAGAATTTTTTACAAAACCAAAATGTCTTTTATTTACTCATATTTTCTATTCCATTGTTCTTTAATTAGCTCTGTAGATCCAAGTTTCCACCTGGTAATTTCTTCCTGCATGAAAAATTACATTTAATACTGTTTGCTGGCAATAAGTTATCTCATATTTTACTTGCAGATATATACTTATGCACTCCTTTATCTTTAAAAATATTTTTGCTGAGTTTAGATTTCAGTTTGACAGTTTTTATATAAATTTAACATTTTAAAGTTGGTATATCGCCTTTTTGTTTGTACTGTGTGTGACAAAAAATGCAAAGTTGTTTCTTTTTTGTTTGTTTGTTTTTCTGTATATATTCCCCTGGTCCACTCCCACCTGGCAACTTTGAAGACATTCTCTTTATTAGTGGTTTTCAGCAATATTTTACAAACTTACCTTGATGTGATTCTCTTTGTGCTTATCTGCATGAGAATTCTTAGATCAATGAGTTTATACTATTCATAAAATGTAGTACATTTTAAACATTATTTATTCTAGTTAAAAAATCTCTCCCTGAGCTCTTCATTCTTTCTTTGACTCTAATTATATACATGATAGAATTTATATCTCAAGGATACTTATGCTATTTTCATTCTCTTTTTTTCTGTATCTTTTATTTTGCATCATTTTTATTGCCATTTTTCATGTTTTGTGCTCCTTTCTCTTTCTAAGTCTAGACAACTGTTATCTCATGATGTTAAAATTTCAAAGTCAATATTGTAATCTTAAATTAAAACTTTATTTGTTAGAGAAGTTTTTGATTCACAGCAAATTTGAGGGGAAGACACAGATATTTTTCTATATATCTCCTATCCCCATGCATGTATAGCCTCCACCATCTTATATATATAAAAGCCTAAGTGACTGGCCAACTGGCCAACTGGCTGACTGGCCGGTAGCTATGATGTGCACTGAGGACCAGGGGGCAGATGCTCAATGAAGGAGCGGAAACCACAGGCATGGAATCATGTAACAGACATGAATCTCAGAGGGAAGTGGGGAGGGAGTAAGGAAGGAAGAGATTAATCAAAGATCTTATATGCATATTAGAGGCCTGGTGCACAGATCCATGCACTGGTAGGGTCCCTCAGCCTGGCCTGCGGGGATCGGGCCAAAACCGGCTCTCTGACACCCTCCGAGGAGTCCGTGTCGTGAGAGGGCTCAGGCCAGCCCAAGGGGACCCCACTGGTGTACAAATCCATGCACTGGGCCTCTAGTTATTAATATTCACCCACCAGATTGGGGCATTTGTTATATATTATAAACACTCCAAGTTCATAGTTTCCATTACAGTTCATTTTTGGTGTTGAACATTCTATGGGTATGGCTAGATATATAATAAATAATGTGTCTATCATCCTATATAATAAAAAGCTAATATGCAAATGGTCATCAAGCCATCATGCAGTAACGGCTCAGACACTCAACACTGGGAAGAGAGGAATGAGGACCAGCCAAGCACAAATGAGCTCGTGAGAGATGAATGGGGACCAGCCAGGCTGCAGCCTGGGAGAGGGACAAGCCACCCGCCCCGTGGTCCCAGGTGCCAGGGCCTGCTGCTGCAGCCTGGGCAAAGCCGCCTGCCCATGGTCTCCTGCAGCTATGGCCAGCCTGGGCAAAGCTGGCCCAGGTCCTAGGTGCCTGCAGCTGGATAGAGGGACAGAAGCCTATGTCCTGGGTGTGGGGTGAGGCAGAGGCAGTTAGGGACGATCAGGCTGGTAGGGGAGAAGTTAGGGGTGATCGGGCAGGCAGGCAGAGGTGGTTAGGGGAGATCAGGCAGCCAGGCAGAGGTGTTAGGGGTCATCAGGCAGGTAGGCAGGCAGCGAGCAGTTAGGAGCCAGTGGTCCCAGATTGCAAGAGGCAGTCAGACATCCCCCGAGGGGTCCTGGATTAGAGAGGTGCAGGCTGGGCTGAGGGACTCCCCCCACCCATGCATGAATTTTGTGCATGGGGCCTCAGTTATGGTATAATACAGAATATTTTCATTGTCCTAAAATTCTGTGCCACACCTGTATATCTCTCTCCAATTCCCCCAACCCCTGCCAACAACTGGTCTTTTTAATTTCTCCATAATTTTGCTTTTTTCAGAATGTCATATTGTTGGACTCTTATAGTATGTAGCGTTTGGATTCTTTCTCATAGTAATATGGATTTAAGTTTCCTCCATGACTTTTTATGGCTTGATAGCTCATTTCATTTTAGCACTGAGTAATATTCCATTGTCTGAATGTACCATACTTATTTATCTATTCACCTACTGAATGACATCTTGATTGCTTCCAATATTTGACAATTATGAATAAAGCTGACATAAACATCTGTGTGCAGTTTTTATGTAGACATAAATTTTCAATTCCTTTGGGTAAATACCAAGAGGGTGATTGTTTCATCATATTATAAAAATACTAGAAGCCCGGTGCATGAAATTCATGCACGGCAGGGGGTTGTCCCTCAGCCCAGCCTGTACCCTCTCCAATCTGGGACTCCTGGAGGGATGTCCGACTGCCCGGTTAGGCCCGATTCAGGATCGGGCCTAACCGGGCAGTCGGACATCCCTCTCACAATCCAGGACTGCTGGCTCCCAACTGCTTGCCTGCCTGCCTTCCTGATTGCCCCTAACCGCTTCTGCCTGCCAGCCTGATCACCCCCTAACCACTCTGCTGCCAGGCTGGTTGATGCTTAACTGCTCCCCTGCGAGCCTGTTTGCCCCCAACTTCCCTCCTCTGCCAGCCTGGTCACCCCTAACTGCCCTCTCCTGCAGGGTTGATCACCTCCAACTGCCCTCCCTTGCAAGCCTGTTCCCTCTCAACTGCCCTCCCTTGCAGGCCGGGTGCCTCCCAACTGCCCTCTCCTGTTGGCCATCTTGTGGTGGCCATCTTGTGTCCACATGGGGGCAGGATCTTTGACCACATGGGGGCAGCTATATTGTGTGTTGCAGTGATGATCAATCTGTATATTATTCTTTTATTAGATAGGATAGAGGCCTGGTGCACGGTTGGGGGCCAGCTGGTTTTCCCTGAAGGGTGTCACAGATAAGGGTGGGGGTTCCCTTGGGGTGTGGGGCGGCCTGAGCGAGGGGCCTGTGGTGGTTTGCAGGCCAGCCACGCCCCCTGGCAACCCAAGGGGAGGCCCTGGTATCTGGAATTTATTTTCCTTCTACAAATGAAACTTTGTAGCCTGGAGCGGAGCCAAGCCTGGGGCTCCGGCAGCCATTTCTGTGGCAGTTAATTCACCTTCTACAATTGAAACTTTGTAGCCTTAAGTGGGTGGGCCCGGCCAGGGTGTGCGGAAAGCTTTGCTTCCCCTGTTGCCACCGGCAACCCTGGCCTGCTCTCTCAAGCTCCATTCTGCCGCCATTTGTTTAAATTTGTTTACCTTCTATAATTGAAACTTTGTAGCTTGAGTGGAGGCTTAGGCCTGCAACGGCTATGGAAAACTTGGCTTCCTCTGTTACCTGGGAAACCTTGCTCTCTGTGGCTGTAGCCATCTTGGATTGGGGTTAATTTGCATACTCGCCCTGATTGGCTGGTGGGCGTGGCTTGGCTGGTGGGCGTGGCTTATATAGCGGAGCGATGGTTAATTTGCATGTTACCATTTTATTAGAGAGGATGTTTAGTTTTGTAAGGGACCAACAAACTGTCTTTCAAAGTGACTATACATGATTGGATGCTAAATATTGTAAATGCATTCTCTTGAGAGATGCATATTACTTTACTATTAAGGTTATTGGATTTTACTTTACCTACTAGCTAAATAACAAGTAATCCAGCTAAATTAATTTGAGGCATTCTTTTAGAATCTCTTTTCCTATGCTTTTGGATAACCTCAGTCCTCCTGTGGACTATATGCATATGTGGATGCATTTTGGGGGTCCGCACATATATATGCATCTTGTGGGGCCACATATACATCTGTTGATATTTTTTAAGTGCTCTTTGCTATATCTTTGTATTGACAATTTTTTTTTTTTTCTTTCATATGTTATTTCATGGAAGGAAAGGAGATTCTAACTTTTAATTAGAAGATCTAACAATGTATCAAGAGTTGTAGTTCTGTTTTGTTTTTAAAAAAGCATTACCTGCCTGGCCTGTATGGTTTAATGGCTGAGCATCAGCCCAGGAACCAAGAGGTTGCCAATTCGATTCCTGATTAGGGCACATGCTGGGTTGCTGGCTCCATCCCCAGTAGGTACTGTGAAGAGGCAGCCAATTGATAGTATTCCTCTCTCATCGATGTTTCTCTCTATCCCTCTCCCTTCTTCTCTCTCTAAAAAGCAATAAAAACATATTAAAAATAATTTCCTTCAACAGATAGTTATGGTACCATCCTATGTCATCTTCTCAAAGTATTACTATTGTTGCTACTTGCACTTAGATCAGCATTCAACCTGAACTCATTTTTGTGAATAGCAGGATAAAGTAAGGTCATGATTATTTCTGTGGCTTTCCACCTGGCACCATTAGTTAAAAAGACCACTGCTCTGAACTGCCACTTTGCTGTCACCCCCATTCAAAAATATTCAAACATGTTTCTGCATTTTTATTCTGTTCCACTAATTAATTTATCTGTTCATTTTCTTCCTTCCTTCCTTCTTTCCTTTCTTCCTTCTTTTTTTCTTTCTTTTTTGTAGTCCTCAACCAAAGATATGTTTTCACTGATTTGAGAGAGAGATAAGAGAGAGAGAGAGAGAGAGAGAGAGAGAGAGAGAGAGAGAGAGAGAGAGAGAGACTAATGTGAGAGAGAAACATTGATCAGTTGCCTCCTGTACATGACCCTACTGGGGATGGAACCTACATCCTAGGTATGTGCCTTGACTGGGAATTGAACCCTCAACCTTTTGGTATATGGAACAACACTCCAACTAACTGAGTTACCTGACCAGGGTCTTTTGTCTATTATTTTATCAGAACAATACACTCATTACTATAGTTTTATAATTGGTAATGTAAAACCTCCCATCTCGTCTTATATTTCAACACCATTTACCAAGCTATACTCATATAAATTATAATTAGTTTTTAATTATATATAGAAACATTATACTATTTTGATTGATATTGTATTGAATATATAATAGTATGTTAATAAATTGTTATTAATATTGTTTTAACTTTTGAGTTTTCCAATCCATATATACCTTGAATTGCTCCGGTTGTTTGGGTGCTCTTTAAATTCTCTCAATACTTACTAGTATTTAGTAGATATATTTCCAGACACATTCTATTTCTAGACTAATCTTGGAAAAACATAAGATGAGCTATGCAAAGCCTACAGGAAATATGTATCACCAGTATTTCATAGTTAATGTTTGAAAGGTATTGGTAAGTAGTTCTTTGGTCTCAAAATTGTGCTCCTAGGCACTTGCTCTGAAGCGAGAGAGAAATAAGTTGTGGAGATGTCATTGCGAGTCTCCCTTCCTTTGCTGCAATCTTAGAGCTATCCTGATTTTATGAGCAACCTTTCACACATCAGCTTTCACATAAGAATCTTTTGAAAAAAGTCTAGTTTTTAAAAGCCCCAGTAGCATAAAGTTTATTAGCTTTTCAGTCTAGAAAGCCTGAATTTGAATTTCAGTTTATTTACTAGCATTGTGCTGCTGAGCCATTGTGTGCTTCATGGCTTCAAACTTTAACTTGCTCATATATAAAATAGAGACAATAAAATTACTTGCAAGTTGATGATAAGTGTTAAATATGAAAGTGTATAGCATGAGGTAGACATTCAGTGTAAATGGCCCCTACTTTATTTTTATGATGAGGTCTTAATAGTAGGAACTCTAGAAATCACCTATTATGACATCCACCCTATAGCTCAAAAACTGAATATAATTCATACACTCATCCAATAAATATTTATGGGTTACTTACTAAATGTTAGTGGGGATAAATAGTGACAGGCAGTGAAGGTGCCATTATTGAAATGGTGCTCAGGAAAGATATTTAGAAGAAAGAAATCTATTAGCCATGACTTCAATGAAATGACATAGTTAGTCATGTAAATGGCTGAAGAAAAATTGGAAAGAGAAGGACTCATGTGTGAAAATACCCTGCCTGGGTTAGAAATAAGCTTGATAGTTTCAAGAAACAACAAGAAAGCAGTGAGCCAATATTGGAGTAAGCTGTGTTAAGTGGATAATGGTGTAAAATGAATGGGGAAAAGGGGATCAGATATATGGTAACGGAAGATATAGCTTTGGGTGGTAGGCACACAATGCAACATATAGATCATTGTATCATAGAATTGTTCATTTGAAACCTATATAATCTTATTAACCAATGCCACCCCAATTAATCTAATAACAAAATGAGTTTAAAAATATAAACTGAGGCCATATAATGAAAGTGGAATAGGTTGTGTCAGGAGAAACCACTGAGGAGTTTTGAGCAAGTGAGTGAAATTACTTGATATAGAAGTTGTTTTGTGTCTGATCAAAGAAATCTGTATTTCTACCTCTCCTTTTAAATGTAATGTACTAGAACAGTGGTCGGCAAACTCATTAGTCAACAGAGCCAAATATCAACAGTACAACGATTGAAATTTCTTTTGAGAGCCAAATTTTTTAAACTTAAACTTCTTCTAATGCCACTTCTTCAAAATAGACTCGCCCAGGCCATGGTATTTTGTGGAAGAGCCACACTCAAGGGGCCAAAGAGCCGCATGTGGCTCGCGAGCCGCAGTTTGCCGACCACGGTACTAGTATAAAATTTATCAGTCCTAAAATGGTAATTCTAACAATTTTATTTTTTCAAAAACAGATTTGAGCTCAGTGGGATGTGGCTCAATGGTTGAGCATTGACCTATGAACCAGAAGGTCAAGGTTCGATTCCTGGTCAGGGCACATACCCCAGTTTAAGGCTCAATCCCCAGTGTGGGGCATGCAGGAGGCAGCTGATCAATGGTACGCTCTCATCATTGATGTTTCTATCTATCTTCCTCTCTCAAATCAATAAAAATATATTAAAAAAAAACCACATACAGATATGAATATGATGAGGTTCAGTGCATTGGAATAACACTAAGACTCCCTAAAATCAACTTTATTAACAAAGCTAGAGGCCTGGTGCATGAATTCATGCATGGGTGGGGTCCCTTGGCCTGGCCAGCAATCAGGGCCATCTTGCCCAATCCCGATTGGGCCTGATCAGGGCTGGCCGGCAGGGAGGGGAGGAAGGGGGGACCAAGGAGGTTGGCTGTAGGAGCACACTGACTACCAGGGGGCAGCTCCAGCATTGAGCGTCTGCCCCCTGGTGGTCAGTGCATGTCATAGTGACCAGTTAACTCGTCATTCAGTTGCTTAGGCTTTTATGTATATAGATAAAAAATGGTTTGGCTTGCTTGTAAGATCAGTATGTTCTGTTGCTGGTGTTATAGCTAAAATTTATTGAATTTTTTATAATTTATCTGTAAAGATGAGATTAAAATAGACTTTTATTATGCGTTATGTATCCCTCAATTAATATTTTATTTTATTGATATATATCAGTTTTTTGGTGCATACAAACTCATATTAAGATATCAGTACTTTCCATTTATTTTATTTATTTGTTTTTAATATATTTTTATTGATTTTAGAGAGGAAGGGAGAGGGAGAGAGAGAAACAACAATGATGAGAAAGAGTCATTGATCAGCTGCCTCCTGCATGTCCCACACTGGGGATTGAGGCCATAACCTGGGCAAGTGCCCTGGCCAGGAATTGAACTGTGACCTCCTGGTTCCTAGGATGACACTCAACCACTGAGCCATACCAGCTGCACATCAGTACTTTCCATTATTAAATTTCAATTCATTTTTGCCTTAAGATTATTATTTTAGTTTAAGTAAAATCATTTTAATAAATTTATACTGATGATGTGCAGGAATCAAATTGACAAAAATCCTGCAATGAAGTTAGAACATTATTGGTTTCTGTTCTAAGTAAATTCTGACTAGTCTCACAGAAGATTACATAACCTTTATTTCAGTCTCTACTCAGTAAAGTTAATGACAATATCTACCTCAAACATGCTCTATACCAGTAATGTATTAGAAGTTATAGTGGTAAAGTATACTTTAAAACCATAATCTAAAATACTTATTAGAGTCCAAATATTAAAGATGGGCCTATTCACAGCATGCTCTAATTTTGTAATTAACAATGAATCAAAAGAAGCTATTAAGCTTCTGTGGCATGTCTACTCTTAATAAACCTCATGCTGCTTAATGCTCAAAATTCTATTGTCCTCATGCTGCTTAATGCTCAAAATTCTATTGTCCTCTGTAATATGTTTATAGATTTTTATAGGGTCAAATATAATAGTATGTTTGAAGGATAATTATTTTCATAAACATTTATAAAGAATTATTTCAACAGTTCCCCTGCTTCTTTCCCATTATAACTATTTAACTTTCTGAGTTGCCTGCATGTTTTCATAGAAGTTAAATATTGTCCAGCAATTACAGAGCAATGTCAGGGTGTATCTTTTTTCACAATATCCTGATCTATTCAGTATATGTTCAAATTTCCTAGGTGTTTGTTCACAGACATATCTGGTCAATATTTAATTTTGGCAGACTTTATTAGTTTTTAATGTACTGACTATTTTTTTTCTGTAAAGAAATCTACATTTACAAAGTAAATGTTTTTAATCACACAATGAAAATACTGCTCTATTAAATTTATACTAATGATATCAAGTTATTTAAATGCAAATATTGATACTGTCGTGATGCATTAAAATTTTCTTGCTAAGAAAGTGATAGGTATTAAAATATTTGGATAAAGAAAGTATACTTTAAGAGATAAACAAATGATTATGTCCATTTCTTTGCCCACAAAATTTAGAGAGAGAGAGAGTGATAATTATAAATGTGTGGTACTCTGTGCTTAAATTGATACATTCTTTTACTCTTGCTGGGTTTTGAAGACATGAAAAAAACAGAAAGGCAATATGAAATTAATAGATTTAATCCCTTAGAAAGTCTTTTCTTTTGACCCAGGAATCCCACTCTCAGAAATGTAAGTTAAAAGAATAATTGAAACAAATTTGAAACAGAAAACAAGAAACAAAAAACAGAAACAAAAACATTCTACTCATAAAAAAACACTTGGCATTTCGTTTTTCTATTGATTAAAATAATAGAAAAAGAGAACAGTTTATAAAACTGAATTACATGTAAGATGTCACTGGCCAAGCCATTAAAATTTGTGATTATTTAGACTGTATTGTAACAGCTGCTCTTTAATAATACGGATTGAGCCCTGCCCAGTTTTGCTCAGTGGTTAGAGCATCGGCCCTCTGACTGAAGGGTAGCAGGCTCCATTCTCAGGCAAGGGCATGTATCTAAGTTGTAGGTTTGATTCCCGCCCTAGCTCGGTTGGGGCGCATGCTGGAGGCAACCAGTCCATGTATCTCTTTCATGTTGATGTTTCTCTCTCTTTCCTCCTCCCTTCCACTCTCTAAGAATCAATGGAAAAATATCCTGGAGTGAGAATTAAAAATAAAAAAATAATAAAATAATATGGATTGAAGGAAAAGTAATAAAAAAAGACATGCATAATAATGAGTTTAAATCCCTTTAACTGAGCTACTATGTAGATTCAGATTAGATAGCAATGCATAAAACTAGAGCTAGATGTTTAACATTTAAAAGATTATGGCTTTTAAAAATTATTTTGAAATATCAATATTTTGAAATGGCATTAATTTTAAGTGGTTAAATAAGGAAATAGATAGAAATCTACATTTTAATAAGAAAATGAAAATATGTAATGGAGACATAAGTTAAATTGTCATCACAATGCAAACATTATGTATCATTTAAGTCAAATAAGTACTAAATATGTTCCATTTTATTCTTCCACAGTTCATAAAAGGTTATGAATAAAATTAAAGCAATTCAAAGTAAAAAATCCATTTAAAATAATGAATTATTTTATAAATGGAAATGTAACTTTCTTTATAATATACTAGTGACCCAGTGCATGAAATTCGTGCACATTAAAAGGGAATTAATTAGAGGAAATATTTTAATATTGCTATTCACCCTTTCTCTATAATAGAAGTGTCAGAGATTAAAGGAAATTAGTAAAATGTATATGAAAATAATATATAAATTTATTAATAAATAAACAATCAGAACATGATTTAACAACAAAGACATGATATAAAAACATTGATTAGAAACAATGACTAATAAATTTATTAAACATATTCTAATATCTCCCTGTATACCACATTAAGAATAAAAACACTTTCAGAGTGCTTGACTAATTTCCCTTGTGATGAAGTATTTACAACTTTAACTTTAACGTCACACGCTCTTCAAACTCGAGAGAAAGCAACATGTAACTGACCATGTCTGAAAACTGGTTCAGGTAAGAATATTCCTACTCTGTCTAGAGTTTATCCTTGTGATTTATTAATATTCATTGCAAATGCTGGCATATGGGACAGTGTCTTTGAATTAATTTAAATGGGAGGCCAATGTCAGATGGGGACAAATCAATTATTGGAATCAGAACAACCTCTTCTTTCGCAGATCCTGTTAATACTTCAGCTTTGATTATGTTAGGTCACAATCTTTTGATAATAAATCTAGTACCATTACAAAGACCCCATTTACTATTAAGATTTCTTAGTAGCATGATGTTTGCACCTACTTTCAATTTTAATTTATGACACGGCATTCCCAAAGGAGTAATACTATTAAGAAATTTAATGGGAAAATTTTCCTTTTTGGCATCATTCGTTGAATCAATGGAATCATCATTCAAATGGGTGTGAAAATCTCCATCCACTATATCCAAAATATCTTCATTTAATTTATGAACGTGTTCATTTTTAGGACAAAGAATTGCATGTTTAGATATATTTTGAATATTATCTATAGATATACTATTTCCAAAGGTAGCTTTAATAATAGATCCATTACAAATGATTTCATGGGGGATTTCATTAACATCCATTCATAAATGAAAACTGCATGCATGAGTCAATGTTTATTTTCAAATTGCCAGTGTGTGTCATATGTACTGGCCGGTCGGTCAGTCCCGACTGTCAGATGGATGGATGGTCGGTCACTTAGCCTCTTATATATATAGATAGGCATGATGGAAACAACCTAAATGTCCACTATTTTTGTGTATGCCATATAATATATATGCTATATAATATTCAGACATTAATTCATACTTCAGTAGATTCAGGAGGCCACAAAGAATACCAAGGATAAATCTATCTATGTAGGATGCTTATCAGGTTACCTCACATTCAACAAATGTGGCTAATCTTTAGATACAAATAAACCAATAACAGACAGCAGATCTATAGCCAGGGTAGAATACTTGAATTCATGGGTGGACTGAAGAAACACACTCCTAACTGATCTTAGGAGAAAAATGCTGAAAGTCACAGTAGTTATGTGCTGCCAAGGCACAGTAGTTATGTACCTCTAGAACTTCCAAGAAGTAGAAGAATCAGGAATTTAGTTTCACAGCAGCATGCTACTTCTACCACCACCAGGAAGCCTCGTGCTAAAATGATGGTACTGTTGCCAGCTTCAGAACTATGCCTCTTCTGCTTTAATATGCAGCAACAAAACAAATGCTCACACACTGCCTCACAATGCCCTTAAAGCTAGGGCATGGACACTAAGACCTCTAAATAGCTGCTGGGCAGGACAGGGCAGAAGGGAAAGGAGACAAATGAAATAGCAAAAATTGCCAAGAGAAATACCGAAAATGGTAGATGTTAGTCAGGCTTATATTTCTGTTCTATTTCTGCTTTCCAAATATTTTGCAGATGAATATGATAGGTGATATTTCAAAGATATCTGTAAACTGAGATATACACTTTCTAGCGTCTGGATCTCTGAGCTGTAGAAATGTATACTAGGAAGAGGTTGGACTGGATGCTGAAACAGCAGATTAACAGTATCTGTTAAAAGAACCTTACTGAGGCACTTTGCATGCTCTGAGAGAATTTGTTGAAACATAGTTGAAATTTTTGTATTTGTACCAAGCATGGGAGACACCTAAAACTCATATTTTAGTTATATAATGCTATTATTATTATGAATTAAGTGTCTTAAA
Source organism: Cnephaeus nilssonii (assembly GCF_951640355.1). NCBI lineage: Eukaryota > Metazoa > Chordata > Mammalia > Chiroptera > Vespertilionidae > Cnephaeus > Cnephaeus nilssonii. Next base: position 77,647,091 of record NC_137072.1, on the reverse strand, counting down.
GATATATTTTAGAGATAAACATTAAACTTATGCATACATATTGAACAATAAATAAATTACATGATTTAGTTTCTGTAATTCAGTGAAAGAGGAGAGAAATGAATGAGGGTATAAGTGACTTCATAATTATTGAAGCTGAGTGATAGATACATTGAGATTCTTTACACTTATCACTCTACTTTGGTATATGTTCAAAATTTTCATATTGGAAAAAAATTAAATTCTTCAAAATTTGAAAACATTTTACATTAAAAACAAAATATTCTGTGTTTATAAAATACAATAAAAATAATGATGCCATATGGTAGAAATTAATGTCTATATAATTGTACAAGAAATGTGTTACTAAGTAAAAATAAAAACAAATAAAATAGGACAAAATAAATTTGAAGTTATAAGAAATTGTGTATATTTTAACTGCCAACATTTTGTTCTTTCCAAATGTGCCTTAAATTATGGTGTCTTATATTATATAAAATGAAGTATACAGACATGATTTCCATTTATAATGTGGCTTTTACCAAGAAGCATGATACATCACTATCTATCTAAATTTAAATTTACCATAATGAATTATTACAATAAAACTATAATGTTAATGTATTACCTTTTTATGTTATTAGGCATACTTACTTTATAGACTGTACCAACCTCAGAATATGATCTGAAATCATTACCCTCATTTTACATATATCAATGGGGCTGGCTGCAAGCTCAATGATTTCTTTGAGGTTACACCATAAAATTGCGCTTGCATTGTCTTAAGACATTTGAATTCAGACTCTTACCCAAATTCAGCTAAGCTTGAAGGATTTTATTTAACTACTAGTAGCCCATTTGCAGGAAGAATCCTGCAAGCGGCCGCGTGTGCTGCCGCGGCCACCGCCGTTGCGGTCGCTACGCCTGCACCCGTGGGCCGCTGCCGCCCGCCCTGCTCCGCCCCGCCCTGGCTTTCCCTCTGGCAGCCACCTTGCTTTCCGCTTTTCCTCCCTCTTCTAAGTTGTCTTCAGTTTTCACTCCTCCCTCCCTCAGCGTATGCAAATTAACCGCCATCTTTGTTGGGTAATTTGCATACTCGCCCTGATTGGCTGGTGGGCGTGGCTTTGGCTGGTGGGCCTGGTTTGGGCGTAGCGAAGGTGCGATCAATTTGCATATTACTATTTTATTAGGTAGGACTAGAAGCCCAATACATGAAGATTTGTGCAAGAATGGGCCTTCCTTCCCCTGGCTGCCGGCACCACTTTCGTTCCGGCCTGGAGCCGCCTTTCCGCCTTCCCATGCTGCCCAGAGGCTCAGAGCAGCTGGGGCTGTGCAGAACACCTGAGTCATCGCCATGGCAATGATGCAAGCATCTATCCCCGCCCCCGGTCGCTCAGCACATGCTTATGCAAATTAACCCACCATCTTTGGCTAATTTGCATACTAACTCCTGATTGGCTGGTGGGCATTGTGAAGGTATGGTCAATTTGCATATTACTCTTTTATTAGTGTATATTTACAACAGACTTAATCTATATTTATATTTTCTTATATATCAGTCTAATACACATTTCTTAACCTTCTTACTACCTCATGAAGTATTGAAATGTCTTTGCCTTCTTTGGTTGTTATGAATTAATTTACCATAACATCAGCTGTCATCTTAATATAGTTATACTAGAGGCTTGGTGCATGAAAATTGGTGCATGGAGGGGGGTTCCTCAGCCCGGCCTGCATCCTCTCCAATCTGGGACTCCTTGGGGGATGTCCAACTGCCGGTTTAGGCCCAGTGGGATTGGGCCTAAACCGGCAGTGGGACACCCTAATCCAGGATGACTGGGTCCTAACTACTCACGTGCCTGCCTGCCTGATTGCCCCTAACCCCTCTGCCTGCTGGCCTGATTTCCCCTACCTTGCCCCCCTGCCTGCCTGCCTGATCGTCCCTAACTGCCTCTGCCTGCCTGACTGATCGCCCTTAACTGCCCACCCCTGCTGGCCTGATTGCCCCTAACTGCCTCTGCCTGCCTGATAGCCCCTAACTGCCCTCCCCTGCAGGCCTGGTCTCACCCCCAACTGCCCTCCCCTGCCGGCCTGATATCACCCCCAACTGCCCTCCCCTGCTGGCCTGATTGTCCCTAACTGCCTCTGCCTTGGCCCCCACCACCATGGCTTTGTCTGGAAGGAAGTCAGATGTCTGGAAGATAGCAGGTCGACCCGGTCTAATTAGCATATTACCCTTTTATTAGTATAGATAGATTATATAGGATATGATTGTTTAAATGGGGGGGGGAGCCTTTTTCAGCAGGAGGCGATGCTCTTGGCAGGCAAAAACACATAATCCCTATATCTGGACTGATAGCCAGCTATATGCACTATATTGCCAAACCAGTCATTAAAAAATTGAATCACTTTCTTACACCTTACACCAAACAGCTGTTGCACTTAAAACCCCTCCTCAGCCCCCACGGTAGGTTCTGCCTTCGCAGTTCACCCAGAGTAGGTTGGTTGATTGGCTGATTTCTATGCCAGTCAGCATCAAAAGCTCTGCCTCCTAGGCAGCCATTGGCTCCTCGCAATTCACCCAGATTTGGTTCTGATTGGTCGGTTTCTATGCCAGTCAGCATCTCTAGGCCTATTTCCAGGCCTGATCATAGAGGCGGGGCTGATCAGCAGCTGCCCCAGGCTGCTGGTGAGCAGGCTGAACTGCTGACCTCTGGGAGAGAGAGAGGGAGGCTTGGCTGCTGGCAAGGCCCGGAGAGAAAAGCAGGGTCTGATCACTCTGCTTCTCTAATCACCCTGCTTCTCTCTCTACACCTCGTCAGCAGCCGCTGCCGCAGCTGATCAGCCCTTCCTCTCTCTCTCTCTGAGTGGTCAGAAGTTCAGCCTGCTTGCCTGCTGTGCACGCATCCTGGTGTCTGGTTAAGCCTTTGGTCGTTTTGGATGTGATGACCCTGGCTCTTTATTATATAGATAATAAGCTCAACACACATATCAACTAATAATTTTATTGTTTTTGAAAAGTTTGATATAGAGAACTGTTATTCATATAAGAAACAGAAAAGAAGCAGAAAAACAACTATGTATACACTTTGCAGTTGGTACAGTTTGAAAGAAATTCTTAAATAAGGAAAATTTGTGATAAAGTACATTTTTCTCTATATGTATTTTCAATTATATATATGTTAAATTTAAGTCATATTAATATCCCCATAGGAAAACATATCCATGTCTCACCTTCATATAGAAAAGACTAGCCTTAGTATTTCAAATAAAGTGATTTTGGTTATGTGCTCATTGTCCTTAAAATATTTGATACTAATTTTTTTTATGTTTTCATATATATTATTTATATTTTATAGCTTAATGTGCTTCATGTCCTTAATCTGAGGTCACTAAATAACCTTTATTAGAAATGGGCATTACTTTTTATTTTTTCATGGACTCTTTAGAAATTAACTACATTATCTATACTAATAAAATGGTAATATGCTAATTAGACTGGGAGACCTTCCAGGAGACCTTCCGGATGTCCTTTCGGACAAAGCCATGGTGGCAGGGCCAAGGCAGAGGCAGTTAGGGGCAATCAGGCCAGGAGGGGAAGGCAGTTGGGGGTGATGAGGCCAGTGGGGAGGACTGTTAGGGGTGAACAGGCTGGAAGGGGGGGAAGTTGGGGGTGATCAGGCCAGCGGGGGAGGGAGTTGGGGGCAATTAGGATGATGGGGGGCAGTTTGGGGTGGTCTGGCTGGCAGGAGGGGCAGTTGGGGTCGAGCAGGATGGCAAGAGGGGGCATTTGGGAGTGAGGAGGCCAGCTGGGGGCAGTTGGGGGCAAGCAGGCAGACAGGCAGAGAGGTTAGGGGTGATCAGGCAAGCAGGCAGGTGAGCAGTTAGGAGTCAGCGGTCCCAGATTGCGAGAGGGATCCCAGATTGGAGAGGGTGCAGTCCGGGCTGAGGGATACACCCCGTGCATGAATTTTGTGCACTGGGCCACTAGTTGATTATATAACCTGAAATTTTACAAAGTTACATAACAAAAAACCGGGTGGGTAAGTGCACAACTGGCAGTCAGACATCCCTCTCCCAATCTGGGACCACTGGCTTCTAATTGCTCACCTGCCTGCCTGCCTGATCACCCCTAACCTCTCTGCCTGCCTGCCTGATTGCCCCTAACTTTTTCTGCCTGCCCAAACTGCCCTCCCCTCCCGGCCTGATCTCGCCCCCAACTGCCCTCCTCTGCTGGCCAATTTGGTTCTAATTGGTCGGTTTCTATGCCAGTCAGCATCAAAAGCTCTGCCTCCTAGGCAGCCATTGGCTCCTCACAGTTGACCCAAATTTGGTTCTGATTGGTCAGTTTCTATGCCAATCAGCATCAAAACCTAGGCAGCCATTGGCTACTCACAGTTGACCCCGATTTGGTTCTGATTGGTCAGTTTCTATGGCAGTCAGTGTCAAAAGCTCCACCTACTAGACAGCCATTGGCTCTTCACAGTTGACCCAGATTTGGTTCTTATTGGTAGGTTTCTATGCCAGTCAGCGTCTCTGGGCCTATCAACGTGGCCTGATCAGAAAGGCGGGGCTGATCAGCAGCCCTGTTGGAGGCCTGGAGAGAAATGGAGGCGTGGCTGCTGGCCTGGCCCAGAGAGAAAGAGAGAGGCAAGTGCTGATCAACATCTGTCACACAGGCTATGAATCAGACCCTGCTTCTCTCTTCAGGTCTCTCTCTAGGTCTGATTTGCAGCCCTCTCAGCAGACAGTGCTGGGTCACAGTGCCTGCAGCCGCAGCAGTCAGTGCTGGGTCACCATGGCAACCCAGCGCTGCCTGCAGGACTGACTACTGGTTGGTCGAGCCTCAGGTCATGATGGACCCAGGGTTTTTATATATTAGGATAAGACTGTATTGAGTTTTAAGTTGGAAGTTTCAAATATAAAGAATCTGAGTTTAGATTCATAAATTATCTTCTCATCACAAAAAGGCATATATATTTCAGGCCAATAAGACTCAACTATAATCTCAGTTAATGCATTAATAAGCTAGAAGGATTGTTCAAATTGAAGATTTCAAAAGATGCTCCAGTTAACCCAAAAGGTAACTAATCATTTTCATACAAGCATTGTCCAAGAAAGTAGTGACTCTTTTTCAAAATGAATGTCTTTTTTTCTTTATTTCATTTATCATATATTTTTTTCCTTTTTATTGAATTTATTGGGGTGGTACTGGTTAACAAAATTACACAGGTTTCAGGTGGACAATTCTACAACACACCATCTGCATACTGTATTGTGTGTTCAGCAAGTCAAATCTCAGTTCATCACCATTTATTTCCACACCCCATTGGCAACGCCATGGCCATTGAGAAGCACTATGTAACTTTAAACCTCTACATTTTTACATAAATAATTTGAAGAGTGATCCTCTCTTCCATAGTATTTCTTACTCATATCTATTTTTGAGTACATTTTTATGAAACGCTTTCCTGTTATCCCTTGTCTCAGTTAGTTTCTACTTTTATGTTGTCCCATAATGGCTCTACCTCTCCAATCAAAGCATTTATTGAAAGATGTCAAGGTTGTTTGCATGTTTGTCTTTCTTCAACCATAATAATTTATAAATTCAGTAACCTTGTCTGGTGTGATCATTATTTGTTTCCTGGTATACTATGTACCATTTATGAAATACATATAGTGTTATGAAATACCTTAGTATTTGCTGAAAGAAAACATTTTTGTTTTAAAACTTACATAGGACTATTACAACTTTAATGAACCTATTTTTATTTCCTTGTTTATTTTCTTTGGAGTATGTTTATGATAGTAACTGGTACAGTTTTATAATAAGAAAATTACACATAGAATTCAATAATTTTATATTATGTTTGATGGTGTATGTTAGACTATATTAGAAATACCAATAATTTTCTTAAAAAATCATTATCAACTTTTATAGCTACAGTAATAAGCTATGTTTTTATTCAGAATTGAACATTTAATGACTGTCCTTCTAGAAGCCTGAACAAGTTAATCAAAATGTAAAGATGGAAAAAAATGTGGGTTTTCTAATAAGTTAAATTGTGAGACATGTCATGAAAAACAAACACTTCCAATATTTTCTCAGCTCTCCATCCCCAATGTTAACTCATTGATTCATTAAACTGATGTGAAATTCTTTATTTTACACCTTCAGCTTTATTTCTCATTAATCTCCCTGTAATCCCTTGCCCTGCTTAATGACTTACAATTCAACAAATGCAACACAGCCCCTCAGCACAGTGATATTTTCCTTCCTTTGCTCTTAGGAATTTAAGAGCACATTTTATGATTTCTGACAATTTACTGTGGTCCCTAAAAATTAAGTTACTGAAAGCAGCAGAGGACACATTCACCCCTGATTTCTCTCTGAATCCAAATCTTTATATATAGAGGATGCCTTGCAACTTACAAGGTTTACCAAGTAAACCTTTGCTATTGTATTATTTCAATGCTGGGTTCAGCTTCCTGGGTTTTAATAATAGGAAGCTGGTTAGTCATTTGTTAAGTTATGGATCAATGCCATAATTTAAAGTTCAAGACTAAAATAGTTTTGGTATTATAAAACGCTCATTACAAACATGTTAATTGCTTGATTCGTTGCTCAGCTAGTTAATAAAATTCAAGGTAGTTGCATTATCCAAGAGGGATGTTCACCTTACCCAGGATTCCACATCCTAAATCACTGACTTCTCTATTGTTTAAGAGACTAAAATGGTGAAAATAGAGATTCAGTGCCTGATTATTTATCAGATAACAAAGGTGTCAATATATGTAACCCAGAGGGAAAGAGATTAAATAATTTAAACAAAAGAAATATTTATGCCACTTTACAATAAAAGCAGGGAGAGTTTCAGATATCTCCAAGTGATATCTGCTTTGTATCCCTTTTTGAGGTATGCTGTTTAAAGCAATAATGCAATGTGTAGATACTTCAAAGGTAACTGCTATCCGTATGTCTGTGCAAAAAGCATATTTTTTTCCTCCTGAGTTTTTTACAAATAAAAACAAATTCTCTTTGCCAGCAAAGTAACAGCTTCAATCAATTTCTTTTTGGCTGGTGTAAAAGATACTGATTAAAATAAGGATGATTCACAGATGGAACATGAAGCACACTGTTCCCCCTGGATATTAAAGAACAAACAAACAAGGTCTCTTCAGACTTCAATTTTTTTTTTTGTCAGAATGATCAGAGAACAGTAACTGAATGACATCCATTAGGGAGAACTCAAGGCCAACCATGGCAATAGGTTTTGGTAACTTCCTGAGAGTATCCCCTGGGAACCATGAGATTGACAAAACAGAACTTTTCCTGTCATGTCGGGCATCTGAATGATGCCCTTTATTTAAGACTGGCATTTGGGTGATTAACTATATTTTGAACTTTTATACTTGGTCTTTTTTGTTATGTTCTCGAGAAGTAACACCTTGCCCCTTTGAGGGGGGGTGGGATGATTGCAGCATTTTAACATCTGTTCAGGCTGCCTCCCTTTCAAGATGTTTGCACACAGTAGTCAGAGTGGTCACTCAGAATTTCAGCTTTAGTTAGTTGTGTGACCTCACTGCTTGAAAGACTTCAAAGACTTTGCACTAATTTTAGATTTAGACTTGATTCATTAAACTGATGTGAAATTCTTTATTTTACACCTTCAGCTTTATTTCTCATTAATCTCCCTGTAATCCCTTGCCCTGCTTAGTGACTTACAATTCAACAAATGCAACACAGCTCCTCCAACCACCACTCATTTAGATACGACAGTCCGTCTACTTGAAATTTCATTCTGCTTGGAAATTTCTTATCTACTTCAAATTTATTTTAACATATTATTTCTTTAGGGATATTTTTGCTTATGTCTCCAAGATTAGGTAGAGTGGCTCTACTATAGCTACCCAAGCCTGAATTCTATGTTTACTTTTATAGTAGCAGCACTTTTGAAGTTGTACTTGCTTTTTTGCTCTCTCATCTCCTGGACAACAATTCCTTTAGAAAAGAAACCTAGTATTGTCACCTGTGCTGAGTTTACATTTTATAATAAATGGCTATTTTTCTTAGGGTATTTATATTTCTAAGCCAACATGAGCTTAGATGCAACCACAAGAATATTAACTGGAATACACAGGATAAATTTTTCCAATCCTGAAAGAAGGCACTGCAATATGGAAGTTATATTAAACTATATGAAAAATTAAGGTTTTTGTACACAATAGAGAAAAGCAAAAATAGGTGACAGCAAATGTCCTACCTGATCTATTCCTTTTATTTCTGGAATAATTCAGAAATGGCTATTGATAGAACCTCAGACAATTTCATGATGTAATTTTCTGTGAAGGTATGAATCACTTCACAGAAGTATTGTGTGGGACATGTTAACAGCCAAGTGTTGGAGTCAGATAGGAAGGCTTTCTTACCTCCATCCCTTGATGTTGAGAATCATCATAAACAATGAATTTAGGAGATAATAGATAACTTGTCACATATATTTTTAGGGCTTTTTCAAGCAGGTAGTTATGAAATCCTTTTGTAAAGAGTATTCTTAGAATCAACTAGTTCACTTATTTAGGAGAAATTACAATGCCACTCTCATAAACTATACTTCTACAGTTAGACCAACCTCTTTACATTTGAGGGAAAAGAAAATGTAACAAGGAAAGAAAAATTATTCATGTGATTTATGTATCCCAGTAACTATTTAAAAATTTGTGAAAGTATTGAAAGAAAACCAAGCTTGTATTGGAAAGGATGATTGCTAACATAAGACTTGCTATTTAGATGTTACTCTTCAACTAAATTTAAGTGACAGAAAAGTATTACTTACATATTGTGGAAATTAACATTTTGATCACTGAATTTTAAAAAATTAATTTATAAGATGAGCAGCAGAATAAAAAAGGAATAATGACAACTTAATAGTGAGCTAGATCAGGGCTAACAGCCATCTCTGTATTAGAAATTTCAGCTAAAAATAAGGATCAAGTAAAAAAATACTATGAACAACTCCAACAAACTGGAAAACCTTGACAAAATGGACATATTCCTAGAAAAATACAATCTTACAAATCTCAATCAGGAAGAATTAAAAAAAGTGAATAAGCCAATAACTACTGATGAAATTGAAACAGTAATCAATAAACTTCCAGCAAATAAAAGCCCTGGACCAGAGAGCTTCACAGGCAAGTTTTACAAACATTCAAAGAAGAACTAGAATCTATCCTTCTCACACTATTGCAAAAAATTCAAGAGGAATGCACACTTCAAATTCCTTTCTGTGAAGTCAGCATTACCCTAATTCCAAAACCAGATAAAGACACTATAAAGAAAGAGAATTACAGGCCACTATCCTTGGTGAACATATATTCTAAAATCCTCAACAAAATTCTAACAAATCAGATCCATGAGAAAGATCATACATCATGACCAAGTGGGATTTATTCCAGGGATGCCAAACTGGTACAATATCCGCAAATCAATGAACGTGATAAATTACATAAACAAATTGAGAGACAAAAATCACATAATCATATCAATTGATGCAGAAAAGGCATTTGACAAAATCCAACACACTTTCCTGATAAAAACTCTTAGCAAAGTAGGAATAGAGGGATCATACCTTAACATAATAAAAGCCTTATATGACAAACCTTTACCCAAAATCATATTCTATGGGCAAAACTAAAACCATTTCCTCTAAGAACAGGTACAAGACAGGGATGCTCACTTTCACCACTCCTGTTTGACATAGTACTGGAAGTGCTAACCATAGTGATCAGACAAAAAGAAGAAAATAGAAGGCATCCAAATTGGAAAAGAAGAAGTAAAACTATCATTATTCTCAGATGACATGATATTGTACACAGAAAACCCTAAAGACTCCATAAAAAAAAAAAAACTACTAGATTTAATAAATGAATTCAGCAATGTAGCAGGATACAAAATTAACACCCAGAAATCTACAGCTTTTTTATACACCAAAAATGAACTCACAGAAGAGAAACTAAAAAAATAAAAATAAAATAAATCCCATTTCCATTGCAACAAAAAATTTAAGATACTTGGGAATAAACTTAACCAAGGTGTAAAAGGACCTATACTCAGAAAATTATAGGGCAGTGAAAAAAGATATAGAGGAAAACATAAACAAATGGAAGAGTATACTATGTTCATGGATTGGTAGAATCAACATCATTAAAGTGTCCATACTACCCAAAGCAATTTATAGATTCAATTCACTCCCCATTAAAATACCAACAGCGTATTTCAAAGACCTAGAACAAACTCTCCAAAAATTCAGCTGGAATAAAAAAAGACCCCGAATAGCCACAGTAATCTTGAGAAAGAACAACAAAGTTGGAAGGATCACAATACCATATATCAAGCTATATTACAAAGCCACTGTTCTCAAAACTGCCTGGTGCTGGCACAAGAACAGACATATAGACCAATGGAACAGAACAGAGAACCCAGAAATTGATCCAAGCCATTATGCTCAATTAATATTTAACAAAGGAGGCAAGAGCATACAATGGAGACAAGACAGTCTCTTCAATAAATGATGCTGGGAAAATTGGACAGATACATGAAAAAAAGAAATGAAACTAGACCACCAACTTACACCATACACAAAAATAAACTCAAAATGGTAAGAGAACTTAAACATAAGATGAGAAACCATGAAAATCTTAGAAGAATCCATAGGCAGCAAAACAGCAGACATATGTCATTGCAATATCTTTACCAAAACAGTTCCTAGAACAATGGAAACTAAGGAGAAAATAAACAAACGGGACTACATCAAAATAAAAAGCTTCAGCATAGCAAAATAAACCATCAACAAAACACTTTTCAAAAGAGGACATACAGAAGGCCAAGAGACATAGGAAAACATGCTCAAAGTCACTAATCATCTGAGAGATGCAAATCAAAACAACAATGAGGTACCATCTCATACCTGTCAGTATGGCTATCATCAACAAATCAACAAAGGACAAGTGCTGGAGAGGATGCGGAGAAAAAGGAACCCTTTTGTACTCTTGGTGGGAATGCAGGCTCGTGCATCCACTGTGGAAAACAGTATAGAGTTTCCTCAAAAATTTAAAAATGGAACTTCCATTTGATCCAGTAATCCCACTTCTAGGAATATATCCCAAGAAATCAAAAACACCAATCAGAAGGATATATGCACCCCTGTCTTCATAGCAGGACAACTTACAATAGCTACCAAGATTTGGTAATAGCCTAAGTGCCCATCAGCATGTGAGTAGATTAGAAGACTATGGTATGTCTACACAATGGAATACCATGCTGCTGTAAAGAAGAAAGAATTCTTACCATTTCCAGCAGCATGGATGGAACTGGAGAGCATTATGCTAAGCAAAAGAAGCCAGTCAGAGAAATATAAATATACCATGATTTTCCGAACATCCTTTTGGACGAAGCCAGGGCTATGAGGGCCGATGCAGCTGCCGCGGATGCGAAGGCCGAACCCCTTGCACAAATTTTGTGCATTGGGCCTCTACTATATATATATATACCATGATCTCACTCATTTGTGGAATATAATGAACAACATAAACTGGAGAACAAAAATAGAACCAGAGTCATAGAAGCATGGAACAGACTGTCCAACCTATGAGGGAAGGTTGGGGGTGTGGGCATAAGAGATCTACCAAAGGACTTATATTTATGCATATGAGCATAACCAATGGACACAGACAGTAGGGGGCTGAGGGCATGTGCTCCGGGGTGCGAGCAGCGGAAGAGAAGTCAATGGGGGAAAATGGAGAGTCATGTAATACTTTAAACAATAAAGAATTTAAACTAAACAAAAAACAAAACAAAACAGAAATGTTATTGCCACTACAAAACTCATAGTCCAGAAGAAATCCACAATTCAGGGTATATTTTTTCATATGAAAAACTCCAGCTTAGTACTGTAACTGACATTTTACATTTCTCATGTGTCCCAGGGAACAATGCAAGTGATTTAACCAGATGTTGAATACTCTGGCAGCAGAGCTCAGGGTTTGTAAGTCCTAATCTATTTGTGGGTAAATTCTAGCTCATGTTGGATTAGCTCAGGTAGAACTATTGATTGGCTCATATTATTTGGGTCTTTTGAGCCATAAGCAGTGGAAGAAGATATCTTTCAATATCAGAGTTTTGGGAATTCCATTCACTCATTCATTAAAAAAAAAAAAAAGAAGAAGACTGAGTGCTTGCTATCTGCTCAAATCTCTTTTACGCTAGAGGGGTAGTCAGGGAACAAGGAATCACATTCTTGTAGGGACATAAAATAACAGTATTGAGAGAAAAATGAGGTGATGCATCATAAAGATTATTTATACCTGCTGATTTCACATACTAGTAGACATGAGTTTTATGTCGATTCTTACAGAAAGAAATGTGAAACCAGGAGTTCACAGATATTGAAAGGCAAAAGAAGGTAATAGATCCTGTGAGCAAATAGGAGTTTGGTCTCACTGAACAGAATATGCTAGCAGGGACTTTCTTTTATTCTGAATCCTACTATCCAGATGACCTGGCTGGACACCTATTTATGACCCTTATTAGGGCAGTAAACTCTGAAATATCACTCAAACCCTCTATCTCAATTTGTCTATAAAATGGAGATTATAATATCATTTTTATCCCATAGTGGTTTTATTACTACTATATTTATTAATGTAAACACTTAGAAATAAACCTCACACATAGTGGGCACTCATTAAAGGAATACCAGGTTGGTTTGTTTTTTTGCCAAATGATTCTCCATGTCAACTAACACTGAAGTACTGATAGTGGTTGCTTGGATCACTGTGTTGGAAAGGACTGGCTACTAACTCAGCTGACCATAGAAGGTGTTGGAAGACTCATCATATAAAATTTTAGAAACTGAAGTTTTATGGGTATAAAATAGTTCAGAGTATGGCCATTGGAATGATTTTTTAAAAATATATTTTTATTGATTTCAAAGAGGAAAGGAAAGGAGAGAGAGAGAGAGAGAGGATGAGAAGCATTGATCAGCTGTCTCCTGCATTCCCCCTACTGGGGATTGAGCCCACAACCTGGGCATGTTCCCTTGATCAGAATTGAACCTGGGACCCTTCAGTCTGCAGGCCAATGCTCTATCCACTGAGCCAAACCAGCTGGGGCTGGAATGAATTTTTGAAGTTAATTATGAATAAAATCACAAGGAGTTTTAAAACTAAATTTTATTTGTCTTCTACCTAGAATCAAAAGTCACTCATGATAATGAGTTATGCTTTCTATCAGCATGTTTTCATGTGGTGTGTATGTGTATGTACATGTGTGCATGTATGCATATGTGTGTAATAATAAAAAAGCCAAATGGAAAATAAATAGATGTAATTTTCAGGATGATGCAAATTGAAGTTAAAAAATATTGAGTGAATTGTTAAATTGTTTATTAAATGAGATTTAGAATTTCTCTTTTCAAATTATAAACAAACTCTTAGGAGAAAGGAAGCATAAACAATCAAACTGCAATTTAAACTATAATTTTACATACAGTCATGTGCCTCTGAAAGATAGGTGTATGTTCTGAGAAAAGCATCATTAAGCAATTTTCTTGTTTTGCAAACAGTATAGAGTGCACTTACACAAACCTAGATGTTATGATCTACTACACACCTAGGCTAACTGATAGAGCCTATTGCTTCTATGCTACAAGCCATACAAAACAACAGATGATTAAATCAAGGACAGGAGAAAATGATGCAATCAAGAGACTTGGTAAACATGAGATGTATAAGGCTGCTGCTGACATAACCCAGCATAGTGTTTTACAGCAAACCTTTTTTTTTTTTAAATAAATAGAGCACATTCTAAGATAATGATAAAAAGTATAGTATAGTGAATATATAAACTACTAACATGGTTGTTTGTTATCATTATCAAGTATCTGTACTGAGCATAGTTGTGTGTGTTATACTGTTGAAGGACTGGCAGTGCAGTAAGTTTGTTTACACTAACATCACAATACATGAATAATGCCTTGTGTGATGACTTTATGATGGCTATGATGTCAATAGTAGGAATTTTTCAGCTTCATAATAATCTCATGGGACCACTGTCATACATGAGGTCTTCATTGACTACAACATCATTATGTGGCTCATGACTGTATATCAGAGAAACAATTTCTTTATATCAAACTGGTTGAGATTGGTGTTGAAACTGAGAGGAAAGCCTGGTCAGAGTGGCTCAGTGGTTGAGCTTTGACTTATGAACCAGGAGGTCACAGTTCGATTCCAGGTCAGGGCACATGCCCGGCTTTCAGGCTCAATCCCCAGAGTGGGGTGTGCAGGAGGCAGCTGATCAATGATTCTCTGTCATCAATGTTTCTATCTCTCTTCATCTTCCTTCCTCTCTGAAATCAATAAAAATATATTTAAAAAATTGAGAGAAAAAAAGGCTTTAGTTTGTTTTTCATCTTATTGATATATGTAACTGTCAACTTTGATGACCAGTAATTATCAGATTGCAATGATCTTCAGAAAGATTCATTCTATCTGAGCAATAAATTATTTTACAATCATATTACAAAAATTCTGGAACAAGTAAGTTATATAATTTTGGGGGAGATTAGCTAAGCCTTATTTGAAATAGTTTTCTCTTTCCCTGGATATTAATCTCATTTTTTATGAATTCCAGTAACTGACAAGTATAATGTTTTAATACTGCAATCACAACTTTCCACAATCAAAAGTAATGTACAAAATTATTTTAATCTACTCAAATTGATATGATTTCTTTTTAATTGAATATTTTAGTTTGTTGAGTTAATATGTATTTTAAAGTGAATGTTTTTCTAGTATATTCTTGACAAATGGTTGAAGGATAATAGGAGTTTGACTATTAGTGTGCTATGTACCATTAACTGGCCATATTTATTTAGGTATTGAGTAATGGGATACTTCTTTTTTTTAAGTTAAATATGCAATCACTACTTCAGACTAGCCATTCTCAAAGCAATAATATTATCATTGCTATTTCATTTGTATCTGTACTTTAAATGTTAATACAGAAAGTAGGAAAACTTGTTAGTTTACACTTAGATGAATTATATTATGGCATTTATTTTTTTTCACTAAATTACATATATATGAACATATCTTATGAAAGTCTCTCTTTTTTTGTGGGTGAAATTCATTATCTTAACTCAGCTTCCTAACAAAATTAGGCTCTTCTGAAATTTGAAATTGTTTATCAAATTTAAATCAACAATTTCACAATTGAATAATATCTAGGAAGCAAAAATCTAAATATAAAAATAAGAAAAATACTATTTCATAACAGCCTCTGAAAGATGCTAAAACTATGTATATGTTTTATTAACTGTGGAGTGTGGAATAGTCTGTGTTTCAAAATGCTAGAGTAAAAACCTCATTTCTATTATGGAGGAGTTTAGTGAAGTATCAAGAAAATGCATATCTCTATTATAAAAACCACTTGGCCGTGATGCCGTCACCCTGTAATGACCAAAGACTGGTCACCAGGAGGCTGCGTGCGCTGCGAGGCGTGCGCGGGTGGGCGGGGCTGCGTGTGAGGTGCGCGCGGGTGGGTGGGGACTTGACTCTGGGTCCCAGGGCGCAGCAGGACTTGACTCTGGGTCTCGTGGCACAGCGGGAGTTAGTCTGGGTCCCGCCGGCTAGGCAGGTCTGGGTCTCACGCAATATCGTGCGCTGTGTCTCTAGTTTGTGATAAAGGTAAAGATTCCCACAAAATAGACATGGCATCAGGCAGAACCTCCAGTACCAATTTTCGTAAGATTTGTTTATGAGACACTTCCATGGATAACAGATATACTGGGAAGTACTTTGTTAAGAAGGGAGGGGTCATTAGACATTTTATTTTTCATTCTGTAAACTTATTTTGTAACTTTTTTTTGAGAGAATGAGTCTGAAAAGATACAGTCTTAATAACTGCAGGCTATTGCACAGAGCTGTAATTCAAAACTGTCAATAAGCAAATCGTCAGTAATTGCCTTTTAAAGGGAGCCTGCCTTTTTAACCTATTCAGTGTATGTGATTTGGCGAGAATTTCATCTTCAGGTCAGTTGTAACACTAAATTGCCCCCATTGGTTTTGACCTGTCCCTAATCCTGGAAGTTGCAAGATTTGTACTATTCAGCTGAGAAAGCTATTTTCCCAGAAAGGAGAGTAGAAACAAAGAAAGGCTAGTCAGGAGAGAGCAGGATAATAAGTCAGATGATGTTTCTAAATTGCCTCTCGTCATGACTAGATCCCTCCTGATGCCCATCACAACCCTCTTTCATCACTTTGACTCCAGTCACTTGGGTGGACCAGCTTCCCTGCACATGTTCTAGGGCTTAACCTCATATCCAAACTCCCTCACACTGTGCCTAGATAAAAAATGATCACTTGAACAAGGCTTCACTCATTATCTTATGGCATTTCATCTATGTCATCTTGTCTGGTTTGGTTTTGAACTTGGAAT
Source organism: Cnephaeus nilssonii (assembly GCF_951640355.1). Taxonomy (NCBI): domain Eukaryota; kingdom Metazoa; phylum Chordata; class Mammalia; order Chiroptera; family Vespertilionidae; genus Cnephaeus; species Cnephaeus nilssonii. The sequence goes on along the minus strand of NC_137072.1, from coordinate 77,630,614 downwards.
TTAACATCTGAATAAAATAGATCTGATAAAAATTTTAATTGATTAAATCAGAGACATTTATTTAAAGTGTTGGAAAGAGTCTTTTCTCCACCATAATTTAACATGGAAATATGCCAGCTGGAAGCTACTAGGTAAATATCGGTAAGGAAAAGCTTGAATGAGTCAAACCAATACCAAAAGTAAAAGAACCAAAGTATAGAGAATGATTTTCTTGAACCACCCTGGTTACTGGAAAATTTCTCAAACATACATTTTCCTTCTGGAATGTTTACACAATGGCAAGCAGTGGAAACTGTGAGTTGTGTAGGATATATACATTGAATTATATTTTCAAGATATGCTAGGCTATGCAGATGTAAAGATGCATTCTCCAACACCAAAGACATCTCTCTTCTAGGCAGTGACATAAGAATCCAAGCAATTTTATCTATTTGCCACCTCAGTCCATTTTCCCTACTCTCTCTTCATTGGCTTACAGTTTTCAACTTGAAGTGTCACATGTTATTTTTATTTATATTTAACTAGAGGCTCAGTGCACAAAATTCGTGCACGGGGGCGGGGGTGTGTCCCTCAGCCCAGCTTGCACCCTCTCCAATCTGGGACCCCTCGAAAGAGTCCGACTGCCTGTTTAGGCCTGATCCCACTGGACATCCCTCTGACAATCCAGGACTGCTGGCTCCCAACTGCTCGCCTGCCTGCCTTCCTTATTTCCCCTAACCACTTCTGCCTGCCAGCCTGATCACCCCCTAACCACTCCCATGTCAGCCTGATTGATGTCTAACTGCTCCCCTGCCAGACTGTTTGCCCCCAACTTCCCTCCTCTGCTGGCCTGGTCACCCCTAACTGCCCTCCTCTGCAGGGTTGATCACCTCCAACTGTCCTCCCTTGCAGGCCTGGTCCCTCTCAACTGACCTCCCTTGCAGGACTGGTCCCTCCCAACTGCCCTCCCCTGCTGGCCATCTTGTGGTGGCCATCTTGTGTCCACATGGGGCAGGATCTTTGACCATATAGGGGCAGCTATCTTGATCTTGTGTGTTGGAGTGATGGTCAATCTGCATATTACTCTTTTATTAGATAGGATAGAGGCCTGGTGCATGGGTGGGGACCAGCTGGTTTGCCCTAAAGGGTGTCCTGGATCAGGGTGGGGTTCTCTTGTGGCGTGGAGAGGCCTGGGCGAGGGGCCTGTGGTGATTTGCAGGCCAGCCACGCCCCTGGCGACCCAAGCAGAGACCCTAGTATCTGGAACTTATTTACCTTCTAAATTGAAACTTTGTAGCATGGAGCGGAGCCAAGCCTCCTGCTCCATCCGTGGCTGCCGCCATTTCTGTTTGGATTTGTTTACCTTCTATAATTGAAACTTTGTATCCTTGAGTGGAAGCCTGGGCTGGCCAGAGTGTGTGGAAAGCTTGGCTTCCTCTGTTGCTGGGGAAACCCAAGCATCCCTTCCGGTAGCCATCTTGGTTGGGGTTAATTTGCATGCTCGCCCTGATTGGCTGGTGGGCATGGCTTTGGCTGGTGGGCGTGGTTTGTGTAGCGGAGTGATGGTTAATTTGCATATTACTCTTTTATTAGAGAATTGCCTAGAAATGGATTTCTGGATATTGATATGTCTGCATTTCCTATAAGGGTAAGGGTAAATGATATTAGTTTCTGTAAGAGTAATTAATTAATGGTTTATGGGTTTACTTACTCTTGGAGAGGAGAGAATGATTTAAAAGTGAAAGCTAATACAGCTCTCTTATTCTGACATAGGACCCTCCCAGAGTTGAGGTGAAGGTGGAAGTTTTGCAAATCTATTAGAATAAAAAAAATAAACATGGCTGTGGGTATTTTTTAAAAAAATCCTCTCCCAAGGATGTGTTTATTGATTTTAGAGAGAGGAAAGGAGAAAGAAAGAGAGATAGACATCAATGTGAGAAACATCTATCAGTTGCCTCCCACACCTGCCCATAACCTAGGTATATTCTCTGACTGAGAATCAAACCTGCATACTTTCTGTGTATGGGATGATGCTCCTACCAACTGAGCCACACAGCTAGGACAATGCCTGTATTAGAATTTAATGTATAAAAAAGACATTTCACATCAATGAGGAAAAGGCCTATTGCTTTTTGAAATGCTTTTAGTATTACACAAATATATTGATTTTAGATTAATTATATTACAGAAAAATAGTAATACATTTAAAAATGTAATTAACATGTAGACTTATTAATCAACTAGAGTTCTGGTGCACAAAATTCGTGCACAGGGGGTGTGTGTTTCCCTCAGCCCAGCCTGCACCCTCTCCAATCTGGGACCCCTCGAAGGATTGCCGACTGCCTATTTAGGCCTGATCCCACCGGACATCCCTCTCACAATCCAGGACTGCTGGCTCCCAACCACTCGCCTGCCTGCCTGCCTGATTGCCCCTCACTGCTTCTGCCTGTCAGCCTGATCACCCCCTAACCACTCCCCTGCCAACCCGATTGCCCCTAACTGCCCTCCCCTGCCAGCCCGGTCACCCCTAACTGCCCTCCTCTGCAGGCCTGCTCCCCCACCAACTGCCCTCCACTGCAGGCCTGGTCACCCCTAACTGCCCTCCCCTGCAGGCCTGGTCCCCCTCAACTGTCCTCCGCTTCAGACCTGGTCTCACCCAACTGCCCTCCCTTGCAGGCCTGGTCCCTCCCAACTGCCCTCCCCTGCCGGCCATCTTGTGGTGGCCATCTTGTGTCCACATAGGGTGGCCATCTTTGATCACATGGGGGTGGCCATCTTGTATGTTGGAGTGATGGTCAATTTGCATATTACCTCTTTATTATATAGGATTACTATGTGAACTTATCACTTTAGGAGAATTTCACATTTAAAATTATGCCTCTGCCCAACCAGTGTGGCTCAGTGGGTGAGTTCCCACACATGAACCAGGAGGTTAGGGTTTGATTCCAGGTCTGGCACATGTCTGGGTTCTCTATTCCCCAGTAGGGGGCATGCAGGAAGCAGCCAGTCGATGTTTCTCTCTCATAGATGTTTTTATCTCTCTATCCTTCTCCCTTCCTCTCTAAAATCAATAAAAACATTTAAAAAATAAAATAAACGTATGCCTCTGTTTCTCACATCTTTTTTTTCATTGTAGTCTTGATGAGTTAATTTATTAAAGCAGCACATATTTGAAAGTATATAATTGTACACTTTCATGGAAAATATTGGTTTAATATTTGTGTATGTTTTGTATTGCATGTAACCTATAATTGTGCTAATGATTTCCTGGAGAAAGTTGAGCCTCTAGAATTACTGTTTCTTTTAAAATACATGTAAAATGGATTGCAAAGATAATATATTTGTATGTATAAAAGCAAATATGCATGAGTGCATGCACACACACAAACACACGTATTTCAGTAACCCAGGCTGTGCAGCATTTTTCTCTACTGGACAATGTGGCTATATTGACTACAGATAGATCTAATACATCTATATAATCAGCCCTCTATATCTGTGGATTCCACATCCATGTATTCAACCATGGGAAAGTATTTGGGAAAAAAATGTTACATGTTGCTGACATGTACCATGAAGTAATACCTATGATAATTGCACCTATCCTGAATATGTTGTCATTATCCACTAAACAATACAGTCTAACAACTATTTACATAATATTTACATTGTATTATGTATCATAAGCAATCTACAGAAGATTTAGAGTACACAGAAGGATGTATTTAAGTTGTATGCAAATACTGCCCCACTTTATATAAGGGACTTGAGCTTCTGCAAATTTGAAGCCTTGGAAGGGTCCTGGAGCCAATATCCCTGTGGATACTGCAGGATGAGTGTATATGCACACATATACATATACATATGTATTTTATATATTGTTTTTAGTGTGTGTGTGTGTATATATATATAATCTGTACAGTAGGTCCTCGGGTTATGTTGGAGATCCATTCCTACAGTGTGGCATAACGTGATTTTCACCGTAAGTTGGAACCCACCTACATAAGAAGCTACATCACTCACATGGAGCACATACACAGCAGTAATGAAGTGAAATAGTAAAAAAAATAAAAGAAAAGAAAGATAACAATTCCTGACCTTTTACTTGTGGTAAATAAATGATAAAAACCTTAAAGCACATATGTACATAAGTCGAAATGATGGAACTTTTTTTTAATAAATAAATGGGAGATGGCGCCGTAACCAAGAAACGATGTAAGTTGAGTCCGACGTAACCTGAGGACTGCCTGTATATATATTAATACTGACTTTAGAAAATTTTTGGAACTAGTGGTCTTTAACCATTCATTGGGTATTTAAATCATGAATTTAACTAAGATTAATTATTTTTTCATTATCACAAAATATGATATTAAAACTTGTTCTAATAAGTTAAAATAGTGATAGAGAAGACTGAGAAAAGCAGATATACAAAACAGATTGCATGAAATTAAAGGTTAATATAAGTATTTTTAAGAAATATTAAGAGCCCTAACCGGTTTGGCTCAGTGGATAGTGTTTTTCCTGGGGACTTGATTCTGATCAAGAGCATGTACCTTGGTTGCGGGCACATCCCCAGTAGGGGGTGAGCAGGAGGCAGCTGATTGATGTTTCTCTCTCTGATCAATGTTTCTAACTTTCTATTTCTCTCCCTTCCTCTCTGTAAAAAATCAATAAAATATATTTTAGAAAGAAAGATTAAGATATGATATTTATATTTATGAAAAATGAATTAGGCTTTATCTTAGTTTCTGTTACTTCCTATTAATTTATATTAATTAACTTTTGAGTATATACAAATAATTTTTAGCTTAGAGATAAAAAAATAGGGGGATTGATTTCAGGATGCCTAATCAACTAATTTTAAGAACTGATTTTATTTATTTATTTTTTGTTTGTTTGTAATAGATCTGAGCATTTAATTTAATTTATTTTTTTAAATGATTTTTTAAAAATTTTATTGTTTAAGGTATTAGAAATAGTAGTACATACGTCTCTCTTTTTTTGGGAGGCCGGGGGGAGGTCAGTGGGGAGGAACTGATTTTAGAAAGGTGACTACTTTAAGTATTTTTCATATGTCCATATATAAATGAACACTTGTATAAAAGTTGTAGCTCATTACAGATTGCACATCACAAGATTTAATACAAAGAAAAATATACTTAAAATTGTAATGGCTACAGGAAAGAAATACTGAAATTATGAAGATAAAGAAAGCCCTTCTTAAAACACTTAAACCAATAAGTTGTATAGGGAGAATACATAAATAAATCCTGGCCCCAAATTTCCAGGAATTGAAATAATGAAAATAAATGGATATCAATAATGTCACTTAATATTTTAAGTACATTTATTTACAGAAAAAAGACAGCAAAAGTTATGACATATTTCTGATTACATAGAACATAAATATTAGACTAAAATAATTTAAAACTAGATCTAGTTTCTTGTGGCATGCTCCTATACTTAGTGTTACATGATTTAAAAAATATACTGAATATGTATATCATTGGCCAATTGGTAAATAGTATTCTGGTATTTTAGTTAAATCACTGTAATAAAATGTACTCATGATGTAGTATAATAGTATAAAAGATGCAGAAAACTACGAGTTAGCATTATTGTTTTGTCTCTATCACCAATTTAGTCTTTTATAAATCAAGGAAAAATAGAGAAAATAAGGAGAAAGCTCTTAAGCCTTCCAGGATTAATTGTACTGCCCGTGTTTTTAATCTTCTTCTATTCAAAAAAGTACCAAAAAAAGCCTCTAAAACAAAAATAGATGAAAACACAGTCAAGACTCAAAAAAGTACTGATATAGTTGTTGAGAAAGCCCGAACATCCACTCTTCAGTGATAATTTATAAACATTTAAACCTCAGCGTACCCTGAGAGGATAAATTTTTGGAAGCAAGCTGTGGACATCTGGAGTCAGTGTTTTGAATTAACAGTGTTAGGTGAAGTGTGGGTGGATGCTAGCATCTCTTTTCTTTAGAAATATTTTGGACTGCTACTGTACAATACCAGGGAGAACAGGCAGATTCCTGTAATTATGCCACACAACCCCTCCCATTGTAGGCAACAGAGGTTTTACATACAGAGCAAGTGAAAGGCTGTATTTTCAGGAACCATTGCTTTAGTGAGCAACAAGAGTGGTGAAATAATAGGGTCTTTTATTTATAGAATTTCTTAGTTTAAAGAGCTAAAAGGGAGCAGCAGTCATGATCTCATTAGCGAGCAAAGCAACTCCGTGAGAAAACATAGAACTAATAACAATATTCTGCATACAGTGAAATGGGCTTAGAAAGTTGTGTGTGAGACCCAATTATCTTTACGTCTGTATGTGATGGGAATAGTAATGGGAATACACTTTTCCACTGAACAAAGCAACACCTCCCAAGCAGCCTCCTGCAGGTTGCTTGATTACACAAGGCGGTTGTAATTTGCCTTAGTTTCCTTCCTAGCCCAGTTTCTAATCCCCACAAACCCATAGAAGTTCCTTTATGTAATAATCATAATCACAATAAATTTGCTAAAAAGTGGTTTCCATAAAGACTTAAATATATTTCCATCATATTTAAGTTTTAGTTTTATATATGATGTTGCCTAAGATTAATTAATTGATGCCATGACTTTGATTGGGTCTGGGTCAACAATTAGTAATAGTATTTTGCTATGGTTATAATAAATCTTAGGATAAAGTCAAAGTTCTGATAGAATGACTTAGAGGGGCATTTAGAAAAGGTTATAGCTTGTGCTTTATAAGAACGTCAGGTTCACTCACTTTCTGTGCATTTAGAAAATAATTTTGAAACTCCAATTTAGTGGTATCCATGAAGTCCTAAAGATAAAGACAGAAGATTAAGAATATTATAGGCAGTTACATTCCATAATCTTAGAGAATTTTCAAAAACCGTCTTCAGAGTAGATTAAAACGTTAAAATTTTATATTTTCTCATGAGCATTCTCCTGAACCAATTTTTTACTAAGTAACATTGGTTAAGTACTGTTCTTTCAAGACCCTTTGATATACTTCCTGGAGAATAATGAAATCCATAACTATTTAAGCATTTCAGATGTTTAATTCTTATATCTAAAAGATACATGCATAGAATTGAAGATGCATCGCTATTTTAATAACAATTGTTTTTCATCACTTGGAGAAATTGAGAAAAATTATCTTATTCATGGTTCAATAGACAGTATTGATTTAAAAATGTTTTGCTAAGATAAGAGCACTTGAACTTACAGTAAATACATATAATCAACCAAGACACTTAGATATTATAGTTGTGTTTGAGCAGTAATTTTACAGTTCCTTTTCCCTGGAAAAGTCATAGTACTTCCCATTTTTCTAAGTTATAAATTGAGATATTTAATAATATGGCTTGATCAATAAGCTAAAATGATTTAAGTGTGATTATTAAATACTGGCATTTTATACTTCAGTAATTTCTAATTTAATGGGGAAAGGCAAGTAATGATTGTTTGGCATAAAAAAAAATGAGGAAGAATGTTTAAGTAACTTTCTTCAGTGATGTGAATAAAATTTACTTCACCAGTTAAATGATATTCATCTAGTAGTATTATTTACAATAGCCAAGTCCTGGAAACAGCCCAAGTACCCATCAATAGAGAAATGGATAAAAAAAGCTGTGGTATATTTATGCAATGGAATACTACACAGCTATAAAAAAGAAGGAACTGTCACCCTTTGCAACAGCATGAACGAACCTGGAGGTTATTATGCTAAGCAAAATAAGCCAGTCAGACAGACAAATGCCATATGATCTTACTGATATGTGGACTATAATGAACAAAATAAGCTGATGAACAAAAATAAAACCAAATGCATGGATACATGGAACAGACTAATAGGGGTCAGAGGGGAGGGGCATGAGGGGCACAGGATGAAAGAAGGTGAAGAGACTAGCTAAAATATATATATGTATATCCCATGAACATAGGCAACAGTGTGGTAAAGGCCAGAGGAAGAGGGGGCAAGGATTGGTGGAGGTGGGCAAAAGGGGGGTAAAATAAGACATCTGTAATAAAATAAAAATTAAAATTAAAATATAGCCTATGTGATGAACTTTTCTAAGCTGTTTCTCTTCTACTTGAAAGCAGTGGCACAGACAGCAGAGCACCAGAGCACAGAAGTTAAATGATTCATTCATGGTCACATGCTATATGTATCAGACAGGGAACCCGATTCCATCCTCTGTAATATCCATCCAGAGCTCCATAGTTAACATGCCATTTACAGGTTCAGAAACTTATTTAACTCATATCACAAATATAATTTTAAATATTACTTTCTGGAATTCTCTGTCTTCCCTTTGTGAGATGTCAGAAATTGTCATTTCTTTTTGTTTACACACACAAAAAAAGCGAAAATAATTTAAGGTCCTTATTTTCATCATGTAATCTGTTTACAGATTACTATCCATAGTTACTTTTTTTACAGGGTGATCTTTCCTCCCCTAGCATATTTCTAGTTATGCCATTTAGATCCCCTTTCATATCCATGGTCACAGTTTAGAGCAACCCCTGACCTTTCTTCCTCTGGTATTTCCTAGTCATGTGATTTAAGACTCCTTACAGGTAGAATAAGGGGTCAGAAAATAGTCTCATATGACTCCCATACAAGTCCTTGCACAACCACATCAAGTAATCTTAGGAACAAAGTCATGGAGACAAAGTTTTGGTCAAACTATAGATAACATCTAGACCTCTGTTGTACTTCAGCTCCAGGTCCAGAAAAGCAGCAAGGCCAGGCAGGGTGATGCCAGGGCTGATATCAAGACTAGGTACAATGACTAATGACTCCCTCCTCTAGTGCTGCTCAATCAGTTGAGACCACAACCCTGAAAGGATACACCTGGAAAAGCTGATGAACATTCTATTGAGATCCTCTTCTGGCACCTCCCCTAAGATCCCAGACTTTAGAGAGTGCATTAAAAATCCTTTTAGAGGACCCATTGCAGCTCTCTCTATGTATAGAGCACACCTAAGTTTTTCCCCACCCCCACCTCACTCCAGGCACATTTTCCTTGCCTCTCTCTCCTTAGCTCCAAGGACACTTCTTTTGCCTCTGTAACTTGTTTCCTGAGCCCAATTCTTCTACAGCATACGTCTACTTCTGTGACTTTCCAAATAAATGTTCTCTTATAGTTTGAGTCTTGGTTCTGAATTCTTTCTTAGCCAGAATTAAAGTACCAAGGTTGCTGGACCCAGGTCCAATTGCAGGTAATATTCTCGTGCCATTTTGCTAACTATATGTTGATTATACCTCAATACACTTGTTAAAATTTTGTTAAAAATTTTATAAAAGACACAAGTCTTCACTCTCCAAAATGGCAAAAAAATAATTTTATCAGGAAGCCAAAAACTTTAAAAAAATGTAGGCTTTTCTCATAACCAACCAATATAAGATTATAGGATTTCTGACTCTTAGAAAATCAGAGAAAAGATCCAGAGGGAGATAGGGATAATTAAAAAAGCCATTTACCTTTTACTGACATCAATTTTAGTTCAGAATGTCTTTCTTTTAACTACCCACTTTTCCTACTTTTTGTCTACATTATTGTGGTGTTGCTATACTTTATTTTCCCTTTTATATTTCCCAAGGAAGCTAAAGCTCTTCTAAGATAATAATTACACCTAAAATATACTATTTTAGACAAATTTCTCATAATAGAGGATATGTAGGGCATAATGTGTACCTGAGAGCCTAGAAGATAGAATATTGTTGCAAACTATTTAAATTAAATTCATATATAATTACTTTCTATCATGCCATAGACATCTCCTCAGAAAAAAAATTATTCAGTACTAAAACAATTAAGTAATATATAAATTTGAAACACTCTCTCCTCCTAGAATGAATATCTTAAAGCATTGTAGGTACCTTGGTACTTGAGTTCTGGCCTGGAAAGAATTCAGAGCTAGGACTCAAACTATAAGGGCACATCCTATCTAATAAAAGAGTAATATGCAAATTGACTGTCACTCCAACACACAAGATGGCTGCCCCCATGTGGTCAAAGATGGCTGCCCTCATGTGGACACAAGATGGCCGCCACAAGATGGCCAGCAGGGGAGGGCAGTTGGGAGGGACCAGGCCTGCAAGGGAGGGCAGTTGTGGGTGATCAGGCCAGCAGGGGAGGGCAGTTGGGAGGGACCAGGCCTGCAAGGGAGGGCAGTTGGGGGGGACCCAGGCCTGCAGGGGAGAGCAGTTGGGGGGAACCAGGCCTGCAGGGGAGGGCAGTTAGAGGTGACCAGGCCTGCAGGGGAGGGCAGTTAGGGGCAAACAGGCTGGCAGGGGAGCAGTTAGGCATCAATCACACTGGCAGGGGAGTGGTTAGAGGGTGATCAGGCTGGCAGGCAGAAGCGGTTAGGGGCAATCAGGAAGGCAGGCAGGTGAGCAGTTGGGAGCCAGCAGTCCTGGATTGTGAGAGGGATGTCCAACTGCCCATTTAGGCCCGATCCAACCAGGATCGGGCCTAAACGGGCAGTCAGAAATCCCTAGAGGTGTCCCAGATTGGAGAGGGTGAAGGCTGGGCTGAGGGACACACACCCCCATGCACGAATTTTGTGCACTTGGCCTCTAGTCTATATATATAAAGAGGTAATATGCTAATGGGTCCTAACAGTGTCATAGTCACGACCACTAAGGAGGAGGCTGCCTGCACGTGCATGGCAGGGCATTGCTCCCAGAGATGGGATGGAAGTGGGGAGGCGCCTGGAGGACGGAGGCCTATGCCCCGGAGGGTGGGGGTGAGAGCCCCGCAGTGCCCCCCTCACCAGTCCTTCGCCACCCACCGCTCACACTCAGAGCGCCCTGCCGCTCACCTGCCTGGGGAAGGAGCACAGCGCAGCAGGCGGGAGGTTTCTATCTCATGACGGGGCTGAGCCTCCTGTTGCTCCAGAGATGGGACAGAAGCTGGGAGGCTCCCGGAGAAGGTGGGACAAGCCTGAGGCAACTTGAGGGACTGAGGGCGGGGCTTGAAGCTGCCAGAGAAGGCCAGGAGGGTTGGGAGACTGGGCCAGGCACGCTGGAGCTCTGCATGGAGAGGTCCGGGTGTCAAGGCAGGGTGTCAAGGCAGGGTGGGTGGGTGGGCGATTTTGCGCACTGGGCTCCTAGTTTATTTATAAAATCACAGAAGTAAAAATAATTTGTAGAGTAAATGGACTGAGAAAACAAGTTACAGAGGCAAAGAAAGGGCCCTTGGAGCTTGAGAGTGAGGAAGGTGAAGGTGACATGCCTGAGGGGGATGGGAAGGATAGGGGAAAGGGCCAGCAAGCTGGTTCCTCTGACCTAAGTATTTTAAGGGTGGAGATTTTAGGGGAAGTCCCAGGGACAATCTCAATAGAATATTCAGCAGTTTTCCAGGTAGTTGTGTCATTTCAGGATTATAGTCATTACTGATTGGCTGGCACCAGGGCAGGGGGTCATTATCCAATGCATCTGGTCCTGAGTCAGTTACGCCTGCTTTTGTTGCTTTTCTGGGCCTGGAGTTAATATACAACTGAGGTCTAGATGTTATCTCTATGGAGGAAAGGACAGAGGGTCCAAACCACATGACCAGCAATATGCTAGGGCTGGAAAGGCCACCCTGAGGGTGAGGTCCCACCCTATAATTTGTCCAGTTGTTAGGCACCTGGGGCTTTCCACCCTGATGACCTTGTGTACCTAGGTCATCATCCTTACTTTGCTCATATCTGTCAGCCTACCACAAATAGACAAACTAAACAAAGATGGCTGAAGAAATACTATGACATTTTATATTAGGACAAACATACTAAAATAATTCAAACTAAAATGATTAAATTCTACTCAGAAAACCTATTTGACCTAAATATGGTCAATATCCAATTAAGGTCAAGGATTCATGGTCAATCCATGTTCTAAATAGTTAATATTTAAAAACTATGATTTAAACAAATTGGTGATCCATCACTCCATGGAGGTCTCTAGATATTTGGTGCTAGCAATACTGAAGTAATCACTAACTAAGTATGGACAGGAAAGCTAAGTAAATTTATAAAATAGGCTTATTGTCTTCATAAAATCTACAACTGCTGAGATGATTTCAACAAATTTCTGAAGGGAGTAAGAAAAGAGATAAAATTCAAATGTGATCAACTGACGTTAATCTTAATGTTCCCTGAGTTGTACTAGTATAGTTACATAAAAAGTAAAGTAACAGACTCAGAAGGAAGACTCTAATTGGCATGCTATGCATCCTTTTTTCTTAGATCTTCCATAATGTGCTACATGAGTATTGCAAACCACAAGCTTCCATGCAACTTGAATTCCTCAACTGAAAATTAGAATAATATTCTTAGTACCCAATCTTGGCAGACTAATAGGAGAAATGCAGAATAAAAGCCATTTTATAGCAAATACAATTGTTCCTGTAAAATGTTAACCTAAATATTGGTATATGTCATAAGAACAATCCATATCAAAGGAAAACTTAACTTACATTCAACTTCCCTAAAGCTATAATGAGCTTTGAATTCAATGTTATGTTCTAATTTCCTTAAATAAAAAAAATATATATGTAACAATGTGAGCTTTACAATAGAATTCTTTCATTATGTAGTTGTAGGCCAACCAGGAGGCAGGGGCTAATTTCCTGGTATATTTTACTGAATGCACTATGAATAATAATTGCCTACCATGAGATTTAAAAATCCACTTAGAGCCTCTTCATCAAAGGGCAGAGGAGTAGAAATCAAATTTTTACAGACATAACCACCTCCTAAATAAACCTTGCAGTAATTAGAAGCCCATGATGAGAACATTGCATTTGGGAATAACAAGGGCAGAGGCAGGAAGTGCTTATAAGCTTGTCCTGAATTTTAACCAATACTATGGGCAAAAAGAACTTAATGCTCATCAGAGTGTATTTTCTCATTTATGTTAAATCTTTCAAGTCACATATTTACAATGTGACACATAATGCATTTATATATTATCATCTAACAAAAATAATTTAATGTATTTTATGAATATGGGCAGTAAAATACCTGTGAATATTTGAAAGGTTTTTTTCTTCGGTTTTGATTGGCTCAGGAAAGTGGAAGAACAAGAAATAAATTTATTAATAAGTATTCCATTTAATTGGCCTAGAACATTTGAGAAAAAAATAGATCTTTTTCAATGCCCAGTTAGATCTCCTATGTGATGAGAATACGTGGTTATATTAAAAAGTAAGAGGACTTCACATAGATCTAAATTAAGGTTCAGTTTCAAATATTAGAACATAATATCAAGGTAATTTAAGTATACACATGTAAATACTGGGGCTCTTTACCTATTTATTTGCTTCCTTTTATTGTAGTATTTAGAATGCATTATAAAACTTAAAAGGAAGACATAGATTCTTTATAAAACAATTCCTTTAAGAATGGGGTGATTTTGACTTAAACTACAGAGAGCTGCTCACTTCCATGGTCTTGTTTTTGGTCATCTACAAGGTGGATTTCATAAGGTCCCAGAGAAAAGTGCTATATGGTTTTCTCATGTAATCACTCAGTTGACACAAATTTACAGGCATTGAAAGGCCTATTACTTCAGGTACATAGCAAACTGAAGGAGTATGACTTCCATAATGTAACAAGTTTCCTGATTAGCTGAAGGATGACCTTATTATATCATTATTTATTCCAAGTAGGAACAACATAACAGCTTATTTTCAGGCAATCAATTTAAGGTTTTGACACATAAATAGTTTTATGACTACTTCTGTGGGTCAAAAGTGATACATCCAGAAGGCAAAAATGTACCTGAAAGATTGAAAGCTTTGCAATAAGACATATAGTAGAAAATAATATCTACAACTTCCATTTGTTAATTATTTAATGTGTGTCCCATACTGTGATAAATATTTCACATGCAGAACACAAAGCTAGTATAAATAGGAGATAGAAGAAATTGAATTCTAAACTAAATTTTTCTTGGTGCCAAAGGCCGTACATACCACAATATAAAAACAGTAGTAGAGGCAGGCTTAAATCACATTTTCTCCTACCTAAATATTCTTTTTCTGAATATTTTTAAGTTCACATTATTGCTTTAATTTGCCTTTCCATTTTTTAAGTCACTGATTACCTGGTCCTATTTCTCAGATGTCCATGTCTGTATTGGTCTATTCCAACTTGACTTACTCCTGCTCTGTTTTTCTTAAACCCACCCTGGTCATGTTCTTGTTTTAAGCTACCTTTACTCCTCTTTGGTTACTTTGACTAAAAGTTTAAATTCAGTTTATATATGTGTTGTTCAGTCCTAGTCAACCACAACTGGAATTTCTAGCTCTTGTTCAAGATCATTAGTTTTCAAAGGCCGGGTTTTTCTTTTTCTGACTCCTTTCAAGGTCCAAATTCTTGTTCTGAAATATAGCATAAAGGAATCCTGCACTTACATCCAGGACCCTATATAAATTGTTTCTAATTTAAATTTTCATATTTATCATCCAGCTTTCCATATGACCAGTTTGATTCATAGTAAATACAACACCTAGGTCTTTGCTTTTTTTTTCTTTTTCTTAAGCCTTTTATTAAGTTGGGATTATAGGATTCATACTGAGACTGGTTATGGTATTTGTAAAGGATTTAGAAATTTGCTATAAGCAATGATAGGAATGCAACTGTGCAGAAAACAAAGTTTATTCCTCCAGCAATAGAACTGCAACTGAGACATTTGAATTAAGGAAAATAATACAAAATCATTTGGTGAAAATTATTCTGAAAAATTATATTCACCATGGGTTGATCAAAAAGAAAGAATAAGGAAGAGAGGTGAATTTGAGATCTACTTCGATCAACTGAGTATATAAAGTGGCTGTCCTGAGCTAAATCAGTAGCACTAGAAATTAAGAGGCAAAAACAGCCTGGTTGGTGTTGCTCAGTGGTTGTGCATAGACCTATGAACCAAGAGGCCACATTTGATTCCTGGTCAGGGCACATGCCCTGGTTACAGTAGGGAGCATGCAGAAGGCAGCCAATCCATGATTGTTTCTGTCTCTCTCTCCCTCTCCCTTCCTCTCTGAAATGAAAAATAAAAATAATACCATATATTTTTTAAAATTGTAAATGATACAAATTGAAAATTGTTTGGTTCATATCTTACTTGCTGTGGGGGATAAAGAAGAGATAACGAGTAAGAACTATTTAAATTTTTCTTATTTGAATGACTGACTAAAATATGTTGCATTTGAAGTAACAGAAGGATAGGCATTGGTTGGGAAGTGGATGATGAGTTTCATTTTAGATATATTGATTTTAAGGTACTAGCAAAAGGTTCCTGTGAAAATGTCTTGTAGCCAGTTGAAAATGAAGTGAAAGTTTAAGGTTAGAGGTAAAATTTTTTCCCTCTTTAATTCATTTTTAATTATAGCTGACACACAGTATTATATTAGTTTCGGGTGTACAACATAGTGATTCAGCATTTTTACATCTTACAAAGTAATCACCATAATTCCAGTAATCATCTGTCACTGTGCATAGTTATTATGCTATTCCCTGTATTGTACCTTACCACCTTATGACATTTTATAACTGAAGTTTGTCCTTTTTTTTCTTTTTTATTATTTAAAGTATTAAATATATGTCCTTTTTCCCCAATTGACCACCCCCCTGCCACTTCCGCCCCACAGGAAAAGCCCCCACCATCCCAGTGTCGGTGTCCATTGGTTATGCTCATATGCATGCATACAAGTCCTTTGGTTGATCTCTTACACCCCCTCCCCCATCCCCACCGCATTCTTTCTGAGGTTGGATGGTCTGATTAGTGTTTCTTAGTCTCTGGATCTATATTTGTTCATCAGTTTATGTTGTTCATTATATTCCACATATGAGTGAGATCATGTGATATTTATCTTTCTCTGACTGGCTTATTTAATTTAGCATAATGCTCTCCAGGTCCATCCATGCTGTTGCAAATGGTAAACGTTCCTTCTTTTGTATAGTAGTATAATATTCCATTGTACACATGTACCACAGTTTTCTAATCCACTCATCTGCTGATGGGCACTTAGGCTGTTTCCAAATCTTAGCTATTGTAAATTTTGCTGCTATGAACATAGGGGTGCATATATCTTTTCTGATTGGTGTTTTCCACAGTGGATGCACGGCCTGCATTCCCACCAAGAGTAAAAAAGGGTTCCTTTTTCTCTGCATCCTCTCCAGCACTTGTTGTTTGTTGATTTGTTGATGATAGCCATTCTGACAGGTGTGATATGGTATCTCATTGTTGTTTTGATTTGCATCTCTTGGATGATTAGTGACTTTGAACATGTTTTCATATGTCCCTGGGCTTTCTGTATGACCTCTTTCTAAAAGTGTCTATTTAGGTCCTTTGCCAATTTTTTTATTAGATTTTTTATCTTCCTTTTGTTAAGTTGTATGAGTTACCTATAAATTTTGGAGATTAAAACCTTATCTGAGATGACATTGGCAAATACATTCACCCATGCAGTGGGCTTTCTTATTGTTTTGTTGATGGTTTCTTTTGCTGTGCAGAAGCTTTTTATTTTAATGTAGTCCCATTTGTTTATTTTCTTTTTAGTTTCCATTGTCATAGGAGCGGTATAGGTAAAGATATTGCTACGACATGTGTCTGATATTTTGCTTTCTATGGAGTCTTCTACAATTTTTATGGTTTCCTGTCTTACATTTAAGTCCTTTAACCATTTTGAGTTTACTTTTGTGTATGGTGTAAGTTGGTGAACAGGTTTTATTTTTTTGCATGTATTTGACCAATTTTTCCAGCACCATTTATTGAAGAGATTGTCTTGACTCCATTGTATGTTCTTGCCTCCTTTGTCAAATATTAATTGAGCATAATGACTTGGGTCTATTTCTGGGTTCTCTGTTCTGTTCCATTGGTCTATATGTCTTGTTCCTTTGCCAGTAACAGGCAGTTTTGAGAACAGTGCCTTGTAATATAGCTTGATATCTGGTATTGTGATCCCTCCAACTTTGTTCTTCTTTCTCAGGATTGCTGTGGCTATAGAGGGTTTATTTATTTTTTTTAATTCCAGATGGATTCTTGGAGAGTTTGTTCTAGGTCTTTGATATATGCTATTGGTATTTTAATGGGGATTGCATTGAATCTATATAATGCTTTGGGTAGTATGGTCATTTTAATGATGTTGATTCTATCAATTTATGAACAGGGTATATTCTTCCATTTGTTTATGTCTTCCTCTACCTCTTTTTTTTTAATGTCCTGTAGTTGTCCGAGTACAGGTCTTTTACTTCCTTAGTTAAGTTTATTCCTAGTTAACTTAATTTTTTTGGTGCAATGGTAAATGGGAGGTTTTTTTGTTTTGTTTTGTTTTTTTAGTTTCTCTTTCTGTGAGTTCATTGTTTATGTAGAAAAAGGCAATGAATTTCTGGGTGTTAATTTAGTATCCTGCTACTTTGCTGAATTCATTTATTGTCTAGTAGTTTTCTGATGGAGTCTTTAGGGTTTTCTATGTACAATATAATGTCATCTGCGAATAATGGCAGGTTTACTTCTTCTTTCCCAATATGGATGCCTTTTATTTCTTCTTCTTATCTGATCAGTATGAGTAACACTTCCAGTGCTATGTACAATAGGAGTGGTGAAAGTGGGCATCCCTGTCTTGTTTCTGTTCTTAGGGGAAATTGTTTTAGTTTTTGCCCATTGAGTAATGATGTTGTCTGTAGGTTTGTCATATAAGGCTTTTATTATGTTGAGGTATGATCCTTCTATTCCCACTTTGCTGAGAGTTTTATCAAGAAAGGGCTGTTAGATTTTGTCAAATGCTTTTTCTACATTGATTGATATGATTATGTGATCTTTGTCTCTCAATTTGTTTATGTGATTTATCACATTTATTGATTTGCAGATATTGTACCGTCCTTGCATCCCTGGAATAAATCCCACTTGGTCATGGTATACGATCTTTCTAATGTAATGCTGGATCTGATTTGCTAGAATTTTGTTGAGGATTTTATCATCTATGTTTATCATGGATATTGACCTGTACTTCTCTTTTCTTGTGGTATCTTTAACTGGTTTTGGAATTAGGGTAATGCTGGCTAAATGGAAAGAGCTTGGAAGTGTGCCTTCGAATTTTTTGGAGTAGTCTGAGGAGAATAGATTTTAGTTCTTTGATTGTTTGGTAGAACTCTCCTGTAAAGCCATCTGGCGCAGGGCTTTAGTTTGCTGGATGAATTTTGATTACTGCTTCAATTTCATTGATAGTTATCAGCCTATTCAGGTTTTTTGATTCTTCCTGATTGAGTTTTGGAAGCTTGTATTTTTCTAAGAATATGTCCATTTTGTCTAGGTCAGTGGTCGTCAAACTCATTAGTCAACAGAGCAAATTTCAACAGTACAACAATTGAAATTTCTTTTGAGAGCCAAAATTTTTAAACTTAAACTTCTAACGCCACTTCTTCAAAATAGACTCGCCCAGGCCGTGGGATTTTGTGGAAGAGCCACACTCAAGGGGCCAAAGAGTCGCATGTGGCTCGCGAGCAGCAGTTTGCGGACCACGGGTCTAGGTTGTCCAGTTTGTTGGAGTAGAGTTGTAGTATTGTTTTATAATCCTTTCTGTTTCTTTGGTGTCTGTTGTTACTTCACCTCTTTCATTTCTCATTTTGTTTATTTGGGCCCTCTCTCTTTGTTTCTTGGTGAGCCTGGCTAGAGGTTCATCAATCTTGTTTATCCTTTCAAGGAACCAGCTCTTGGTTTTATTGATTTTTTGTATTTTTTTAGCCTCTATGTCATTTATTTCTGCTCTAATCTTTATTATTTCCTTCCATCTGCTTACTCTGGGGTTTACTAGTTGCTCTCTTTCTAATTCTTTCCGTTATAGTGTTATATAATTTATTACCATTTTTTCTTTTTTCTTTTTTTTTTTTTTTTTTTTGAGGTAGGCCTGCATTGCTTTGAACTTCCTTCTCAGGACTGCTTTCACTGTGTCCCATAGATTTTGGATTGTTGTGTTTTAATTTTTATTAATTTCCAGGATGCTTTTTATGTCTTCCTTGATCTCTTTGTTAACCCAGTAATTGTTTAATAGCATGCTATTTAGCCTCCAAGTGTTTGATTTTTTTTTCATTGTTTTTACTGTAATTGATTTCAAATTTTATGCCATTGTGATCCAAAAAGATGCTTGATATGATTTCTATCTTCTTGAATTGGAAGAGACTTTCCCTGTGTCCTAATATGTGGTCTGTCTTTTAAAATGTCCTGTGTGCACTTGAGAAGAATGCATATTCTGTAGCTTTGGGGTGAAATGTTCTGAAGGTGCCAATTAATTCCATCTGATCTAGTGAGTCACTTAGGATCGAAGTTTCTTTTTGCTGATTTTATGTTTAGAGGATTTATCCAGTAGTGTCAATGGGGTATTAAAGTCCCCTACTATGACTGTATTGCTGTCGATTTCTCCCTTGATATCTTCCAGAATTTTTTTTTTTAATGTATTTGGGTGCTCCTGTATTGGCTGCATATATGTTTACCAGAGTTATAGCCTCTTGTTGAATTGTCTCCTTTAGTTTTATGAAGTGGCCTTCCTTATCTCTTGTTATGGCCTTCATTTTGAGGTCTATTTTGTCAGATATAAGTATTGCTCCCCCAGCTTTTTTTTTATTTCCATTCGCTTGACAAATTTTTTTTCATCCCTTCACTATCAGTATGTGTGAGTCCTTTGTTCTGAGGAGGGTCTCTTGTAGATAACAGATATATGGGTCATGTTCTGTTATCCATTCAGCTAACCTATGTCAGCATTTAGTCCATTTACGTTTAAAGTTATTATTGATAGGTACCTGTTTGTAGCCATTTTTATTCTTTATGCCTGTGTTCCTTGTTCCCTTCCTATTTCTTCTTTTTTATCAGTCCCTTTAACATTCCTTGCATTGTTGGTTTGGTGGTAATAAACTCAATTAGCCCTTTTTTATCTATATAGCTCCTGATTTCACCTTCAATTTTGAATGATAGCCTTGCTGGGTATGGTATTACAGATTCAGTCCCTTGCTTTGCATCACTTTGTATATTTCATTCCATTCCTTTTTAGCCTGATGTGTTTCTGTTGAGGAATCAGTGGATAGTCTAATGGGAGATCTCTTATAGGTAAATTTCTGTCTCTCTGGCAGCCTTTAAGATTCTTATTTTGTCCTTGGTGTTTTCCAATTTAATTATGATGTGTCTTGGAGTCGGTCTTTTTGGTGTCTTTTTGTTTGGGACTCTGTGATTCTTGAATTTGTGTGAGTTTTTTCTTCCCAATATCAGGGAAGTTTTCTGTCATTATTTCTTCAAACAGGTTTGCTATTCCTTGCTCAGTTTCCTTTCCTTTTGGCACCCCTATTATGCAGATGTTGTTTTTGTTGTCCCATAGCTCTTTAGGCTCTCCTCCTGCTGTTTAAGTTTTTTTTCCAGTTGCTGCTCTGCTTTGGTGTTTTTTCCTACCTTGTCTTCTAGCTTGCTGCTGCAGTCCTCAGCTTCTTCTAATCTACTGTTGACCCTTATTATTGATTCTTTATTGCAGCTATGTTGTTCTTCATTTCCTCTTGGTTATTCTTCATTTTCTATTGATTCTTTCACATGTTGTTGAATTTGTCTTCCATCCTTTCAGTGTCCTTATGACCATTGCTCTGAATTCTTTCTCTAACAAGTTGCTTGCCTCCATTTTGTTTACTTCCTTTTCTGGTGATTCCTCCTTTTCTTTCATATGGGGGCTGTTTCTTCATCTCCCCATTTTTGCTCTTCTATGGGTCTCTGGTTATGTGGCTCACTCTCTACCACATTGACTGAAAGGCACAAAATACAACATGACAAGACACAGCACAGAGGGAACTAAACACGAATGTATTCACAACATGGATAACCCCAATAAAGGTGACCACCAGAGAAAAGAGAATTAGGGGAATGAAAAGAGCACAAAAATGATATTCAGAAAAGGAAAAAAAGTAAGAGAGAAAAGAAAAAGAAGAAATAAGAAGGGGGGAAATATACATATATGGGGAGAAAAGTCCATAAAACAAACAAATAAACCAAAAAATGCAAACAACCAACAGCAACAAAAAAGGCGGGGAGGGGGACTGAATCTGAAGAGGCAGAGCATTCACCAGGCGTCCTCTGTCCTTTCCAGGCAGGAACTGTCTCACCAGCTGTGTTTAATTCGCCAATACTAGGTGGATGTTATTAGATTTATTTGTTTCTTCTATCTGCTCCATGAGAAGGCACAGAATGCGTCCACCTATTTGGCTGCCATTTTCTCTCCCCCTGGACAAACTGTTTAGGAGCCCGCGGCTGGGGAGGCTGGAGTCTTGGTGTTTGTGGGTTTGCAGCCAAGGCAGCAAGTCCCTGGCCGGTGTGGCTGTAGGGTCCAGGGTGATGTCCGAGGTCTCCGTGGGTGGAGGTAAGGCTGGGCTCCTAGTCACAGCTGCTCTCCCCTTGAAAATTGCACAGCCTCTGCAGCAGAGCCAGCCACACTGGGGGAAATTTCAGTGGTGGCAGAGGCTACCCAGCTAGGGGAGCCTGGTCCGCCAGCCCCCAAAAGTTCTGTGGAATATAACTGTCTCTCACCCCCACAGAACATGCCCCACACGTCCATGCAATCCCCTTTAGCTCCCTCACTCACTCACACTCTCTCCCTTAGTGCCGTCCTCTTGGACGCAGAGAGTGGGAGGCAAGAAAGGGCAGAATGAAGGTAAAGCCTGCCACAAAGAGCTGTTTTTGGGTGTCTTTTACTTTCATGTAGAGACTGTGAGCACATTAGTTAGAATCTTAAATAATATATATGGGCATGGCTGGCTTATTGTCATAAATGTTTAAGACACTTGTTGAAATAAAATGAAGGTGTCAAAGAGAGTCAGAAATAGAAACAAGACAATGTGAACCCAGTGGAAGACAATTTCCATGGGTGGAAGACTTATACTGCAAATTCTGGCAGGGAGGGTGGTGTGAAAATTAACAGAGAAAATATTGAAATATTGAGTATGGAAATTAGAATCTCATTAGTAACCTTTGAGACCAGAGTGAAAACATGCTCTATTTATGCAGTGTAAACATTAAATGCAACAAAATACTAAAATAGTATTTCTAGAATTTACATCTATAGCTCCAAAAAGTTCTCTATAGTTATGTTTCATATTTTGATGTAACACATGTCATTAATCTTTTATCCTCATTTTAATAATAAACTGAGGCAAAAGGTCAGAAGACATATTTTACAAATGATGTTGATTAAAGGCCAGAATTTTAAATTTGGCATATGTACCTTTGATATAAAACTTAATGCTCTTTTATTGCCACCATGGCAAGCACTTTTTCTTTATGATGTGATCAGCTCATGCATGTAGTTAAATGGTATATAAACAACAATCAATTCAAATGAAATCATTCCATTTTTAAATGTAGAACCTACCAAGACATCTCATGTCACATAATTGTATAATTCGCTTTAATTACATAATGCTCATATGGTGCTAAAAAAATTGATAGGCTGACTTAAAAGCAAAATGACTTAAACCCATCTCAATTTAAAAAGCAATGATCACATTACTACTAATAAGATTAGTGCTAAGTTTTGGAATTGTAGTCCCTAGGACTACAGGTTTTCTCCTACCCAACTTTAATAGCATTCATAAGGAACTACAGGAGAAAGTAGCAAACAGGTTACATATGTTAACAAAATGTCTCTATATTTGTCACATATTTTTAGTATTTCTTGATTAACATTTATTTGTTTCCAGCCTATTGAGATTATAAAATATACTTGATCATAAGTAGCAGCAATCTTTTTTATAATTAGCCTCGTTTTTAGTGACTTATTCAGTAATAAAGTGAGCCAGATTCTGGAACTTTGATCACTTCTTAGAGAGTGAAATCTTGCATTCTAATGGCTTGAGACTAAAAGAAAAAAAGACCACATTCCTGCTATCCTGATGCTGCATATATTACAGCCAGAGTCCAAGGGGACTTCCTAATTGAGTTATAACCCTAAGACTTCAAGGCATAACTATGACAACTTTTGCTGGCTCACAATATATTAAAAATAAGCTTTTAATAAAAAGAGTTTGAAACTATTGTTTTTAACACTGAACGTAAGGGAATTAGTCAAGGAAAAATTACCCTCAAGACCCATGTCTGGAAACAAGGCAGCCAGCTTCTTTAAGAAAAGTAAAAGCTATGCCAGGCAGGTTTGTTCATTGAGGAGAGTATGTGTGGGGGATCAGACAGTGTACAGTCCTCACACCCAATGGGGAGCAGTGTGCCAGCTGGTAGTGAAACAAGAAGAAAGGCAAGATTATCATTTAAATAAAATTCCGAAAACTTCCCACAGCCTCAACTGCTATTTTTTCAAGAGATTTTATGGTTTTTTCAGAGGATAGAAAAATATATTTCATTTTAAGATTAAGTTTAAATACATACAGAAAAATAGTTAACTTATTTTATTTGATTTTTTTATGATATGCCTCAAAACAATCATATCTGGAATCACTATATTTTTATCACCAATAAATTTATCATCATCCCAAACATTTTCATTTCCTGCAAATTGAATTTAGTCTATGTCTCCAAATTTTACTTTTCTCATTTTTTTCTATTTATATGATGGAAAATTTTACATGCATTACAAATTTCATATCAATATATATAAAACCCTAATATGCAAATAGACCAAATGGCGGAACAACTGAACAACTGGTCACTATGACGTGCGCTGACCACCAAGGGGTGCACACGCAACATGGTGGGCATCTGTAGCAGGCAGCAGAGTGCAGAACATGGCAGGCTTCAGCTGTGGTCATGGTGGGATGGGGAGCAGGTGAGCAGGGGCTCCAGACCAAGGCGGGGTGCCGGTCCCTGTCATCGGCCTGAGCCTCTGGTGGTTACTGAAAATTCTTTGCTCCCACATGCCGTAGTCCTACCTGGTATTCTCACCTGCTACTGAAGCCGGCCCCACTTGCACCCACTGCTGGCACCGGAGCTGGCCCTGATCGCTTGGCGCCATCAGCGGGTGTGAGCGGTGACTGCCGGCCTCGATCACCCCCAGGGCTTCTTCACCAACCCCTGTTCCTGAGGGGTGATCAGGACTGGCAGCTGTCACTTGCACCCTCTGCCAGCAACAGCCCCACTGCTCGCACCCACAGCCGGCACTGGCTCTGCTTGCATCTGCAGCTGGCGCCAGAGCTGCCACTCACACCTGCTGCCTGAACCCAGTGCCTGTCCCAATCACTCGGCACCATCAGCGGGTGCAAGTGGTGGCAGCCTGTCCCAATTGCCCCTGAGGGCTTCTTGACCTTCCCCTTCTCCTGAGGGGCAATCAGGGCAGCAGCCACCACTTGCACCCACTGACAGTGCCAGTCCCACTTGCACCTGCTGCTGGTGCCAGCCCCAATTGTTCTGAGCCATCAGTGGGTGTGAGGGGGGCCGGCACCATCAGCACCTGGGAACGGTGGCAGTGGGAGCGGGGCTGACCGGCAGAGAGGGGACTGGGTGTCAATGGGGAGAGGGGCTGGGTGGAGGCGCAGAGGATGGGCCAAGACCTGCCCCTGTGCCCACTGCAGCCTCGCGGCCCACAGTTCCTTTCAAGGTGCATTAATTCGTGCACTGGGTCTCTAGTCCTACATAATGAAGAGCTAATATGCTAATTAGTCCAAACAGCAGAATGAGCATCCGGGTGACCTTCCGGATGACCATCCAGATGACCTTCCCGACTAAGCTGGGGCTGTGAGGGCTGAGGCAGCCGGGGCTGCGAGAGCCGAGCCCCTTGCATGAATTTCATGCATTGGGCCTCTAGTACAAGTGTAATGAATCCTGATGAATCCATTTTATTTCTATGTAGTTAACATCAAAGTTCCCTGTAACTCTAATGTCCACAGGTCTTTTCCTAGATACATTTCAGTAGTACATTATTTCTTCCATAAATATTTAAGTGTACATCTGTGAAAATGACTATTTAAAAACATAACCACACATTAATAACAATATTATTAATTAATGAAGTATACAGCTAGTTTTTATATTACTAAGATTGTCTTTTTTTTAAACCATTTGTTTATACAAATCAGGAAAAAATTAAGGCTCATGCATTACAAGTGAATCACCTTTATTTTAATTATTTAATTTCTGTAGTTTTTTATTTTTTTTTATTTCCATCTTCCCACCACCACCCTTCCTAAATTATATATTTAAAAGGCTAATGTGCTAAGTGTTCATCCAACTGGTAGCTATGACATGCACTGACCACCAGGGGGCAGACGCTCAACATAGGAACTGCCATGATGTGCACTGGCCATTGACAGAGAAACAGCAGCATGGTCCTGGCACCCACAAGGCAATACTCAGCTTCCCCCAAGTGGGACACAGGCCCCGCCACCACCCTGGAGTGACACCCCACCAAATCTCAGCCAATGCTGCCAAGACCCCATGGTGCAAAAGGCAGTCCACAGCCCAGCCTAGCCCAAAAATGGTTGCTGTGGGCACCGGGTAATGACATCACATAGCAATGCCTGGCTTCTTCTCCCTAGTGACTAGCCTCCGTGGAGTTTCTTCAGCCCAGGAACACGACTTGCTTTATAGCCAGGTGGACACATTTCATACTTTAACCAAATACCTGTGAGGCGTTTTCCCGTGCCTCATCTCATTTCATCCTCACAGAAGTCCTGGAGTAGGTAAATAGGAGACTCAGTAGAATCCTATTTTCTTTTCATTAGCCAGAAAACAGAGATTTAAAAAGCTTAGAAATTTGACCCGATTGAAAAGAAGTAAGAAATGGTGGACCTTGAAAATGACTTCAGGTTTCCTCACTGTGCAGAATATAGTCAAACACTGCTGCAATTAAATATTTTACCCTTTGTTCTCCCTGCATGACCTACAATAATAATCTGCTTTGTGTTGATATTTACTGTTGTGTTGCTGACTATTACCTGAAAGAGAAGTTGGGGTGCTTCACTGGGCTGGAAAAAGTTTAGCTAAATCAGAAAGCAAGTCTAATTAAGCAAGTTTATTCTACATATATAAAAGGCTAAGTTGACTCCGGCATGATACATATAAGTGCATGATACATATATAGCTCTCACTGGTGCCAATTGCACGTGTGTGTTTCGGTCTGTCATTGTTGATTTTGAATTTGGTTGACACTTCTATTATAGAAAAAGGGTGAATGGCGATATTAAAATATTTCTTCTAATTAATTTCCTTTCAATGTGCATGAATTGGTGCACTGAGCCACTAGTTTTCCTCTAATTAGCTGTTTAACTGAATAACCTGGGGCATTTCCTCCAACCTAGATTTACTGATTTCATCCATTTGGTTTCACTAACATTTTCTTGGTCTTTTCTGTTTTCTATAAACTTGTAGTTCAATCAAGAAACTCAATCAGATAGGAGTTCAATGTGGTGTAAAGTTTTATAAGAGTTATTGTGCATTTCCATCAGTATGTGCATTGGTCTAGGTTTATTTTATTTGAGTATGCATTTATTTCATTTTGAGATGAAGTTTAAAATATATAAACTAAAGTCTTCTTTACCATAAAGGTAAAATATTTACTGTTACCTCTAGACTATTTTGTCATGAAATGTATCCATGTTATTTGCCTTGAAAGGCCCAATTTGGAAAACTGATTTCAAATATATGGCAAAAAAAGTAATTTCAATCTCGTTTCCCTGTAAAAACTGCTTTTTTGTTTTTCTTTTTCTCTTTTACTACTCCTGCAATATTTCTAAAAACCTGCCAACCATAATAAATATAAGAGCTGTAGAAGAAAAGCAAACTGAGTTAATAGCATGAGGAGGCATGTGTAATCCTAGTTTTTAAGAATATATCTAAATAAACTAAATTGATAAATTAATTATAAATTATATTAATAATCTTTAAATAAATTTATTTCTAATAAAATATTTATCTCTTTGTTCAAAATGTTTTAAATAATTTCAAGAATCAAACTACCCATAAAGAGTGTTATTATTTTCTGATAGAAAGTCATGGTTAAGAAATGTTGAGGAATGTGGTTTTATAACCTTTTGTTGGATTGGAATTTTGTACTGATTTCTATGACAAGATATTTTCTGTATATTGGATACTCCCTATGTATATAATGATCTGTATCTATATATGTATATGTATCTATATCTATATTCTACAATATAATTTCTTCACTGATTAAGCGGCAGATCAATCAATAGTTAAATATCTCTCATTGACTTAACAGCAATCTTGGAGTTACGTTTAGAATAATTTATGACACTCTTGGCACGCCTCCTAACATAGCTAAATAACTACAAATACCACAACAGAATTCTTTTTTCATTGCAGTTAGTATTGACCAAAACATATTTTTGGAAATTGCCATTTTCTTTCTTAAGTTCATGTTTCCTACTTACAAATCTTGCCATTCATAATTGTAAGGTGTTTATAAATCTTAAATATCTGTTAATGTGTAGTAGTGATGATTATGCCACTTTAGAAAAAAGGGAAAATTCAATATGATACAGGAAAATTGGACTGGAATGCATGGTGTTCCCCTGGGGAGGATGGTTCCCGGGCTCTTGTCCAAGTAGAGTTGAAGAATGAAACAATGGTCAAAAGGTGGTATAGTAAAAGGTGGAAATTTATTGAGAAACAAGTACAGACTCCCATGTGGGGAGGGGGACAAAGTCCCATTGAGTCCCTTTTCTCTAGGGTTTATAAAGGCTTCAGTTCTTTGTGCCTTAACATCCCCTCTGATTGGTCACTATCCCCTTTGATTGGTTACTATAACAACTTCAGAGTTCAAACCTCATGTGAGGTAGTGAGGTACATGAGACTCTCCTCTTCTTCTCCCTTACTGTTTTCTCATTCCCTTTGGGCTTTCCTCTTTCCTCTCTGAGTGAGGGGATTCCTTCCCTTTATTTTGTAAATGTATACCTTCTGCTGTTTCCAGCTCCCTTATTCTATGGAACTGAGTACCTTTCGTAGCTCTCAGCTCCCTTATTCTATGGAAATATACTTTCTGCAGCTCTGTAGCCATGTGCTTTTTACCTGGACCCCTTAATTTCTAAAATTTCCTAACCCTGCCTATTTTACCCCTAAAACCTCTTTTAAATATAACCTCAAGTTGTGCTTTTCAAACTGAGGAATGCAATGAACTGTCAGAGGATGTCCAAAACCAAAGAAAAAAACAATGCACATACATGCATTTACATGACTCAAGTGATTGAAAATTTGTGTGTGTGTGTGTGTGTGTGTGTGTGTGTGTGTGTGTGTGATTTTGTTGTTACTTGAAAATTTAAAATCTGGTAATCATAGAACACAAACACTTTTGAAGTGAGGAAGAATAAATTGTTAAATTACAAAAAAAATTATTCTGTTTTCACCAGTGTTGTTAATTCTTTATTCTTTTTCAATAAAATAATAGCATCAAACTATGCACTTTAATATGTCAAGTACCAGTACCAGATTTAAACTACTGCTTGTGTGAGCTGAGTTGGATGAAAGTAGGTAACCAAGACCACTTAGTTATCCAGAGTGGGGCAAAAATCAGGTTCACGTTTGTAGAATGGAACATAGTACAATAATTAATACATAATAATACAAGAATAAATTCTGTTTTGCATACTCACAACTACAAAGCTACTTTTTCCCAACCCTGTATTTAGAATATGAATATATATGAAGACAAGTACATAACACAATATTTAATATTAAACTAATAAGTAGGGGCTTCATGGGGGTGGGGCAGGCACGGTCTAGATCTAGCCCAATGGGGGTGGGGCCAGCTGGGTCTGGGTCTCATGCAATTTCAAGGTGCACCTTGGTGGGCGGGGACTTGACTCTGGTTCCCGAGGCACACCCCAGACTCTGACAGGAGGAAGATTTTCATATACATTTTACTAATTTTCTTTCATCTCTGACACTTCTATTATA
This sequence comes from Cnephaeus nilssonii, assembly GCF_951640355.1. NCBI lineage: Eukaryota > Metazoa > Chordata > Mammalia > Chiroptera > Vespertilionidae > Cnephaeus > Cnephaeus nilssonii. The sequence continues at coordinate 77,601,739 of NC_137072.1, read as the reverse complement.
GAGAAAGGGCAAATAGCAATATTAAAATATTTCTTCTAATTACCTTTTAATGTGCACGAATTTTGTGCACCGGGTACTAGTATTTCTATAATATGATACCGATGTAATAAATGTTCTAAATTGTTGAACCTGTCAGAGTATTAATTTTTTAAAAATTTAACCAAACATCTAATGTTTGTAAACATGGCACAATAGCATTTCATCTAAACATGAAAAACAGAAAGGAAATTATTTTTCTAGAAGACTGAGTAATTTGAAATATGTTTGGTTATGTTGTGCTATATTTATATGTATAATAATAGAAGTGTAATATGCTAATTAGACTGGATGTCCTTCTAGATGTCCTTACAGATTAAGCCTGGGCTGTGAGGGAAGCCCAGGTCCTGGGTGCCAGAGGGAAGCCGGTGCCAGCCGCTGGGGGAAGGAAGGCTTACTCTTGCAAGAATTTCATGTTTCGGGCCTCTAGTTATATTATATTGTATTATATTATATTATATTATATTATATTATATTATATTATATTATATTTATTATATTATACTAGAGACCCGGTGCACAAAATTCGTGCACAGGGGGTGTGTGTGTCCGTCAGCCCAGCCTGCACCCTCTCCAATCTGGGACCCCTTGAGGGATGTCCAACTGCCCATTTAGGCCCAATCCTGTTCCCGGCAGTTGGACATCCCTCTCACAATCCAGGACTGCTGGCCCCCAACTGCTCGCCTGCCTGCCTTCCTGATTGCCCCTAACTGCTTTTGCCTGCCAGCCTGTTCACCCCCAAACCACTCTCCTGCCAGCCTAATTGCTGCCTAATTGCTGCCTTGCCAGCCTGTTTGCCCCTAAATGCCCTGCCCTGCAGGCCTGGTCCCCCCCAAACTGCTCTCCCCTGCAGGCCTGGGTCCCCCCCCCCAACTGCCCTTCCCTGCAGGCCCTGTCACCCCCAACTTCCCTCCTCTGCCAGCCTGGTCACCCCTAACTGCCCTCCCCTGAAGGCTTGATAGCCCCCAACTGCCCTCCCTTGCAGGCCTGGTCCCTCCCAACTGTCCTCCCCTGCTGGCCATCTTGTGGTGGCCATCTTGTGTCCACATGGGGGCAGCCATCTTTGACCACATGGGGGCAGCCATCTTGTGTGTTTGAGTGATGGTCAATTTGCATATTACTCTTTTATTAGATAGGATTATATTATACTAGAGGCCCGGTGCATGAAATTTGTGCTTGGGGGGGGGAGTGTGTCCCTCAGCCCAGCCTGCACCCTTTCCAATCTGGGACCCCTCAAGGGATGTCCAATTGCCCTCTAACAATCCAGGACTGTTGGCTCCCAACTGCTCGCCTGCCTGCCTGATTGCCCCTAACTGCTTCTGCCTGCCAGCCTGATCACCCCCTAACCACTCCACTGCAAGCCTGATCGATGCCTAACTGCTCCCCGCTGGCCCAATTGCCCCTAACTGCCCTCCCCTGCCAGCCTGGTCACCCCTAACTGCCCTCCCCTGCAGGCCTTGTACCTTCCAACTTCCCTCCCCTGCAGGCCTGGTCACCCCCAACTGCCCTCCCCTACAGGCCTGGTCACCCCCAACTGCCTTCCTCTGCTGGACCTGTCACCCCTAACTGCCCTGCCCTGCAGCCCTGATCATCCCCAACTGCCCTACCCTGCTGGCCATCTTTTGTCCACATGTGGGTGGCCATCTTTGACCACATGGGAGCGGCCATCTTGTGTGTTGGAGTGATGGTCAATTTGCATATTAACTCTTTATTATATGGGATTATACTAGTGGCCTTGTGCATGAAATTCGTTCATGGGGGGGGTTCCCTCAGCCCAGCCTGCACCCTCTCCAATCGGGGGGCGGGGCCAGTAGGGCCACTTCACCCTCTGCCCGCCCTGCCTTCCATCCAGGCTTCTTCAGGCCCAGTCTGTTTTGTTTTCTCATTCTGATTGAGGCTCCAAGAGTGAGCTAGGAGGGAGGGAAAGAAAGGGAGAAAAGGCTGTGAGCTGGTGGGCGCTGTGTGTGTCTGTGCATGTGTGCGGTTGTGAGTGATGTGAGTGTTGGCCCTGCCTCCCCCGTCCCCGTCTCTGCTGCCACAAGTCCCCACCCACCGGAGCTTGCTGCGTGCACAGCCTGGGCATTAGATCGAGTCTTCGGTCATTGAGAATGTGACTGACCCAGGGTTTTTATATATTAGGATTATATTATATTATATTATATTATATTATATTATATTATATTATTATATTATATTAATATTATAATGACCAGTGTTAATAAAATGAAAGTTTTGCATCATTTTTAAAGAAAAAGAAGAGCCCTTTTAGGCCATTTCTTCAGACTCCTGAAGGATCTAGCTCTATCTGATCTGTGTTTAGTGATGTCTCATGGGAATATATGGGAAACGATCTCTACCATGGTCCACATTTTTATCTAGGAAAATTTTTTTTCTATAGGAAAAACACAGTTCTCTGATATTACACAGTAGCTATGAGATGATTAGTTTTATGTGTCTAGACAACTGGTAAACCATTATTTGTTGGTGTTTTTGTGAGGGTGTTTCTGAAAATGATTAGCATTTCTATTGGTAAAGTGAGTAAAGAGGTTCACCCTCACCAGTGTGAACTGGCATCATCCAATTCAGAAAGAGTCCAAATAAAACAAAAAGACAAAGGAAGGGTAAATTAGCTTTCTCTCTTCTTTTCTTCTTCTTTTTCTTTTTTTTATATTTTTATTGATTGATTTTTAGAGAGAGAAGAAGGAAGGGAGGGAGGTAGAGAGAGAGAGATACATCAATTGGTTACCTCCTATAAAACCCACAAACCAGGTATGTGCCCTTGACCAGGATTCGAACCCGAGACCCTTTGGGAGGAGGGCCTGTGGGCTGACACTCTAACCACTGAGAAACACTGTCCATGGCAACTTTCTCTCTTTTTGGGCTGTCACATCCATCTTTTCATGTCCTCAGACCTCAGAGCTCCTGGTTCTCAGGCCTTTGGATTTGGTCGGAATTACACTAGTAGCTTTCCTGGTTCTCCAACTTGCATGAGCCAATTCCTGTAATGTATTTTTAATTTGGTTATGTTTCTCTAGAAAATACCACTTCTTTTTCCCAAAATTTTCACTAGCAATTAGGCTATAGGAGGTTCATTCTGGAAATTAGAATAGTTGGCAAATAAGAATAATATATAATTCTAGAACTAATGTACTCTTTATTCTTTTAGCAATTAAGTAATTCAGGAATAATGTTATAGAGAGCATTCACTCTCATTTTCTGTCTCTCTGTCTCCCACTCTCTCTGTCTTCCTCTCTGCTTCTCTCTCAGCAGTAACAACCCAAGTTTAAGGATCTAAAACTATTTTATAATATGAATAATTTTGAACTTTTGACATAAGTATTTGATAGGTATGGTGGAAATGTTATTATGCTTTATCATAATAATAATAATGATAAAGTTTAGAAAACAAATATTATTTTACTTTTTTGTCATTGATTTCAAACTTCTCTTTAATCAAACTATTTAATGTTATTACTTAAAAAACAATTTAAACTTTATGTTTCTTGCTTCTCTTAAATATTACTTTGTGAACAAATTGAAAATGTTATTTAAAGGGCTGGCTTGGTTTACTAGTCAAAATTTATTTTCTGTAGTAATAATGCAAAAAGAAATAAAACCTTGATTTTATTATACCTTTTTAAAGTTTATAACCAGAATAGCGTGGCATAATTCTTTAACATTGAAAGACACTTAGGTAAACAAATACTGAAATTAAACTTTAAAATATAAATATGAAAAGACCTACAGACATATAAGGATATTGCTTTTGGTTTTTCTTAGATCTATTTTTGGTGAAAATATAACGGAACCTTGGTCAGAGAAGTAGGCAAAGAAGGAGTTACAAGAGGAATCAAAGGAAATCAGCTCACCTTCCAAATGTAGCTACTAACCAAGAAATACAGAGTGCTTCTCTCCTTGTTTTATGTGGTACTACAGTGTTGCAAAATGTGCCTTTCTTAGATATAGCTTTTGGACAAGTACATTTCACTAGAAACTGCATTTTAGATAAATGGGTTTCCCATTGTTTGAAATTTGGAAGGTCACAAAATAATGGTCACTTTTTTGGGGGGGAAATGTAATTTTATCTTTCCTTATAGGCTTTTCCTGGTGGTTTTTACTTTAAAGTAACAGAGCCCTGTACATAAGAAGATTTATAGAGTTTAAAGATAGTGGGTATAGTGTCAAATTAATCTGCGTGATTTATTACAAATCTGAAAATGGCCCCTGATCTTGAAGGGTCTGAGAGCATGGCCTTGATGGCTTACGTGCTATGACTTGACTCTCTGACCTTCAACCTTGGGGTTTTAAAATCATTTTTGTGGAACTCTTGAGGACATCATTATATCCAAGCAGTACTGTATTCCTTGCCATTGGCTTTTATCTTCAGATGTCTTTTTTCTAAATATCCACACAATGTTGTCTAATAAAAACAGCTGGTGGATAAGTAGGTTATCTGGGCTTTAGTCAAATAAAATATCTTATACAGAAAACATTAAACTTTAATTGTTCAATGGGTATCTATAATAATAAAAGGGTAATATGCTAATTAGACCAAACGTCTTCTGGATATCATTCTGGACACCCTTCCTGACGAAGCCAGGGCTGGAGGTAGCCAGCCGGGGCTCGGGTGTCTTCAGGTGGCCCAGGGGAAGCCAGCCCAGGTCCCGGGTACCTGCCGGAGGTAGGAGGAGGGAAGCCCGGGTCCCAGGTGCCGGAGGGAAGCCGGTGCCAGCAGCCGGGATAAGGAAGGCCTACTCTTACACGAATTTTCATGCATCGGGCCTCTAGTAAAGTTATAATTATACATGGTAAGTTCTAGAGATCTACTGTACAAAATAGTGGTTATGGTTAACAATAAGGTAATATATCTTTGAAATTGCTTAAGAAGGCAGACCTGAACCTGGCCAGTGAGGCTCAGTGGTTGAGCGTTGACCTATGAACCAGGAGGTCATGATTCAGTTCGAAGTCAGAGCACATGCCTGGGTTGTGGGCTTTATCCCCAGTGGGGGCGTGTAGAAGGGAGCCTATTAATGATTCTCTCTGATTATTGATATTTCTATTTCTCTCTCCCTCTCCCTTCCTCTCTGAAATCAATAAAAATATATTTTAAAAAAAGAAGGCAGACCTCATGTTGACCTCTTACCACTCCCCCTCCCACCCCCCAAAAAAATCCAACAAACACAAGGAAACATTTGGAGGTGATAAATATGTTTATTACCTGAATTGTAGTGATATGCATACAGGTGTATGCCTATGTCCAATCTCACCATATCTTATAGATTAATTATATGCAGTATTTTGTATGCCTATTATACCTCAATAAACCTGGAGAGAAAAAGAAACACTACTTTTGGATAAAATGCAACTTTTATTGCCTTTTCAGGAAAAAAGGAAAAGTAGCAGGAAAAAGATGTACCAGGTGTACCAGTTAATAATGCGGATTTTTTTCAATAGATGGAGTTACACATATGTTGATATATATGCAATTTGATATGTATGTTATTTTGTTGTATTGACAGCAAGCTTTGAAACTTCATATGTCAAATTTTCTGAAGGTGTTAACATCATAGATATTTTTATGCTTGAAAAATGCTGAATCTCGTGACAAAAAAAGAGCATTTGCGGGAAGTTTTAATTCATTACTTTATTTTGAAGAAAAGTGCTGCTGAAAGTTATCGTATGCTTCGGGAAGCTTATGGTGAACATGCTCCATCTCAAGATAGTTGTGAACGCTGGTTTAAATGCTTTAAAAGTGATGATTTCGATGTGAAAGACAAAGAACGTCCAGGTCAACTGAAAAAGTTTGAAGACCAACAATTACAAGCATTATTGGATGAAGCTGCATGTCAAACTCAAAAACAACTTGCAGAAAGATTAAACATTGCTCAGCAAACAATTTCCGATCATTTACAAGCAATGGGAAAGATTTTAAAGGAAGGAAAATGGGTGCCACATCAACTGAATGAAAGGCAAATGGAAAACTGAAAAGTCATCAGTAAAATGTTGCTTCAACGGCATGAAAGAAAGTCTTTTTTGCACTGAATTGAGACTGGCGATGAAAAATGGATCTATTTTGAGAATCCCAAATGCACAAAATTATGGGTTGATCAAGGTCAACCATCAACAACATTGACTGCAAGGCCAAATCACTTTGGAAAGAAGACAATGCTCTGCATTTGGTGGGATCAGGAAGGTGTGGTATATTATGAGCTTCTAAAACCAGGTGAAACCGTTAATACTGACTGCTACTGACAACAAACAATCAATTTGAACTACACTTTGATTGTAAAATGACCAGAATGTGCCAGAAGACACAACAAAGTAATTTTGTTTTATGATAACGTACCATCACACACTTCAAAACTAGTTAAAGACACATTAAAAGATCTTGCCTGGGAAGTATTAACCCACCTGCCATATTCTCCAGTCCTTGTGCCTTCAGATTACTACTTGATCCGATTGATGGCACACGCACTTTCTGAGCAGCACTTCAAAACACGAAGAAGTGGAAAATTTGGTCTCTGAATGGTTTGCCTCAAAACAAGAAAATTTCTATTGGGACGGTATCCACAAATTACCCAAAAGATGGGGGAAATGTGTAGCTAGCGATGGACATTACTTTAAATAAAGCACTTTTGATGTTTCTCTTGAAATTATTGTGTTTTCTTTGATTACAATATCTGCATTATTAACTGGTGTAACTGGTAGAGGATGAAGAGGAGAAAGAGGGGGGAGGAAGAGGAGCATATATTATTTAGGATCATTATAAACAAAAAACAACAACACCTGAATATTCATAAAATCAAATTACTGTTAGTCAAAACCCAAAGAACTAGAACTATCAAGCTAGTTATTAGCATCAGATTTATAAAAGTAATGTATTTGATTGAATTTTTACATATGTTATTGACCAAAAACCACCAAGAACATACCTATAGTTGAACAAGTTAGGCTTATTATTACTCATTTTAGTGAGAGAGAAGGCACACCCTGGGCAATCATGAGACATCTCAATAAGAGAGTGCCCAAAATAACTTTGAATAGGATGTGGGCTTGTGTTACCAAGATTTTGAGGAAGATTTAAGGAAAGAAGGCTTTGCTTCATATTAGATGTTGCCAGGAAGTGGGGTTAAATCTGTGATTGCACATTTTAATAAATCATATATAGGAACAGTTTGAAAACTAACTGCAACCTAAAATATTTGAGGATTCAAGTGATAATGGATGCAGCATGATTAATTCTTGCACAAGGTAATTTGCTTATAATAATGATTATTGCAATTATTTACTTTATCATTCCTAGAATGTTGAAAAATATTTGATTATTACTATCTCTCTGTAACTTGTAATTTTATATATACATACAACCTATCATTAAATAAATATAAATTTTTAATCTTTGCTGTTTAAATATCAAACTTGATTCATCTCACAGTATGTTTTTCAAGTTTTTATAGAAATGGCAGTATGTAAACTGACAAAAATTATTTCAATTGTCACAGTATTCTCTCCATAAGATATTTTCTATGGCATGTATATACCAAAATATATATGTCTCTCTAGATGTGAAATATAAATTTAGACCCAAAGCTTGTCTCAGGGGAAGTTTGTATACATTACGCATACTATTCTTTGCTGGTGCAAGGGTGACTTTTAAGTTAACCAGTCATGAAATTTTAGCTTAGCCATTTACTAAGGTTGAGATCTAAAAGGAATCGTTTCACTCACTAAGCTTCATTTCCTGGCCTGTAACTTGGAATCTGTAATATTTATCTTAGTGATATATTTAAAGAAATACATGTATCAGAAAATTTCATAGCTGTTATTTTATTAATTAAGTATTTTAACATTACTATTTAATAAAGTTAGAATGGTGTAGGAAAAGTATGGAGATAAGTTTGTGATTTTCTGTTTCTTGATGTGCAGAGATAATACTCTGTCTTGATTGAAAGTAGGAATACATTCTCAGAATTTGACTCAGAGCCACATTAAATAAATTATGGCCTAGCATTTTAGATTTAAATTGTTTCATGTTTCACCAGAATTATAAATGAATCACAAGAGTAACTTGATAGATCTCATGGTGACTTTTAAGCAAATTATATACATACAACAGCCTGGGAGAAAATTCAGTAATATAGCTTTAAATTCAATATTAATGACAAATTTTGCACTCTAATAGTAGTGTGGGGGAAGAACAAATAAACAGATAAATTCATAACATTATTTGCTTTTTGGCTTTAGATTAAAATCTGGATAAAAAAGTTTTAAACACACTTATAAACAAAACAATTCTCCCTTTCTCTATTCTTTACTTTTAATATTTATTCATTTATTTATGTATGCATTCTATAAATAAATTTGAATACATATTATGTAAAGAGAAGTAATTCGGGAGTTTTATTTGAACAAAACAGACGAAATTCTCATGGAGCTCTCACTTAGTAGCCTCAGACCTTATTTGGCAACATTGAAAAAAACTGTTTTATGCCATGGTGGCTGACCTAGATACAAACAAAACAGAACAGAACAAAACAAAACATAACTATAAACAAAAAATTGTAAAGAATTCCCATTTTATTTTGCCATTATTTTTACCTTAAAGTATTTTTAGAACAATATATGTTTATTTAAAATTAGCAGCCTAATCTCTTAAGGCTTTCTCTTTATTTGTGTCATTGATTTATATTGTGCAGAGTTGTAGAAATAGACCAGCAAAATCAGTTGCATCTACTGAAACTATTACTAAAAGTTAATATCATTTTAAATACTTACAAGGAGTGCATGCATTTGAAAATTCTTTAAGGGAATACAATTTCACAGACCACTGTTTTAGATAAGGTCTTCATCTATTATTATTACCTGTACTAGAGGCCCGTTGCATGGTATTCGTGCAAGAATAGGCCTTTCTTCCCCTGGCTTCACTCCCAGCCGCCTGGGAGCCAGCAAGTCCGCGGGAGCCAGCAAGTCCTTGCTTCTGTCAGGAGCACGGCTCCAGTAGTTCCCTCTGCTGGCCCCCTTCCCCTCATAGCAGGCGACACGCTGCTCCGCTCCGCACCTGCATATGCAAATTAACCTTCATCTTTGTTGGGTTTATTTGCATACTCACTCTGATTGGCTGTGGGCATAGTGGAGTGATGGTTAATTTGCATGTTTCTCTTTTATTAGGTAAGATTACTACAACAATCTACTAATCGGTTTCCTTGAAACTTACTGGAATTATCTTCTTCCAATCAAATATTTAGTGGAAAAAATTCAATATTAGTGAAGCAAGCATGATCATATTAACTCTTGCATGAACTTCTACATGTGAGCATCCTTCAATCTTGTGAATAAATCAAACATACTTACCCTTTAATTATGCCTTGTCATTTTGCTCTCTCACTCTTTATGTTCCAACCAGATTCTACTAATTGAGAGATCAAGCTTTGTTGGATTATCATTATCTAACCCTCAATACCCAATATTTGGTTGGCTTAAATCCAATGAGTGCATCTGACCCAATCTAAATTTCAGCTCTCCCAAGATGTTATTCCTACTTGCAAGGTTCCAGGGACCTTCTCCTCATCCATCCCCTGTCTCATAGGCTGGGTTAAGTGCTGCCTAACACTCTCGTTGTTTCTATCTAGTACTGCCATAAAGGTACTTCTGTTTATGCATAATTTTAATTAGCCTGTAAGCTATTTAAGGCTACCTGCTGTTCCAATGCCTAGACCAGTCCCTGGAATGCAGTTTATATAAAATAATATTTGTTGGATAAATGAATAAAACAACAACAACAAATATCATTGTACAATGCCACTAGCACTGTACAAGTCTATAAAACTTTATCTGAAACCCATAGAACCAGAAGTGTTTTAGAATTCAGAACTGCTTAGACAGGCAGTATGTTCTGAAAGGTAATATGGTGCAGATACTACAGATTATGAAATAACCCAGTGGATTACAGGACAACAATGAGTAATAAAACAGATTAACATATTTATGGCAAAAGGTGACAATTCCTACTAGTAAATAACCTTATGCCAAATTGGGAAAAATACCAGTAAATAGTCACATTTAGTTGAAGTCAGATTTTACTGCCAAAATATTTTAGGAAACACACAATGCAATATGCAGATGATATATTATACAATTGCATAGCTGAGTATATACATTTTAGTAATTAGTAGGTTTTGTATGTTCGACTTATGCTCATTTTCTAGGTATAAAATGTATCTCAAAGTTTCAGACTTTGTATATATTGTTCACTAAGTGATACATTTTCCTTATGAATTACAGGATTACCTAAATTTATTCTTTTTCTAGTTATCCAATAGTGAATTTATATTTTCCTTTAAATTAAAATTAGTTTTCTGTATTGGTAGAAATATTAACCACTTTGTATATTAGACAAAAACACTTTACTTGAAAATATTTTTCTTCTCTCATTTATTTTATTATGTACTAGAGTCCTGATGCACGAAATTTGTGCAAGAGTAGGCCTTCCTTACCCCGGCTGCTGGCACCAGCTTCCCTCTGGCACCCAGGACCCAGGCTTCCCTCTGGCACCCAGAACCCAGACTTCCCTCTGGCACCCAGGACCCGGGCTTCCCTCTGGCCTCCAGCAGGCACCCAGGACCCTGGCTTCTCTTGCAGCACCAGCTTCGTCTGGAAGGACGTCCGGTCTAATTAGCATATTATGTTTTAATTGTTATAGATATATTTATAATTATTTTATCTCAAAATGTCATTCTTATAAAGTTATGTTTCTGTTTGAATATACTGTGTGTTTGTGTGTGTGTGTGTGTGTGTGTGTGTATGTATATATATATATATATATATATATATATATATATATATATAATCTATATATAATCTTTTCTTTTTTTCTCTAATGCCAGTATTTCAAAACCAGACTGGATTTCTTTTGGAGTAGATCCCAAATTTCTCTAAGACATGTAACTTGTTTTTTCCCTTCCTTTCATCCATTTATTCACTCATTGTATAAAATGAAAGGTAATTTGTCAGACACACCAATGCTCCTCACATATGGCACTCACTTGGAGCAGTCAGTCTCATGTGGTATGTTCACAGTGCCACTCTTAACCAGGTTTCCAGTTGAATTCAATCACTAGAGTCATTGATAGAAAAGACAGATTTTGTGTGTCTACAATTTTTTCAAGTTACATCCCTGCTACTGTGACATGGTCTTTAACACTTTTTACTGTAATTAAAAATATGGAATAAAGTGGATTGCAGTCCATGTTAAACCCTTTCAACAAAAGACTGAAGCAAAGGAGTTAAATTGATCTGCTCTCCCCCCAGTATGGGGTTGCAGACGACCAGCCTAGTAGCTTGGCTTTGTACATATTGCAATTTGATATAGTAGTTGAAAAGCAGCCAGTTAACAGGGAATTGCAGTAATCAAGTTGTTGGGGGAGGAAAATCAATGTACTGAGCAGACTTTCAATCTTATTATAAGACCAACACAAGTAAAGACAGGCAGTGGTCCTCCTGTGCCAGCAGCAGTGTGGATAGGGAGAATAGGAAAAAATGACCTCATAGCTCAAGAAATATATATATATATCATTCAAAAGGCCACTAAGTGTCAAATAAATCTTAAAATCATGAAATTGGAATTTGATCAAAAGCCTTTTCTGTCAAATATAAAATGAAATGACTTAATTATGAAGTCACTTAAATGAGCTAATATAATTTTATTTATTATTTGTGTGAGTTGAATTATAAAAAATATTGAATATAACTGGTATACAAGATTACACAAAACTCAGGGAAAATAATATAGTGTACCAATGTTTAAATATAGGCAAATGCTAATGAGTTATAGTACACTAGAGGCCTGGTGCATGAAAATTCATGCACTGGAGCAGGGGATCCCTCAGCCCAGCCTGCTCCCTCTCACAGTCCAGGAGCCCTCAGGGGCGGGAGGCGACCCAGCAATCAGGGGAAGGCAATGCCCCATCATACCTCTGCTGCTGCCACTGCCGGCAGCGCAAGCCTCAGCCTGGCCCTGGTTACCAGAGCCCATGATGGCCCTGAGCGGCTGGGGGCTGAGGGGACTGGGGGACTCTGGAGGCAGGCGTGCGGCGGGGCTGAGGGGACTGGGCACTGCCATCTTGTGACTGTGGGCACTGCCATCTTTGAAGGTGTGGCAGTCAATTAGCATATTCCCTCCTTATTGGCTGTGGGCACCACCATCTTTGAGGGCGGGGAGTCAATTACCATATTCCCTGCTTATTAGCTGTGGGTGCTGCCATCTTTGAGGGCGGGGGTCAATTAGCATATTCCCTCCTTATTGGCTGTGGGCACCACCATCTTTGCAATGGCGTGAGGGTCAAATAGCATATTCCCTCTTTATTAGATAGGATGGCTTAGTCACATAAACCTATTTAAATATGAGAATCATGGAGTAGATTGGATATTGCAAATGAAATCAACCAGATTTGGAAATTTCCTTTAATTCACTGACATACTTTGTTTCAAATGGCAACAAAGAGGAGAAATTAGGTGAGGGAAGATCAGAAGACAGAGAAGAAGGGAGAAAAGGTAAGAATACACAGAATGGTGTTGATTACTCTCTTAGGGGCAGCTAAGGCCTAAATCAATCTGAGGCAGCTCTTGAAATGCAGGCATACTAGTACATTTCCAAGCATTGTATTAAAATTTCATGATCAATAACACTGAAAGCTGCAAAACATACAAGCAAAATAAGTGCTGACAATTCACCAACGTCTGAATTTAATAAAATGTCATTCCCTGGACTCAGCACTAGTGCCAGGAGGAGAGGCCATGCTGATTAGAATCTGCAGAAGAATCTCCATTTGTTGGGTAGTAATAAACACAGGATAGTACCTTTTGTTCCAGGTTGTGTTTACTCTCCAAAATACAACAGTCAATTCATATTCTGATATAATGCTATTGTTTTCAACACTGAGTCAACCAATCAAACAAAAACCTTTTTTTTTTTTTTTTTTCAGCCTGGGGAAAAATCTAATATTATGACCTACTTTGATATTATATGTCCATAACATCTAGGTTGGAGGATTAGTCCTTTTGTAATTAAGTGGGTTTGGTTCGAAGGGCTCTGGAAATGTGTCCACACACCATTCATCTAGTTTGCAATGTAGTTTCATCATCTTTGGCGTCCTACTTGTTACTTTTTAAGGACATGGAAAATGTTGCCTTGCGTATTTACTGAAAAAGTCAATATCATTTTACTTAAGATATTCTCCATGGATCCAGGCACTAAGAGGTAATTATTTAGAGAAATCATCAGTTTTTTTCTTTAACAGAAACCCTCTTCCATTGATGGGCATTCACAATGCCTAAGAAAATCCTGGTGATCCAGGATCTAGCACATCTGAGAGATTGGCCAAAATATGATTTCTACAGTCCTTTTTATTATTAAATAAGTTATGAGAAAGACTGAAAAGACACTTGATGGGTTTTAAAAAATATTTTCTTTACAAAAATGTATTGCTATATGTTTTTTATCTATTGTTAAATATTGCTATAATCTTAACAATACTATTAACACAGAATACTGGAATAGTCCTCAGAGATATCCTTAAGTGATGAGAATTTTCCTTAAGTTGATATACAAACTCACAATACTGTCCAGGATTGCCTTTCTTTTAAAGTATTTATTCAGGGATTGACTTAGTTATATATTCATGTATTTCACTCAATTAATCAACATTCATTGGCACCCAGGTATCAGACTCTATGCTCAGCACTTGATGGCTCCCTTGCATTGACAACTGCTGAATGTTTACTGATGTTTGTACTGTCATTTGACCTAATTCTGAACCCTTTCATTCTTATCTTATCCACTTTGGTTAGAGCTCTGTCTAGGACATAAATTTCTAAATTTGAAAGAGCGTATGACTAAGATTACCTGGAATAGATTCAACAGGTGATTAAAGATTGCAGAGAAAGCTTTCAACTCTGGAATCTGTGATTTTATGAAACAAAAGCTTTAAGCTATAATGTGATGTGCATTATTTTTTCTTGATTAAAATATAGAGTTGACTTAGTGTGATTTGTCTTCAGCCAATAGTATACCATGGTTTACCTGTTTAAATCCACCTCTAGGATGTAAAGAACTGTTACACTTTCCCAGAAACATTTATTAAGACATGACACTTGAATGGGCTATTGGTATGTGAAGCCATACCTGGTAGTTTTGCTGTAAACATCTTTGCTGAAAGCATTTGTGCTGTGGCAAAGACGTTTACAATGAAACTGCATAGAACCCTACACTGGAACTTGAGAGTATGTCACCTTACATGGCAAAAGGGACTTTGCAAATGAAACTGAATTAATTATTTTGAGATGGGAAAATTATCCTGGATTATCCAGTGAAATCACAGGGTCTATCAAAGTAAAGAGGGAGGGAGAAGAGGGGGTCAGTATGAGGCAATGCAAGAAAGACTAGAGCCCCTATTGCTGGCTTTGAAGGAGAAGGGAGGGGAACACAAGCCAACGAATGGTAACATCCCCTGGAAGCTGGAAAAAACAAGAAAATATATTCTTCCCTAGAGCTTTCTAAAGGGAACACAACCCTGTAGACACCTTGATTTTAGACCAAAGAAACCTTGCTGAACTGATTTTACAGAATTTTAAGATGATAAATTTGTGTTGTTTAAGTTTGTGATAATTTGTTATAGTAGCCATAGGATATATTGGGGCTAATGTCAATATCTCTTCCATTATTCTTCAGCTGGAGAATGGTGGAACTGATGATTACATCACACTTTATATCTGTTTTGCTGACAGTCTAACAAAGAAATGAATCACAGCTGAATATGAATATGTTTTGCATGTCAATAGTATAGAGATAATTTAAAAATATGTATTTGAGGGAACATATTTAGAAATATTGTTTGGGCCTAGCAAGAGAGACCATCATCTTAATTCATGTTGAGGGAAAAACATTATACATGCAAATTCATAAATATTTAAACTATGAATAAAGCTAAATAAATGGAATTAAGAGTATTACTCATTTGAAAATCACCAAAAGACTGTTAATGATCAAATGTGCCTGACAGCCTATATTCTATGTAATAATATAATTTTCCAAATGTATACATAGTATTTTTTTAAACTATAGACCTTTTTAGCGATTTGAAAAAGACAGAGTTGGTTACCTGGGAAAATGTGAAATAGTTAAATTTATGAAGCACTCCCATCTCTTACTTGTTGTCTCTTCTCACTGCAGTACTCATTGCAGCCCCAGCGCGAGGAGGTGCCTCCGCTGTGACAATCCTTCTATTCAGTATGTTAATCTGGACTTCTCTAGCTCCCCCCTTATAAAAACTGCCATCTTCTTCTTTAGAAAATTGTCATTTTCCAGGCCTTCAAAGTGTAAAATGTTAGTAGTACATTTTTTTGGGTCAACGTTGAGCAAAGAGAAAGAAAACCACATAGGGGCTGGTAGGAGAGGCTGGAAAACGGTCTCACTATAAACTCCGCCCCTAGTGTGGGTTCCACAAATTGGAGGGAACACAAAAACCTGGAGCTTCGACCTGAAACATCAGGCATTGGGCATCCCAACTCTGAAGACATAGAGTTGAGAGATGACTTCCCCAAACACCTAACTTTGAAAAGCAAAGAGGTTCATGTCCTAAGCCCCATAGGCTGTAGGTATGGGAGAAACAACTCTGAAAGGGCTCAAGTGCTCAGAATCACTCACCCCAGGGTGAAGCTTAGAGGCATTCATGACACCAAGACTTAAAGTGAAGGAGGACTTAAAGTGATGGCTTTAGGGGCAGACGCATAAGTTAGTGCAGACATCTGGGAGCCTGCTGGAACACTCTCCTGGGACAGAGACTGGTGGGAGCACCTTCCTGCTCCCCCTTTGCAGTGTTGAGAGCACCAGTATCTCCAAGAAGGGAGCTTTTCCACATATCAGAGACTAAAAGATTCAGTAATATACGCTTTTACAATATAATTAGCAAATGCTTGTCTTTAATGACAATAGTGTAGAAAGGTTCTCCTTCTTCTTGGGATTTTATATTAGATATTTCAAATCACATCATGGGATCAATTTTTGTTTCTCAATCAAGGCATGCAACTGGAATTTCATTTACTGAACTACCTATTTCCATTTTAAAAATAAGTTATAGGCTTTATTTTTATACTAAGTAATGAAGAAAAAGAATTAAAATTTGAAAAGGCTAGCAAGAAAGCAACACCCTCTCCCACTTTATCAGCACAGCTCTGCTATTGCAATATGCTTGGTCCTAAGGGATAGATCTTAATGGAAATCAAATAGGAAAACCCTGTTCTACGTTTCCCCAGCTTCAATTGCAGCTAAGTAAGGTTGGACATATGATGCATGTCAGGCTAGTGTGACTAAACAGAAGCCCACTCTGGGGAACTTTGGGGAACTGGGAAATATCTTGCTTCTGGGAAAACATTTACTTTCTCAAAAAAAAAAAAAGCCTAAAATGAAAGAATAGAGAAGACAGAAAGAAGTTACTGACCATCTACAGTTTGTGTGCTTTAGCAGTTACACATATATTTCCTGACTTATTCAATAATTATGTATTGCATGTCAAATTTGTGCCAAATACTATATAATATAACAGGCATAAAAGATGGAAAATGCATTAGTCCATACCTTCAAGAAGTATATGTGGAAAAAGAGAAGCTTATTCAGTGCAGAAGGGACATACAAACCAAAAGAAAAAAAGACTGTAAAACATCTCAGGCTAGGGAAGGTACTACAATTGTGTCTTTCCAGTGTGTGATGTGTGAATTAAAAAAGAAATAAAGGAGGAGGGGTGTGGGGGTGAGAAGATAGAGAGGGAGAGGGAGTGAGAGAGAGAAAGAGAGAGAAAAGAAGGAATATAGGTTCTAACTCTCCGGAGTGCTATGAAGAAGCCAGGTGCTTGGGAATTTACTGTGTGACATTGCAAAGTTCCTCCTTGTATATACTTCATTTTGCTAGCTCACCATGGTGCTAAGTAAAAGTGCACCATGGTCATTCAGGGAAATACTGCATGATATTTAATTCTTTTGGGGACTACCAAAATATAATAGCAAATTAAAAATTCTAAAATTCACCAGCTGTACTTGTTTAATAAATATTTTGTAAATGTATAAACCATGAACCAGTTTGTTTTCTAATAACACCTATTTGTATAGAACACTAGATTATAAAGGATAGATGTATTTTATAAAATGCATTTTGATATCAGTTTGAAGGAAGGGTTAAAGAAAAGACTGGGAACAAAAATTTTTCTGGTGAATGATACTCTAACCAAAATAGTGTGATGAAATCATCAGTTGGAACAATGTTTGAGAAGACCATCAATTGTGGCCATATTAAGTGCTTTATAATATAAACCATTCATATTTTTATTCTTTTATTCTTTCTCCTATAAATTTAAGAGAATGTTAACTTTAGTGAGAAGATCTATACTCAGGTAGTTGTTTTTTCCCCTATCTTCTAAATCCAAATGAAGTTAAGAAGAAAACTAATTTGAAAAGGCCTTGAATGCAAGGCAAGAATATATTAAAATATTGAAAATAGAAAACATCATTTTTATTTTTCCTTCTGCTTGTTTTATTTCAGATTATGTTGACATAGGCTGGTTTTCAAGAAAGAAAAAACAATTCAATATATTTGTGAAAACAAGAGACTCATTTAGAGTAACTACTTGGGACTTAAATAAAGAAGTAACCATATTTAGTAAAAAACATAGGCCTGGTGGAGGGCGGGTCCAGGGTGAAGGGTGTCATTGGGGAAAAAGAGGACATCTGTAATACTTTCAATAATAAAGTTAAATAAATAAATAAAAAACATTGGCAACAAATATTATATATTGATTTTGTTTTATAATTAAAGGTCAAATATGCCTAAATCGAGTGCCAGATAATAAACATCTTATTAATATTTGGATGATTAAAAATAAGAAACTATTGTTCCTCGAGAAAAATAAGTGAGAAATATTATCCGAAAATAACTCTATGTAGTGTCTGGAGAAGTAGAAGGAATGATATCTGAGAAAAGAGAAGAAACATAAGACGAGAAAAATGGATGGCATTATCTAGATAACTTACTCAAAGGATTGTATTGAAACAGAGTAGATATGCACATCCAGTAATTATGCTTATTTGAAATAGAACATTAAGATAAATGAATACAGTGGCCACTTCTTAGCTATTCAATGGAGCAAAAGAATATTTGTCCACACAAATGACATAAATGATTTATATCTATTTAACATTTAATATCCTAATATGGTTCAAATTGATTTAATTAAAATCTGAAAGAGATGATATATATATGATATATATGATAATTTATTCATATCAGACAAAAGAATGATTAATCATTAATTGTTTACTAGAAAATATTATAAAATAGTTGAAGGAAAATATTATAGGAATGAGACTTTTCAAATTTATTTGAGGAAAATGTAATACAAGAATAACAAATAATACTAAGGCTGCAAAATAGCAATAGTGTATGGATTAAGTAGAGATTAATTGAGTTTTTCTGAGCAATAGCTTGACATAAATCTGACTGAAAAACATCAATCTTATAACTATGTCATAATGGTCTACTATAGAACATTAAAACAACTCTTAATGTGGTTAATAACTTCACACAATAGTTAGCAAATTGCAAAGGGTGCCCTGGCCGGTTTGGCTCAGTGGATGGAGCATCGACCTGCACACTGAGGGTCCCCGGGTTCGATTCCAGTCAAGGGCATGTACCTTGGTTGCAGGCACATCCTCAGTGAGGGGTGTACAGGAGGCAGCTGATGGATGTTTCTCTCTCATCAATGTTTCTAACTGTCCCTCTCCCTTCCTCTCTGTAAAAAATCAATAAAATATATTTTTAAAAAAGGGTTCTAAGATGGTTCTTTACTTTCAAGCTATCCAAGACATTTCAAAGGATTGACTGCAAAATGAGTTAGTGAGGAGGACTTCCTTGTCTTCTGACAAATGAGCATATTTCTCTGGGATTCATGGTGAGCTCAGTATCTAGGTCCTGCAATATTTATTCAAGCCTACTATCTTTTTGCCTTTCCAATCGCTATAGTAGTACTCAGTACTGCAACACTTGCACTCTTTTGGTCCTCTCATAATTAAAAGCTCAGGAGTTTAAGGAAATATAGTCTTCAGTGGACACATGGAATTGTGCTTCTCTACTGTGATGTAGCTGGATTAAAGGAATAATGGTAGCACAAGAACAAGTATTCTGTTTTTAAGTTATAATTCATAAAGGCCATACTGATAATTTAAATTTGTTGTTATTTTAGTTTTAATGGTTCATTTTCAAAGTTAAACCATAGAAAACATACCTTAATACTTCTATAAAATTTTATAGTTATCACCTTATTATTATTAAATATCATTTCTTGTGTCTTCATTTTGTTCCTGACCATATGTAATATAACTTACCTGAAAAAGGAACTTAATCTCTCCAATAACTCTATGAAGTAAACAATATTGCTATTATCATATGAAATTACCAGCTATTATTATTAAGGGGGAAAAAAAGAGAAACCAATTGTTTTATAACATGCTGTGATAGAGCAAAAAATGAACCTAAGTCTGACTGATATCCTATCTAATAATAGACAAATATGCAAATTGACCGCACCTTCGCTACACCCAAACCATGCCCACCAGCCAAGCCACGCCCACCAACCAATCAGGACGGATATGCAAATTACCCCAACAAAGATGGCGGCTAATTTGCATATCAAGACAGCGTAGAAAGAAGCCAAGCACTGCAGAAGGGAGCAAAGCTGCAGAGAAGCAAGCAAGCTGGGGGGAGGAGAAGGGAGGAGCGGAGGCAGGGCTGGGGGAGAAGGAAGTTGAGCAGGCGGGGCCGGGGGAGAAGGGGCGAGGCCGGGGGAGAAGGGAGGAGCGGAGGCGGGGCCGGGGGAGAAGGGAGGAGCAGAGGCGGGGCTGGGGGAGAAGGGAGGAGCGGAGGCGGGGCCAGGGGAGAAGGGAAAAGCAGGTGGGCTGGCAGAAAAGGCGGGCCGGGGGAGAAGGGAGGAGCGGAGGCGGGGCCAGGGGAGAAGGAAGGAGAGCAGGCTGGCGGAGAAGTTAGAAAAGCAGGGGGCTGGCAGAGAACGCGGGGCGGGGGACAAGGGAGGAGAGCAGGCAGGGAGGGGTAGAGTGCAGCAGGAAACCCTATTGCAGGATTTTTCCTGCAACGGGAACGCTAGTCTATAATAATAAAAGAGTAATATGCTAATTAGACCAAACATCATTCCAGACATCATTCTGTTCATCCTAGGATGGAGGGAAGCCTGGGTTCCAGGTGCCTGCTGGCGGCAGGAGGGAAGCCTGGATCCCGGGTGCCAGAGGGATGCCGGTGCCGGCAGCTGGAGGAAGGAAGGCCTACTCTTGCATGAATTTCATGCATCGGGCCTCTAGTATCAACAAAAACAAACTGAACATTTTTTTTAAAAGGAAGGAGTAGGAAAATTATTTTAAAAATAATCATGACCAAGATTGATTTTTCATTGATTTGTGGGAAAAAAAATAGCCTAGACAATTTTTAAAAACAAATATCTTAAAACTCTTCTGGCTTCCATTACTTGTACTTAAAAAGGCTTTAACTAGAAGTTTGACATGAAAGAGCAATATTCTTAGCTTAAACTGCTTCAGATAAAAATAACATTCTATAATCTCTATACTCTTTCTAGTAAAATATTTGTGCAGTGAAATAAAGTGTTTTAATACTTTTATTTTAACCCTTTTATAATTTTGAATGAATTTGGGAAAAATTCTAAAATATATTTCAAAGCTTACTTAGATGTTTATCAATAAAAATATGGACAATATATAAACTGGATTCTGGAGTGAGATCGGTTGGGCTCAAATCACATTTCTGTCATTTCTAGCTGTGTAACCTTAGGCAAGATATTTAACCTCTCTAAAACCAGTGTCCTTATTTGTAAAATGGGTAAAGTCTTGCAAAGTCACTAAGAGTATTACATGAGTTAACACTTGTAATGCACAGAGAACAGTGCATGACATATAGTAAGCTTTCAAGTGAGCATTAACTATTTTCATTATCATACATGCCACTGAGAACAAGCCATGTTCTGGAGACTTTTAAATATAAATGTACTCAAATAATTTATCCAATGCACATATTGACATTTTATCCTTGATTGCAATATAAGCAATTAATGCAGGAGAAATGTTTTACAGAAGTTATAAAGTTTCTAAAGCCACTTAGAAACTTATGGGAAACATTTAGCAGTTTTATATGTAATACAAAGGTTCTTATTTAATCTAAAACCTGTATATCTTATACACACATACATACACATATATAACCAAGAACAACAAAATTTCAAGAAGCAGATGTACTTTCCTTCTGACCTGAATGTAATGGGCCACCCAAAGAACACGTTGGCCCTTTAAGAAAGTATAACTATATCCACTATCATTAAACTTCAGTTTATTCACTTTCTATGAATGGTTCATGGAAAAAAGTTTTTTATAATATGTTATTTCCTCTACACTGACCATTTGATAAATGAAGATTAAATGCTAATAATAAATTATTAACTTCTAAGCAATGAAGTATCTCAAATGCTGTTGAATGCTTATAAGCAATGTTAAGGTTTATATGATTACTTAATCAGATCTCAGTGGGTCATTGAGAATGCCTATGAAATGGAAATTAATTGTTTTATATATTCAAATATACACTGGTTTCTTAGTGTAACCATTTTAGGCAGATGTGATTTGTGACCATTCATTAGATAATTGAATATAAATCAGGCCCTTTTCCCCAAAAGGGAAAGGCTTAACTTCTAGATATTCAATGCCATTTATTGTATTCAGAATTTGAGTTGAACTTCTTACCAATTAGCTGTATTATTCTGTGCTGAAACAACCATTCAAATAAAAGAAAGAAATCAACTATTCACTGTCCCTCACAAAATGATAAAGACTTGAAGATTGAAAAGGTAAAGAAAAAAAATCTTTAAGTAGTCAAGCTTTATAAATCATCAATTTTCTACAAATCTCACAGATACTGCATTAGTTTGTGTCATGTAAGCTGCAGTAACAAATAGACACCAAAATTTCAAAGACTCATTGTAGAATATCTGTGCAAGTGTGCAGGTCTTTGGGGGCTGTTGCACTTTCAAAATCTATCAAGTGCTCCATTTGCTAGACATTTAGCCATCTTTAGCACTGGTTATCAGTGTCAGTCTGTCCTTATTTTCATAGTTAAGCCTAAACTGCAACCTTCAGTTTCTAGCTGGAGGAAGAGGAAAGCAGAAAATGGGAGTACATAGGAGATTTTCATGTCCCACCAAGCAACTAATGCTTATCATTTCTTCTCAAATGCATTAGCCTGAATTCAATCACAAGACCACATCTGCAATGGAGTCTGGAAAATATACTATAGCTGTGTACCCTGAAAGTAAAAGTCATGGATTTTGATGAAGCACTAGAAAGCATGGTTGGTGAATATATTTATCAGAATATGCCCAACAGAGAAAGGGAATAAAGTAGCATATTGATGAAAAAGATAAAATAAATTCTAGTAAAGGATTGAATAGAACTAAGCACAATTAAAGGAAGATGCACTTATTGTCATAACCTGGATGCATTTCAGCCTGGCAGGGTGGCTGCTTGGAAGTGTTTTCATGTTTTCACCCCTACTGCTTTTCTTCTACCACCAAGTTTTATCCAAGTGTGAAAATTAGTCAAGGCAGAATAGGTGTTTAACTTTTTATAGATACAACCACCTTCACTTTGGAATTCTCCATATGCCAAGAATAAATTCAGCTTAGATTCTTACCTTTATTCTCTTGTCAGTATTTCCTAGATTCAAAAATAATAAATATTTAATAAACATAGCATAATAACCACTGAATAACATAGCTTTAGTGGCAACATACTGGCATGGAACCCTCATGTAAAAATAAAATCAGACCATACAACTACAGAAAGAGTAAAGAGAACCCTGATGGGCAAACAACTTCAATTATTAGTTATTTTGAGAAGACTTTGAGTCCTATCCTATATGTGTATGTATGTTTGTGGATATAAGATTAAATAAGTGACTTTATGTTATGCACAAAGGTTGCCCTTAGATTTCCAAGTGGCTTTAAACACTTCTGTAGAACATTTCTTCTCCTTAACTTGTATATATATTGCAATCAAGACTAAAATGTCAATTTGTTCATTGGATAAATTATTTGAGTACGTTTATATGAAAAATTTCCAGATTTTGATAAAGGTTTGGGGGATAAAAATTTGGATTTTTTTTAAGACAAATATGATATTGATATCTGATGTTTGGGAGAACAATGCTCCATTCCTTGAAGTCAGTAGCTGATAGAGTGAGCAAAAAATATAAATAAATAAATAAAAAGTAAAAAATAAATGAAATGGCAAAGCAAAATTCTACATGTGAGGAAAGATAATCAACAAAATCAATAAGCATTCTCAGACAAAATGAAAACAATAGTACAAGAATCGATATACAATTAGTTTCTAGTAACCTTATTTATAATTATTCCTGTATTTTATGATGACACTTTTATGGACTAGATGAATATTTTGGGTGATTGGTGTGTGTTCATAAGGGGTCATTATTGTCTTTGTCATATTGAGTATTCTCTTCATTATACTGTGGTTGAACAGTCTTACTTTTTTTCCTCTCATTCAAAACTGATAACTTTTTTTGATATCCATTGAAGAGTTGACTATCATGCAATGTCAGGGAATTTATTACTAAACTAGAGGCCCGGTGCACGAAATTTGTGCATGGGGGGTGTGTCCCTCAGCCCAGCCTTCACCCTCTCCAATCTAGGACACCTCGAGGGATGTCTGACTGCCCATTTAAGCCCAATCCCAATAGGATCCCGGGAGTTGGACATCCCTCTCACAATCCAGGACTGCTGGCTCCCAACTGCTCGCCTGCCTGTCTTCCTGATTGCTGCTAACCACTTCTGCATGCCAGCCTGATCAATCCCTAGCCACTCCCCTGACAGCCTGATTGATGCCTAACTACTCCCCTGCCAGCCTGATTGCTCCTAACTGCCCTCCCCTGCAGGCCTGGTCCCCTCCAACTGCTCTCCCCTGAAGGCGTGGGTCCCCCCTAACTGCCCTTCCCTGTAGGCTTGGTCACCCCCAACTTCCCTCCTCTGCTGGCCTGGTCACTCCTAACTGCCCTCCCCTGCAGGCTTGATCACCCCCAACTGCCCTCCCTTGTAGGCTTGGTCTCTCCCAACTGCCCTCCCCTGCTGGCCTGATCGCCCACAACTGCCCTCCCTTGCAGGCCTGGTCCCTCCCAACTGACCTCCCCTGCTGGCCATCTTGTGATGGCCATCTTGTGTCCACATGGGGGTAGGATCTTTGACCACATAGGGGCAGCCATCTTGTGTATTGGAGTGATGGTCAATTTGCATATCACTCTTTTATTAGATAGGATAGTGGCCTGGTACATGGGTGGGAGCCGGCTGGTTTGCCCTGAAGGGTGTCCTGGATCAGGGTGGGTATTCCCTTGGAGTGTGGGGTGACCTGGGCGAGGAACCTGTGGTGGTTTGCAGTCTGGCCATGCCCCCCGGCGACTTAAGCGGAGGCCCTGGTATCTAGGATTTATTTATCTTCTATAATTGAAACTTTGTAGCCTTAAGTGGAGGTCAGGGCAAGCCAGGAAGTTTGGCTTCCTCCATTGCCAGGGAAACCCAAGCCTCCTGCTCGCTCCATGGCCAGCTGCCATCTTGGTTGGGTTTATTTGCATACTAGCTCCTGATTGGCTGGTGGGCATGGCTTGTGGGTGTAGTGGAGTGATGGTTAATTTGCATGTTTCTTTTTTATTAGTGTAGATATACAATTCATCTTATTTGGATAGATTATGATAGATGCTACTGAATTTACTCAAGGAAAATTACCTTTTAATGACATTAAATGAAAATTGCAATCAGAGAACCAAACATGTTGAATACCAATTGCAGCTTGCATTTACAGTGTTAACCTATATGTTACTGATATAACTAAAGCAATCTTGAATAATGGAAAATACTTGTGTTTGGACATTTAATAAACATGATGTCAAATCTTAGTTCTTTAACTTAATCATGTGCCTTGGAATATAAATTGGTAAATCTTTTTGAATGTCACAAAAATGAATTTGCTATTTATAAAGTACAAGTGGTGATTGTATGAGACAATGTATCTTACAGGCTTTTGACATTGCCTGGTGATTGCTAAATAGTAATATTGATTATGGTTATCTTATTATGTTTGTGGTTGTTATCTCATTTCACCACCTGCTGAAATATGTATATAGTTTTGTCTGATTTGTTTTCAATATTAAATGATAAAAATAGTTTTAAAATATATTTAGTAGCCTATATTCCACTAAGCATTGACATAATTTTGGGAGTTATTCTAGATAAAGAGGTCGACTTCCCTCCTATGGCCTGAATTGTTATTTGAGAAAGAAGTGGTGTGTGTATGTGCACACGTGTGTGTGTTTATTTTTATACATAGTATCAGGCATTTGCCTTAAAATGCAGGGCTTTTAGTGCATGTCCCACATGGTAATTTTATAAATGCTAGATTTCTTAGTACTTAACTGGTTTGATATAATATACATGCTTTATATTTATGTAACATATGGGACCATATCCATAAAGAGGAGATGGATCCTTATAACATCTAATATTGGCTTATTATTAGGAAATTTATTCAATATTACAAAATATGTCAAATTGCTAACATTTCTAAAAAATGATTCCTTATCATTGAAAAAATTTTTACTTGGTTTTCTTTTTAAATTTTTTTCTTTATTGATTAAGGTATTACATATGTGTTCTTATCATATCATTGTCCCCCAACCCCCCCCCCCCACTTATGCCCTCACACCCCTGTTGTCTGTGTCCATTGGTTAGGCTTCTTATCATTTTAATTTATTCACTTATTGGTACATTCACATTACTCCAGAAATATTGGCCTCCACTAATCAAATTTAGAGAAAGTTATTATTTACTCAAAAACATTTCCAGCGCCCACCCAGCATGGCTCAGTGGCTGAGCCTTGACCTATGAACTGGGAGGTCACTGTTTGATTCCTGGTCAGGGCACATGCCCGGGCTGCAGGCTAGATCCCCAGTGGGAGGGTATAGAAGGCAGCCTATCAATGATTCTCTCTGATTATTGATGTTTCTTTTTTTTTTAAAAATATATTGTATTGATTTTTTACAGAGAGGAAGGGAGAGGGATAGAGAGTCAGAAACATTGATGGGAGAGAAACATCGATCAGTTGCCTCTTGCACACCTCCTAATGGGGATGTGCCTGCAACCAAGGTACATGCCCTTGACCGGAATCGAACCTGGGACCCTTCAGTCTGCAGGCCGAAGCTCTATCCACTGAGCCAAACCGGTCAGGGCTGATTATTGATGTTTCTATCTCTCCCTCTCCCTCTCTGAAATCAATAAAAATATACTTAATAAACATTTTTAGAGCTTATTCTGTGTAGTAAACACTGTACTTTGTAGCAAAATATAGCAGTGATGACAGAGTTACAGTTCTTGTCCTCATGGAGCTTACAGTCTGGAAGGAGGACATGTGAATATAAGGATAATGTATTTCAAAGAAGTTTAGTGTGACACTGAACTAGAACAGGAGAATATAAGTCATATTCTGAAGCTTTTTATGTTTCAAAAGACTACTGTTATTTTCATATTGTATTATTCTTTTATTACATGTCACTGTAATACATATTTTTAATATTTTATGATCTAAACATTTCTATATTACAGTATCAAATGGGAAAAAAACACACGTATTGCTCTAGAAATTGATACCAATGAAAATTACTGAATGTTTAGGGTGTATTAATGGAAAATACACCATTAAGTTTGTATAATTTGTTTGGTGCATATCTCTTCTGGTTTCAGGTTGGCACAATGGAGAATTAGGCATGCCTTTGACAAAAGCCTGTATATAGGCAAATTTGTACTTTGCATGAACATGATGTCTCAACTATTATAACTTTACTGAAGTTCTGATGATGAGTCCTGACATTTTTTTTTACAGAATAGTTTATTGATTTTTTTTTTTAATGAGAGCGGAAGGGAGAAGAGAGAAACATCAAAGTGAGAGCATAAGGATTGGCTCCTCCTACAAGCCCCCTACTGAGGATCCAGCCTGAACAGGGCATGTGCCCTGACTGTGAACTGAGTCAGCAACCTCTTGGTGCATGAAAGGATGCCCAACCAACTGAGGCACATATTTTAGTCCTCACATTTTTATCCATGCTAGAAAACTGAAAGACCAATATTTAATTGTTGTCTGAAATCACCAACTTAAAAGAAGGCTAGTTGATTCCAAGTTTTTGAAGCTAGGTAAGTTGGCTCATCCTGAAATTCCATAAGACTTTTCTAGGTTGATGTGGAATTAGGAAAATCTAGTGAGGATATATAATATTTCTAGGATGTGAAAATACTTCAGAGAACTTTTAAAATCTCATTCTATAACTACTCTTAAAACACAAATTTCCTTGAATGAATCTTATGGATTATCTAAGCAAATCAAACCAAAGCTTTGGATAATTGCTAAAGAGTGTCCAAGATGCTGCTTTCTGTTAGTATTAAGTTTGGCACCTTTTACAGAGTCTAGTAATTATAATACAAAGTTTTCTATTTATTTCTGTCTATTAAAAGCAACAACACAGAAACTCTTTGCTTTTGTCTTTGTTCTCTTAAACTTGCCTCTTATAATTTGCTGAACACTATCATTGAAAAGAGCATTCATGGTTTGTATGCAAAACTGATCATCTTAAATTACATTTGACCTGAATATGGGGAGTTTCAAAAGGTGGGGATTAGAAATGTGAGTAAAAATTAATGTATCCACATTTGTTTGGCCTTCAAATCTTAATTACACCTATGTTCTGTGCAAAGCCATCAATAACAAAGACCCTCCCAAAAAAACAAATATAAAAGAAAAATATTTTATTTATGTTTGGAGTTGTACAGCAGGCAGTACTTTCTAAAATAATAGCATAGAAAATTTCCCAACATTCTTGTCATTTAATGTTATACCTTTATCCCATACCTATTTATTGATGTAATAGATAAAATTAAATACACATGCAATGACTCAAGATTTTTCAGATTTACATATTATAAATGTGAAAAATACATATGAAAATATATTTTAATGGGAAAAAATAAAGTTAATTTTTTCTCCTGTCAGTGAAAAAACAAACAAAACAAAAACCCTTAAATATAGGTTTCTGAAACTGTATTGCTATTTTTAATATGCTCCACTCCTATCATAATAAATCCATTCTTGAGCTTGACTCCTCATTCTTTTAGCAATTAACACAATTTATCAGGTTATGAATATGCAACAAAAATAACCGTGACAGATTTCTCTATCCTGGTTATGAAACCAAGCTTCATTTTTCCATATGGCATTCCAACTGCTGGCACAATTGTTCTATCTCACTTAGCATTGACTGCCCTATTACTGTCTTCCATTGCCTTTTTTTATCAGTGTGTGTCCAAATTTACCATTTCTGCCACTTAAAGCAGAATTATTCAATTACATTTTTAAATGACAAGAACTTTTGAGCAATTGGGTGAGTTTTAAGTGAAGAGATGAAATTAGATATAGATATCATTGCATGACAATCCAATTATATAAACGCATTATGAAAGTATCATTCTACATTTAATGCCCAAGGTATAAACCTTTTTTTATTGCTACAGCTTCCATCTTGCATTATTAACATAAATAGTAAAGTTGAATATAAAGAACAGGCAAATTGCAAAAGGAGGTGTAAAAGTATCCTTACTGTTAAAAGCCTGCTCTATAAACAGAGGTAAGACACATAGCCCTGTGTTTCAGTTTACTCAGTCTACAAGGAATGTGGGCTGTCTGCCCTTTGTGTACTGACATCAGAGGGATGAGAAGATCCCGTGAGAACCACCAGGTGAAATGTTTCAAACCTCTAACAGCAAAAGTCAGGGATGCTGTAATTATTTGTTTGGTATTTTTTGAATAATAACAGACCTTCATGGTGCTATTTCTTTTCATTTAGTTTACAACTTAAATTTAAAAATTAGTACAATTTTAGGAAAAGTATAACTGAATAAAATTTTAATATATTTAAAAGCTCAACTCTTCTAATTCTTTCTTTAAGTGCTTTAAAGTCAATGAATTTTTAGGAAGCGTTTGCTATCCTGAGGTAGACAGACTTCTTGAAATGTCAATTAATTTTTGATATTATTTAATAGTCTTGGCAACAAATTATATAAGAATATTTTATGGAAAGTATTTGTAATAATAGTTTATAAAAATTAATGCTTTTCCAAAATATGCATAACACAAATATGTCATAAATATGATGCCCATACACAAAAAATAAGATATATTTAAGTGAGAATGTTATGAAAGAAGGCAGTATAATCTTAAAATGGAAGATCCCTGGTAAAATCATTGTCCTTTGTAGTACCCCCTTGAACTGACTGTTAAAGTTATATACTCTGTGCACAAAATGCTTGGTGTACTGATCCACTCTGTCCACTGAGCCCTGGAGCCTGTGAAGATGTGCCAGTATTGCTCTAGCTGGTTTTTCTCAGTGAATAGAGCATCAGCCCTGGGACTGAAGGGTCCCAGGTTTGATTCCAGTCAAGGGCACATACCTAGGTTGCAGGCTGGGTCCCTGACCCTGGTCATGGTGTAAGCAGGACACAATCAATCAATGTGTCTCTCTCACATTGATGTCTTTCTCTCTCTCTCTCTCTCTCTCCTCCCCTCTTCCTCCTCCCTTCTACTCTCTCTAAAAATCAATTGAAAAAATATCTTCAGGTGAATATTAACAACAACACAACAAAAAGACTTGCAAATATTATGCAAGAAGCTGTGTACATCTACAACAGAACTTAACTAATCCTAAATATTAATGATAAACCACTCCTTCTGCAGCATTGTATTCCACATTTACTTGGTATCTAACTTGCTAGCTGCTAAACATCATGTCATCACAACATACTGCAAAGCATGGAATGAATAGTAAAAATTTGGAGTCTGGTTGTTCAATGTGCTTTCAAATGCCACATTCTGTTTATACTTAATGTGGGTATTTATTTATTTACTAGAGGCCTGGTGCACGAAAATTAGTGCATTGGGGGGTTTCTCAGCCTGGCCTGCCCCCTCTCACAGTCCTGGCGCTCTCAGAGGATGTCCTAAGCCGCAGTCTGGCCTCCGTCTGCAGGAGGCGACCAGGCTCATCAGGGGAAGGCACGCCCCCATCACCCCGCTGCTGCTGCCACATCATCACACTGCCGGCTGCCTGCCCTCCTCGGCCCTCACAGCCACTGCAGCTTTTGTCTGGAAGGACGTCCGGAAGATGTTCGGTCTATCTGGTGTAATTAGCATATTACCTTTTTATTAGTATAGATTTTAAATGTATTGTTATTGATTTCAGAAAGGAAGGGAGAGTGAGATAGAAACATCAATGATGAGAGAGAATCATTGATTGGCTGCTCCTACACACCCTCTACTGAGGATGGAGCCTGCAACCTGGGCATGAGCCCTTGACCAGAACCAAACTTGGGACCCTTCAGTCTGCAGGCCAATGCGCTGTCCATTGAGCCACATCTGCTAGTGCAATGTGGGTTTTTATTTTGTTCTCGATGCCAATCTGATGTGTGCCCTCCTGAGTAAAGATTTAGTTTGAAAAGGAGAAAAGTAGAAGCGCTTATACTTGAACAACTTGACGACTTTGTCTCCCTCAGAAAATGTGGCCATCATGAATGTTGTGAATGTTCTCTCTCAACTTTTTTGTTGTCTCCTTCCTTCTTGGATAAAATGCCTGGGAAGTGGTTACATGTGACAGATCCACAGGAAGTGCTTGTTCTCTGATTACACCCACTTACGGTCTCTGGTTTCCAAGACTCAAAACTAGAAGCAATTAATCCTCACCTGATTTAAATATTTCCTTCATGTTCTCAAACTTAAAATTGCTGTTAACTGACTCCTAAATTATGTTATGTCTTACTATGGCTTAAACTGCCAATCTTAATAGAAAAGCTGAAAAAAAAAAGGGGGAGGGATAAGAGGGATAAATTATTCAATCAATCAGTTAATCAATTTGATGTAAGATAGATTGCATGAACAAATTCATAGGGCTTTCATTTCCTAATCTCAATTATAAATTTTAACAGTCTCTCCTTAGCTTAAGAATTATATGTTTATATATTATTTTATTATTTATTGAATTTATTGGGGTTATATTGGTTAATAAAATTATACAGGTTTCAAGTATACTATTCTATAAGACAACATCTGTATATTGGATTGTGTGTTCACTATCCAAAGTCTAGTCTTCTTCCATCACCATATATTTATTTTTTAAAAGCTACCTATCTTGTTAGAACTTAACAACTATCAAATGTTCAAGAGAAACTAAGTTTAAAAAGCAAACAAACCATGCAATGATTTAATAAATTATAAACACACAACCTCAGTGCAGTTACAGTCCTAGAGCAGTGCATTGGAAATTGAACCACATGTCTACTTGAAGATTGTGAGAATGAGGTCTCCTGAGATATATATATGGCAGAGGTAAGGTGAGAGTTAATTGGCACAAACTACAAGCATGTCCATGCTTCATCTTAATTCATGAATCTAATTTGAAATTTCAGCATAGTTCCAATAAAGAGAGAAAAGACCCCATTATCCCATGAAAACATGGCTTATATTACAACACGTTTCCTACCAAAGGGGAAATTTTTTCATTACTTAATACTAAAGTGCTGAAACCATTAGCATACCCTTTTAGACTTAAAATAAACATGTGTATTATGTGTCTGTGTTTCCCCATGGAGATCACAAGTGGTGTCACATTGCACTGTGGATCCATTAGTAACATAATGGTATCCAACCACAGGTCTAATGGTTTAAATTGGAAAGCAGGGTGCTTTTTTAAAATTCAAGATAGAAAGAAATGAGAGAAAAATAGAGGAAGAAAGGAAGGAGGGAAGGGAGGGAGGGAGGGAGGGAGGGAGGGAGGGAGGGAGGGAGGGAGAAAGGAAGGAAGGAAGGAAGGAAGGAAGGAAGGAAGGAAGGAAGGAAGGAAGGAAGGAAGGAAGGAAGGAAGGAAGGAAGACAGGGAAAGAAAAGGGAAGGGGAAAGAAAAGGAAAATAAAATTTCTCTCTTGCTCTTTTTAAGCACATAGCTTAAAACTGTGTTTTTGCTAATTAATTCAGGATGTGACACTTAAAAAAAATAATCAGATGATCCAGTACTTTGAAAAAGTTATTTAGAATATGCAAGAATTAATAAAGGGCATAGCCCATTTAAACTCATTCAACAAGATGTTTTTCTCATGAAATAGAGAAGAAGTGTAACATTTTAACATGGGGCCATGTAACCTAATTAGGGGTAGATATCTCAGGACACTTTAAAGTTTGTTTGCACAAATCATATACAAATAAGCTAATTGGCTCCTCAGTGTGACTTACAATAGCATCCTTATAGCAATATTGCCTCAATTACTAGGAAAAGAAAGGGGAGTTTAAAGTTTGTAGTCATGAAAGTTAGAAACATCTCTATTACTAAAAAAATGGAAAACATAATTCTATGGTAAAATTTTAAGTATTGAAATAATTTGTATTATGAATGCTCTCTTTTCTGTGTTTTGGAAGGATATGAAAAATAATACAGGACACTTGATTAACGTATCTCACACTGTAACTAAAGCATGGCTCTCTCTGACTGCTAATATAGTAGACAGGGTACTTAAAAGGGAATTTGTTGGGGAGATATCTGGCTCACAGTTATTGTTTGTTATTGTAGAAGCCAGATTTTTCCAAGAAACCTAGCTGTGCTTTTATTTACCGAATAGGGTCCTAAGGCCAACAAGCTCCATTCCATCTCTCTCTCTCTTTTTTAAGAGCCCTGAATATAGTGAGTCTGGTCATTTTTTTTTTTTCCTTAGGAAAATACAGGCATATGTTCACTCATTCTGCCATGTTGCACTTAAGTGATTAAAAATTTATGTTCCAAGTAAGAAGCTGTTAAGTAGCTAATTATTTATTCTGTTTACAAGATGCCCCAACTGGTTAGGGAAATGCATTCTGGGGCTGAAAAAGCATTACATTTACTTAGGGTGAGAAGGCCAACCTCGCCTCCTGGCGAGAATATTACCAAGTGGTACAAATTAAAAGAGTGCCTGAAGAAAATAAACCACCCACTAAATAAATAGAATATTCATTTTAGAAAGATGTGGAATTATGTTTTACCTTTTAAAAATCCCTCACAGCGATTTATTTGAAATTCATTGTCAGAGAACTCAATTCATTATGTATCCCAAATTATCTTGTTGAATGGAAGAACATTTAAAATGGAATACATATCATAGAAATTTGGTTTTCAAAAAAGAAGAATCAGAAAAATATGTAGACTTAAAATGAGATGAATATTATATTTTAAAAGTTATATACCAAAAATATGCATACTAAACTGTTAAAATATATTTAGAATGAAATTGAAAATTGTCATTAACACCACTAATAAAAACACTTTTATAAAGCCCTCAAAATTAGTAAAATGGCTATAACTGGAACACTTGACACAAGTGATACTTGACACTTGAGGAAATAAACTTATATTCTGTAAAATTAATTCAGTAACCGACTGTCAATAGTCATACTTATGATTTGCATGAAGAATATATGATCTGTAGAGATAATAGTAATGTGTACTGTGGAATGCACAAGTGTACTGTGTAAAGTTTGTCACTGGGTTTCAGAAAGTGTATTCTGAATCAAAAAGTGCTGGAATGGAAATAAGAGCTGAAAAGGTGACGACCTATTGAATCTGGAAAATCCTAAATTACCATTTTATGGGCTTTCAATCTTTCTTGAAACTTCTGTTAAAATGTTGAATGTCACTGAACTAAGATTTCTACACCTATAGTGTTAGGTATTTCTAAATGAATATATGATTACATTTTTATTGAGAATATTTAGGGAACAGGACAATCTCATTAATTAAATAAGCCTAATTAATAAGCAGCACCTGATTAACAATTTTATAGAGTTTTGTACACTGACAGAAACTATTTTAATGAAATCAAACCTTTATTATATTTTGATAATTCAATACATTGTTTCAGGTCAAAATTATGGGCATTAGTTAACATTAAAGCCACATTATCTTTTCCAGGAAAAGGAATAATATAGAAAAGACTTCATTACATCTGTTTTTGGGGTTTTTTTTGGATCCTATAACTTAAGACTGTCACCTTTTGTTATTTCTGATTATATAACAGATTATATAATGAATCATACATAAAGTTATGGCTATAAAACCCAATCCAAGTCTTGTAACAAATATCTCAATATTCTGGTCACTGTGCCATTTAGATATTTGCTTATGACTTTTATTTCCTAACAATGACCAGGCTAATACAATATAAAATACAAATGAATTAATTAGCATCATGATTACAAATGTTCTGGGTATAATTTTGATTTGAAACTTCTTTAACATTGCTTCATTCAGTTTCTAAATTTTCAGCTTAATAGGAATATTCTTTTTAGCCTTTGTTTTTAAGTACTTAGAACTTGCATGCATTTATTTTAACACTAATTAATGTGCATTTTATCCTGCCATTTTAAAATTCAGTCTGCCTATAATGCTATTGCCATTGATTCAGTTATTAGAGGATATACAACAAATAAAATTATCAAAGTAGTATTTCCATTCTGATGAAGCGTCATACTACACTGATTTTACCTTTAATCACCTAGAACAGTGGTCGGCAAATTGCGGCTCGCGAGCCACATGCAGCTTTTTGGCCCCTTGAGTGTGGCTCTTCCACAAAATACCATGGCCTGGGTGAGTCTATTTTGACGAAGTGGCGTTAGAAGAAGTTTAAGTTTAAAAAATTTGGCTCTCAAAAGAAATTTCAATTGTTGTACTGTTGATATTTGGCTCTGTTGACTAATGAGTTTGCCGACCACTGACGTAGAATATAGTTGGTAAACTACGTCCTTAAATTTACTTCACCATTTGCAAATAAAGTTTTATTGGAACACTAGAGGCCCAGTGCATGAATTCGTGCACGGGGGAGGTGGAGAAGTCCTGCCAGCACAGCCCCAATAGGGTCAGATCGGGGCTGGGCCTGTCAGGGGAGGAGATGGCAGGAGGTTGGC
This sequence comes from Cnephaeus nilssonii, assembly GCF_951640355.1. Taxonomy (NCBI): domain Eukaryota; kingdom Metazoa; phylum Chordata; class Mammalia; order Chiroptera; family Vespertilionidae; genus Cnephaeus; species Cnephaeus nilssonii. The sequence goes on along the minus strand of NC_137072.1, from coordinate 77,566,513 downwards.
CAGCCAGGCCCACTGGGGGGAGGGGCCGTGGGCAATTGGTCAGCGGGCTCCATCCCAAATGGGGTGGGGGGGCCGATCTGGAGTCAGTGGCTGGGGAAAGGGCCGTGGGAGGTTGGCCGGCCAGCCCCACCCCTGATTGGTGTGGGGAGGCCCACTGGAGGCAGAGCTGGCTTGGGGGAGGGGCCGCGGGCCAATAGGGGTGGTGAAGGTCCATCGGGTGCAGGGCTGGACAGGGGGAGGGGCTGCAGGAGGTTGGCCAGCCAGCCACTCCCCCTACTGGGGTGGGGTGGGCCAATCAGGAGCAGGGCCGGCTGGGGGCATGGCCAAGGGGGTTGGCTGCCAGCTCCACTCCCCAATCAGGCGGTTTGCTGGCACAGTGGGCGTCATAGCGACCAGTTGTTCTCGTCCTTACAGCATTCCGGTCACTCGCTTTGTATATAGATTGTTATACATAGGCCTCAAGTAACACTTAGTAAAAAATAACTTCTAGGAATAAAGCCTACATAATCAGTCTACTCAGGAGGATTTCATGCATGCCAGGTCTGACAATCACTGGTATAACTTGATCTTTTTAACTATATATATTTTGTATTTTTTTCTTAGTGGTTATTATAGGGATTAGGACATACATCTTAACATCAAATATATGCTACTTTGAGTCTGGTGAGACATAGAAAATCCACACTTTGTACTGTTATTCATATGTGTACGTAAATACATATATTTACATATACACACATGTATATATACATGTATGTACACACATACACATATGTATATATATGCTTTAGGGCACAAACCTATAGAAATTATGTACATATACATATATGTATACATGCATAGTCATGCATTCATAATGTTTACATATATAATTTCTATATGAGTATCCACATACTGCTAGTCCCAGATACTTTGGGACAGACATTAGAATGTACATATATATTTTTCCTTATATGAGTATGCCTCAAAGTATTTAGCACTGGATAGTGCAAGAGGAATAGAGTTGGAAATCTATAGAGGCTGAAGGTAGTCTATGGGAACTTCTCTAATATTCAGTTATAAATAAGTGAAGAATTAGGTTCTCAAATAGCCTAGCAAAATGGAAGTTCTTTCTTATTAGAAATGTACTTGATTGGATACAATGGAGTCAAGACAGTCTCTTCAATAAATAGTGTTGGAAAATTGGACAGATACATGCAAAAAATGAAACTACACCACCAGCTTACACCATATATAAAAATAAACTCAAAATGTTTAAAGAACTTAAATGTAAGACGGGAAACCATAAAAATCTTAGAAGAAGCTATAGGCAGCAAAAGAGCAGACATTTGTCACAGCAATGTCTTTACTTATACAGCTCCTAGGGCAATGGAAACTAAGGAGAAAATAAACAAATGGGACTACATCAAAATAAAAAGCTCCTATAAAGCAAAAGAAACCATCAACAAAACAACAAGAAAGCCCACTGCATGGGAGAACATATTTACCAATGTTATCTCCAGTAAGGGTTTAGTCTCCAAAATTTACAGGGAACTCATACAATTTAACAAAAGGAAGATAAATCAAAAATGGGCAAAGGACCTAAATAGACACTTTTCAAAAGAGGACATAAGGAGGACCAATAGACATATGAAAATATGCTCAAAGTCACTAATCATCCGAGACATGCAAATCAAAACAACAATGCAGTACCATCTCACACCTGTCAGAATGGCTATCTCAACAAATCAACAAATGACAAGTACTGGGGAGGATGTGAAGAACAAGGAACCCTATTGCACTGCTGGTGGGAATGCAGCCTAGTTCAGCCACTGTGGAGAGCAGTATGGCATTTCCTCAAAAAAACAAAAAAACAAAAATGGAACTCCCATTGACCCAGTAATCCCACTTCTAGGAATATATCTCAAGAAAACAGAAACTCCAATCAGAAAGGATATATGTACCCCTATGTTCATAGCAGCACAATTTACAATAGCTAAGAATTGGAAACAGCCTAGGTGCCCATCAGCAGATGAGTGGATTAGAAAACAGTGGTACATCTATACAATGGAATACTAAGCTGCTGTAAAAAATAAGGAATTCTTACCATTTGCAACAGCAAACAGCATGGATGGAACTGGAGAGCATTATGCTAAGTGAAATAAACCAATCAGAGAAAGATAAATATCACATGATCTCTCTCATTTGTGGAATATAATGAACAACATAAACTGATGAACAAATATAGAACCAGAGTCATAGAAGCATGGAACAAACTATCCAACCTATGAGGGAAGGTGTAGGGTGAGGGGATAAGAGATCAACCAAAGTACTTGTATGCATGCATATGAGCATAACCAATGGACACAGACAGTAGTGGGTGAGGATATGTGCTGGAGTGTGGGAGCAGCTGGGAATAGGTCAATAGGGAAAAAAGGAGACTTATGTAATACTTTAAACAATAAAGAATTAAAAAAAAAGAAATGTACTTGATGATGAAGCATATCCTACCTAATAAAATAGTAATATGCAAATTGACTGCACCTTCGCTAAACCCAAGCCACACCCACCAGCCCAAGCCACGCCCACCAGCCAATCAGGGCGAGTATGCAAATTACCCAACAAAGATGGCGGTTAATTTTCATACGCTGAGGGAGGGAGGAGTGAAGACTGAAGACAACTTAGAAGGAAGAGGGAGGAAAAGGAGAAAGTAAGGTGGCTGCCAGAGGGAAAGCCCTGGCGGGGCGGGGCAGGGCGGAGCAGGGCGGAGTGGGGTGGGCTGCAGCGGCCCGCGGGTGCAGGCGCGGCGGCCGCAACAGCGGCGGCAGTGGCAGCGCACGTGGCCGCAGCGGCCGCTTGCAGGATTCTTCCTGCAAATGGGATACTAGTCCTATATAATAAAGATGTGATATGCAAATGGCCGTTAAGCCATGAAGCGTAAGGACTGACCATGTAATGACTGGTTCACAATCAACAGGAGGGTAGGGTAGCAAGCTACAAGTGGGAGCTGAGAGAACTACAGGAGGGGGCAGGGCAGCAAGCTATGAGGGTGGGGGGATGAATGGGGGGCGGGGGAAGCTACAGGAGGGCGGGGCAGCAGGTGGAGAGCTACTGGAGGGCAGCGGTGAGCTACTGGCGCACAGATTCATGCGCAGGGCTACTAGTATAATTATAAATGTTTGATATACCAATTCATAAAAAGTGACTAAATCTAGAGGAAAGATAGATTTATTTTCCCTTCTCTTTTACAAAATGTGCAATTTAAAATATAAAATGTACATTGTACCAGCTCAAATTAAAATTTACAATTAGAAAATTATCAAGTAAAGAAGCAATCAAAGAACACAAATTCAAAGTATAGGGAGAAGTGTTATACAAATATGATGGAAGTTAAGTACTATGTCATTTCTCTGGATTTTGAATTGTTGGTTGCCTTGTCAGATATTTGGAAGAAGGAGAGAAGCCACCTCTGTGAGGCTGGCATAATAGAGACATTCCTGCATGGTGAGAAGAGTGTTACCAAAATCAAACAAACATTCACTCTTTCAGGTAAACTCTTCCCCTGTGGTTTTCTTAAAATAGCAAATTTCCCACAAATAAATGAAAACTTGTCATCCATATCTTGGTTTGAATTCTCTTATCAGATCATTTATTTTATTTATTAATTCATTCATTCATATGTGTTCCTTATGCCAGAGAAAAGAATAGGGCCCTGGTAGATCATTAAGGAAAGAAGACATTGTTAGGGAATAGCAAAGAAAGAAAGAATAGTAGAGTGAAAGTATCAATAAAAATAAAATTTACCTGCCATAATTGTGGCTAAATTTTAGCTTCAGAATGCTGAAACATCTTGACAATACTTTAAATAGCAACCCCTTGAATGGAAAATTACCTTTTCTATGCAAAATAAAAACACACCTTGTATTTCCCTGTAGTCATTTCTAAGAAAGTCAAATGAATTAGCATCAGTAAAAATCCTATTATTTTAATCTATTTTTCTTACTTTTACAAATGAAAAATTTGAGGTAAATTAAGTATTTTACTCAGGTTCTTATAGGAAGCTGGGCCAGAGCAAAGATTAGAGTTGAAATCTTTCAGTTCTGGTCCTTGAGCTGTAACACATGGGCCTGGCGCAGGGGTCCTCAACTATTAAATGTTCCTGAGGCTTAACCTCCGTTATCTCATCCTTTCTCACTTTTCTTCATTTTACAAAACTGGCACAAATCTTTGTCTAAAAATTTCTTACACCAGTTATTCTTTACATGATAAAGGTACAAAATAGCTTATTTGCTTTAGACTTATTTTTAACTTTAGAAATGTAGAATCAGCAGTGTAGACGAAAAGTTGCTGAGGGTTATTGCTGTGGACATGGACGTTTTTTGGGATGAAAACTGCAGAGTATCTAACCTCTCTGGAGACGTAATAAAAATAGACTAAATTACACTTTAGTATTTTTCCAGACCCTCCAAAACTCCTCAAGAGAACACTTTTTGCCTTTTAAAAACTTGTAGTTTTACTTCAATTATTAAAGGAGAAATTCTGCTTAATAAGTGAAACCAGAACAAAGAAAATATTAAAGTGAAACCTGTAATTTTGATTGAAGAATAATTGCACCCACACACAGATTCATATGATTCTCACAGTATATTATAAGGATGTCAAATACATCAATATATTATAAAAACAGAATGCTAATCAAGTTATTTTAAGAAGTTGAATTGGGAAATATGGTAGAAAATGTAACACATAAATACAATTATTTGGCATACCTTCCAAAGTAAAACTATATAAAATGTTCTTTTTTATTTTGATACTAGAGGCCCATTGCAGGAAGATTCCTGCAAGAATAGGGCTTCCTCGGGCCTATTCCTGCAAGAATAAGGCTTCCTGCGGCCATCTCCTCCACCCCACCTGCTTCCCTCCAGTCTCCGCAGCCCCGCCTGCTTCCCTCCAGTCTCCGCCGCCCCGCTTGCTTCTCTGCAGCTTCGCTCCCTTCTGCAGCACTTGGCTTCCTTCTACGCTGTCTTCAGTCTTAGCTCTGTGCCTGGATATGCAAATTAACTGCCATCTTGGTTGGGTTAATTTGCTTACTCGCTCCTGATTGGCTGGTGAGTGTGGCTTGTGGACATAGCGGAGGTATGGTCAATTTGCATGTTTCTCTTTTATTAGATAGGACTAGGGGCCCAGTGCATGAATTCATGCACCTTAAAAGGAACTGTGGGCTGCTGTGAGGCTGCAGTAGGCACAGGGGCAGGTCTCAGCCCATCCTCCATGCCCAGCCTGGCCCCTGCCACTGTGGCCCCGGTCCCCTGTCTGCCAGCAGCCCCACTCCTGCTGCTGCCACTCCCAAACTGACAGTGCAGAACAATTGGGGCTGCCACCAGCAGCATGTGCGAGCAGGGCCAGTGCCATCAGCGGATGCGAGCAGCGGCTGCTGCCCTGATCACCCCTCTGGAACATGGGGAGGTGGAGAAGCCCTCAGGGGCAATCATGGCCTGCAGCTGCTGCTCACACCCACTGATGGCACTGAGTGATCAGGACCAGCACCTGGCACCAGCAACAGGTGCGAGCGGTGGCTCCAGCACTGGCTGCGGGTGTGAGTGGTGCTTGTGCCGGCAGCAGGTGCAAGCACTCACTGGGCAGGACCGCAGCGTGCGGGAGCAAAGAATTTTCAGTAACCACCAGAGGCTCACCCCAATGACAGTGACCTGTGCCCCACCTTGGTCTGATGCCCCCACCCACCTGCTCCACCATCCCATGCAGCCAACGCCCGCCATGTTCCGCACATGCCCCCTGGTGGTCAACGCACATCATAGCGACCAGATGTTCAGTTGTTCAGTTGTTCCACCATTCAATCTATTTGCATATTAGTCTTTTATTATATAGAATTCTGATTGGGAGACTATATACTTATCTAAAATAATCTTGCCTCACTCAAAAGTGTTTATAAAGTTCCTATGATATTTTTCCCCATTTCAAAAATCATAATACATTCTTTTGACCATCCTTAGTGATGAACTCTGTATTAATTGATAATGTATTAGTTTCAGAAGCCATTAATAGTTATTTAGAGTCAAGTCCAATAAATGTTTGTTTATTGGGTTTGTATGTTTGAAAAGTTGCTACATTGAAGCAAGATTTTAATGTCAGTTTGGCTGAGAAATAGAAAAAAACAAACAAAAACTGGTTACATTACTGGTAGATTTATTTAATAATATCCAAGACTCTCTCATGGGCCATATTGTGCCAGTACATTTTGCTCAGACTGTTCACACTATGTATATTGTTCATACTATATTCCCAACTGAAAACACAAACATTTACTTTTCATTTTAGTATTTATTAGGTAAAATAAAACAGAAATCCCCATATGTCCCCTGCACCTTTATAGTAAACCCACTAAATTGTAGGTGTCTCAAAACAGAAGAAAAATCTAAAGAACAAAAATACAACTGAGAAATTACAAAATACTACAAATACTGTTCATCAGAGATTTTTGTCAATATTAATAATAATCAGCCAAAAACTTAAATATCTATATCTATCTATCTATCTAATCTATCTATCTATCTATCTATCTATCTATCTATCTATCTATCTATCTATCTATCTCTATATCTATCTTTCTATCTCTCTATCTCTCTACCTATCTATCATCATCTATCTATCATCTATCTTAATCTATCTTCTATCTATCAGCTATCTTTGTATATAAATGTTATATGTGTGGATAAAATTACATATATTAATTTACTTTTAAATTCCTTTAATGGGAAAAAATTTCATTTAAAGAGTATCAATAATGTCATTGACACACCAAGAATTTAGATTATTTTCATCTGATGGCTCAAATGCTTTACTAGTCTTTTCTCTTATTTCTTCACACATTAATATATTTGCAGGCCTTTTTGAGTGTCTGCAATGATGTGGCTGTAGAGGTCTGCCATTTCTGATATATTTTCATTTCTCTCCAACTGGAGGATTTTTTTAATTGAAATTATTAGTTAAAAGTTTTTGCAAAGAGAAATAATTTCCATGTTAAAGAGATACACTAAAAAGGAATGTAATGATGCCAAGTTATGCATATATCATTTAATTTTGTAAAGTCCAAAAACTAATAATTGGACTAAGTTTGCTCAATCTTCTCTCCTCTGGAAAGACACCTTGCCTTGAGATTTCGTGTGCATGCAAACATTTGTGTTTGTATAATGTGTGCATGTGCATTTTGGTTCCTCTTAGATTAGGCATTACTTAAGCCCTAGTTTATTTGTCCTTGACACTCATGCTACATAAATGTCATTGCAAATGAGAGGTGCATGACTTTAATATTCTAGCTAAATCTCATGGGTCATGATATGGCCAAGAAATTTTGCTGTTAAAAGTAGATGCTCCCCTAATTTGAATGCAGAAAGGAAATATATGCTTTTTTTGAAAAATAGAGGATTGGGAAGTAGAGTAATGAATTTTTTTTCAGAAAAAATGTGTTATTTAAGCATATTTCTTACAGTTTAGAATGTTATTGCATGTGCTAGACACATAATAATGATTATTTAGTATGACTAGATTTAAACATGCAAAAAACTTGTTTTGATCTCCCATAATTCTCGATAAGCCACATGACTAAACAGCATTAAAAAAAATGAGAAGAAAATAACTGAATCTTGTGGTCTTCGCTACAGAATGAATAATTTGTTTTCAAGTAGATTTTCTTGGGTTGCTAATGCATACTGGTTTCATTAATTTATCACCAACTTTGTCTAGTGCCCCTACATTAAAGAGGATTATAACAGGAAATACAAAATTATTCATTCTGTAATGAAGACCACAAGATTCAGTTATTTTCTTCTCACTTTTTTTTAATGCTGTTTAGTCATGTGGCTTATCGAGAATTATGGGAGATCTAAACAAGGAATAAGAAGTGCCAAGTACATGTGCTTTTTTTTCTTTTCTTGTCTTTTTAACACAGCCAATAATTTCAGGATCACAACTACACATTGATATATTTTACAGATTCTCTGTTCTTGAGAAATATCACATTACTAAACAACCCAACTGGACTTTCTTATCTTAACATTTTTTCCCTACGTGCTTCTTTCTCTCTTTTAAGTTGTTGCTTTAAATTTTGCTGTGTGTGTGTGTGTGTGTGTGTGTGTGTGTGTGTGTGAGAGAGAGAGAGAGAGAGAGAGAGAGAGAGAGAAAGAGAGAGAGAGAATGCTATTATTTACCTTTTTTATCTTAATTAAGCATCCATCCTAATGATGTGACTTCAGAATGTAACATTTTCTCTCTATCAAACTACTTACTTCTGATCTTCCCTCATTTTCTTGAGGATCCTTAACACTCTTACAGGTAAACTTGTAGGGAGAGACCATTTGCTGATGAGACCTTATTTTTTAAAGTTAGTGATAAATTAAACTATTTAACACAGTTTGATTACCAATAGGGGTTACCCAAATTTCAGCTGAATTAATTAATTAATGCACTTTAGAATAGACAGTTATAATCTATGCCATTCCATTTAATTTCTGGTTATTATTAATATGTTTTACATAGAAAAAAGGTAGAAAGAAGGCAGAGGTAAACAAAAAAACTTTAAAGCAAAATTACAGTCTTGAATTGTTAATAAGAAAATAATATACCACATGTTTCATGTTATAGAATTAGAACTCAAGTGTATGGAATTCACTTGTACTAGAATACTACTTAGTTAAATTTGGTGAAAATATTCCATTTCAAATAATGTAGGACTTTTCTGAGCAAAATGCTGCCATTATTGTTAAGATGTTACATTAAGAAAAATAATTCCTTACATAATTTCTTTTAAGGGTTTTACAATTTAACTAAGAAATATGTCTAACCAAAAAAATGGGTAAAGAAAAAAATTTAATGAATACTTTATAACATCTAGGAAAACAAGAGGATCTTAGAGGACATGCGACTCACTGAATCATGAGTACTGTCTTCAGACCAACAGTGTCTATCTCATTTTCTATGGCATTTTTCCATTTCTCAGTATCTTTCACATTATAGATGATAAATAAATATTAAAAATGAATTAATATCTTAGGATAAATTTAATTATCAGAATGTAGATTGTGGAATTATTTAAGTGATTACAGAGTTAAATTAGACCCATTTTCTATTATAACAGAAACCTGGAAATCATCAATATCAAATTACAGAATTAGTTATAAACAGATCATTTTGAAAGACTTGAAAAGCAGCATTTACCCCAAAATTGTGTATACAACTCATGAACCGTGTCACCCAACTGACATTATAAAAGACTAGTAGCTCTGCACACGAATCCGTGCACCAGTAGCTCTCTGCGGGGCCTGGCCACGCCTCACCCGCTGCCCAGAGGCTCTCCACAGCCCAGAGGCCCATCTGTGCCCCAGCCTGGCCAGGGGCCCATCCGTGACAGAGCGCGGAACACTTGCCTTGTCGCCGCAGAGATGAAGCATGCATTCTGCCAGGCCACTCACACTGCCCGCTCTCAGCGGCCACCCCAACGGGACTGGGGGACTCCGGCGGGGCTGAGAGGACTGGGTGCCACCATCTTTGTGACAGAGTGATGGTTAATTTGCATATTACCCTTTTATTAGATAGGATTACTGATGGTTTAGTTCATGTATCAATTTGATTGGACCAAGGGATGCTCAGATAGCTGGTTAAATAGTATTTGGGGTATGCCTGTGAGGGAGTTTCAGGAAGGGATCAGCATTTGAATGGGTGGGCTTGAGTAAGGCAGATGGCTCTCTCCAATGTGGGTGGGCATCATACAATTTATTTAGAGCCGGAATAGAATAAAATGGCCTAGGAAAATTGATTTATTCTCTGCCTGGCTGCTGAGCTGAAACATGGGTCTTCTCCTGTCCTCACAGATCCTGGTTCTCAGGTTTTGAGATCCAAACTGAAACCTGCACCACTGGCTATCTGGCTCTTAGGCCTAGGAATTATACCACTAGCTTCCTGGGTTCCCAACTTGCAGATGGCAGATGGTGGGACTTCTGTCTCCATAATTCCATAATTTGGTGACTCAATACCTTATAATAAATCTCTCTGTATATGTATATAATTGGTGCTATTTCTCTGGAGAATCCTAATATATGACTTAAAAGAAAAAGGTTGGAGGGTATTTCATGTCTATATTTTTATTTTGTTTTAGGTAAAACTCTGTTTTGTTATATGTTCAGGGTATCTTCTATTGATTAACCTACTTAAGGAGTAAAATGGTATTTATTCCTCAAAGCATAAAATGTGAAGCTGAAAATGGGATTACTTGTAGAATTTAGTTGAGTTCTTTGCAATTGGAGGGTATGGGGTCGGAAATGTAATGACATTGTGTCTGCAGAACCTACTGAGTAAAAGAGAGATGGCTCATTTAGGTAGCTGTAATTCCTCAAATTTCTTAGGCCAGAAGGATATGTGAGTTTTTTCCAAGATTCAAATATGAGCTATAGGGACTAGAGAGGCAATGGAGCTGCAAGGGACAGTCCGTGTGGAAGGTACTACCTGAAAACTAGGTGGCAAGAAGGAAAATGTGGCAAGGAGGAAAATGAAAAGCAATATTTTGCCATCCAGTGGAGAGTGAATTTTTATTTTGAGGGGGAGGGGTCAAGAAAACAACTGGTGAGATTATTCTGAAAACTGAAATTTCTCATGAGAGAAAATCAGTTGTAAATACATAAATGGACAATTGTGTATAAGGACATTTCATGACAGTACCAGCAAGTTATAACTTTCCTAATTCCTTGAAGACAAGATAAAGAAGGAGAGATTTAAGTCTGAATAAGAAAAAAAAAATGTAGACAGACAGTTACTTTAACCAGCTATGGATTTCTTGTCTACTGCAAGGTCCAGATGGAACAATGAGCAGAAATTTAAATAACAATGGAAACTTTGGCTATTTTGCAGAAAGACTAGATATTAAAAGTACAATTTTAAGCCTTTTTTTGCAGTATAAATTGATCATAGAAATTGCATTACATACAAATGTATATGATACAGAACATAAAAATGTTCAGTGTAAGTACAATGATAAACAGAATCTCTCTGAGTGTGGTTGAAGAGAGAGAGAGAGAGAGAAAGAGAGAGAAAGAGAGGTGAATATTTGTCGAATAAGTTTTTTTCTATTCCAGATTGTTCTAAAAAACCTGGGTCAATGGGTTTAGGTTTAAATCTACCTCCATCCTGTGTGACTTGGTGTTTTACCAACTTTTGCTCAGCAGCATAGAGAAAAAGTAAAAGAGTGGGAATTCCTAGACCTCAAGAGATAATTGACATTAATTATCCATAAACTTTTGGAAGAGAGTGAGAAGAGAACCAGAGACATGCAGCGTATTTAGAGTTTTGCCCCTTATGACATAATATGATCCCTAGTGTCTCTGTAGAAATCAACATCTGAGATTTTAAGAAAGCAGGTTAGTATATTGTGAGAAAGAAAAGAAAAACATAATATTTTCCCTGAAATAGTAGAATGGCAAATAACAGTTAATTTATGATTCATTCATGATGCAAACTTACTGCCATTCGACTCTGAATAAATGTGTTTTTCACAACTTCATCGTGATGGTTAACCCAAGAACACTTTGTGACACTACTTTGATATTCTTAGAGGAATGTGGTAACCTGTATAAGAATTATCTTTTGGCCAATAGTCTTTGAAAAAAGTGTACTTTATCTAGTAATGCTGTTCCTTCTTCCCTATTACTTGACCTCAGATCATTAGGATTCATGTAAAATTCTCATATGTTGCCATAACCCTCTTTAGTTCTTAAATAAACACACACACACACACACACATACACACACACATACACACACACATGCACACACACACAAATGTATTTTGTTTTGTTTTCTTACCAAAATAAGAATCAGATATTTGCTTACTTCTTTTTCATTACATAAAAATTGCATTGTAGTAGATATTGTTCCTGAATATGGAATTAATTTTTCTTTTAATTATGAACATATTATTATAAAATGAAAATATAAAATGCTCAGCCTAAAATCATTTGTTTAGGCCACTATAAACTTTGTGAATCTCCAGAGTTTTTAAGTACTTAAAATGCTCAGAGTCCTTCCCACTGATTATTGACACCAAGATGTTCACCCACAGCATATTTTAGATTAACCAAACAAACTAGAAAAAAAAGGAAGCTAACAGTAACATATAACAATAGAAAATGGATTACTGTAATTTGTAGCTTATCTACACTAATAAAAGAGAAATATGCAAATTGACCATCACTTTGTGACACCCACCAGCCAATCAGGAGTGTGTATGCAAATTAACCCACCAAAGATGGGGGCAGCCCTACCCCCCAGCTGCTCTGGGCCTCTGGGCAGCAGGCATGCAGGCACGGAGCAGCAGGGCGGGGTGGAACGCCTGCTGTGAGGGGGAGGGGGAGGGATGGAGGGAGCTACAGGTGCGGCGCTCCAGCTGGAGTGAAGACTGAAGGCGGCGGCCAGAGTGAAAGCCTGGTTCCCAGGCACTGGAGGAAAACCAGTGCCGGCAGCCAGGGGAAGGAAAGCCTATTGCACGAATCTCATGCAATGGGCCTCTAGTTCATAAATAAAATCCTGGAGTCATTTAAAATGGGCACAAATGTGTTAATAATATTGGAAATGTTTACATTCTCATGTTAAGTGAAAAGTGAGAATATCAAATTATATAAGCAAAATATTCTCATCACTTAAAATATGGTACATAAAGAGAGGAAAATTTGCCCAAAGTCAGTTAACTGTGATCACTGAGTGTGTTTCTTTGGATGGATTTAATTTCTTTAATATATTTTTGTATTTTATAATGTGCATATTTTGTTCATATAATCACCTATTTCAAAATTGGTTAATGTAAATAAAATTTTAAAAGCAATTTTAACTATATGGTTTTCATAAAAATTACAAGTTAAAAGATTAAGCACTTGTAATTTAAAGAGATTGTATTGTATAACAATCTGATAATTTTATCAAATTAATGTCCTAGCAGAAAAGGGTGCAAGTGTGAAAACTTTGAAAGAACATTTTAAATTTCTATAAAATTTTGTACTATTTTCTAATATTTGTTCTAGTCTTTCATTTTTTTAAAAGTATATTTTATTGATTTTTTACAGAGAGGAAATGAGAGGGATAGAGGAAATGAGGGGGATAGAGAGTTAGAAACATCAATCATCTGCCTCCTGCACACCCCCTATTGGGGATGTGCCCGCAACCAAGGTACATGCCCTTGACCGGAATCAAACCTGGGACCTGTCAGTCCCCAGGCCAACGTTTTATCCAATGAGCCAAACCAGTTAGGGCTAGTCTTTCATTTTGATTCAGCACCTTGTTTTTCTTAGCTTTCTAGGTAATCAAGCAATTAATGGAAAATAGTATCATTTAAAAAAAAATTATACTTGATGTATAGAGTTGTCAGAGGTAGAACTGTATGTACTTAAACTCTCTCTTTTTAACCATTCTCAAATGGTTATTTCTAACTGCAATCTAGAAATAAGGTTCAGTTAATAACCTTATGATATGTAAGATAAAACTCACAGTCACTGTATATGCATGCCAAAATCTATCAAAACAAGTGAACAAAAATTTATTAGACAAAATGTAATTAAACAAGTAGATTGCACCAAACTTATTTCAGAGACATGACTGTATCTATATTTTGATGGTTTCCTTTAAAAAACACAAAAAAATAATTTAAGTTATCCTCAATTATGTTGTATTAAAGCAGTGGTCGGCAAACTCATTAAGTCAACAGAGCCAAATATCAACAGTACAACAATTGAAATTTCTTTTGAGAGCCAAATTTTTTAAACTTAAACTTAAACTTCTTCTAATGCCACTTCTTCAAAATAGACTCGCCTAGGCTGCGGTATTTTGTGGAAGAGCCACACTCTAGGGGCCAAAGAGCCACATGTGGCTCGCGAGCCGCAGTTTGCCGACCGTGGTATTAGAGAATTCTCTTGTCATCTGCAGCTATGTCGTTAAATATATACTATGAACCTATTCTATATTTTGCCACTATATCTCACCTATCTTTGGGCCTAAATTCATAGCAAATTTAAACCCACAAATAACTATAAGAGACTACATTTTACAAGGTAGTCATCTAAATAAATATGAACAAAGACGAGCTTTGATACTGACCAAATTCAACATGGAAAGTTAGTTAAGGCAATCTAATTTATAGGTGTATCAAGACAAATATTGTGAGTATTTAGCATATTTGAGTACTTGTTACTTAGGGTAACTGTGAAACAGCCAATGGAAAACTGAGGTAAACGAATCTTTTGACCAGTATTTACTTTCGTGTGCTAATCTGTTATTAAGTCTTTAATGTATATTTATTGTGTGCATATTATATACCACTAGAGGCCCAGTGCACAAAGTTTGTGCACAGGTGTGGTCCCTAGGCCTGGCCAGCGATCGAAGCGCGAGCGTCTGGAGTGGAAGGGCAGGTCCCAGCTGACCCCTGGGCCCTTGGCAGCACCTGGGCCCCTGGGCCCCCACTCACCCACCTCCACCTGAGTCATGGCGCCTGAATCCCCACGTGGAAATGTGGTGAGCACGGCTAGACGCCACGGGCTGGGGTGCAGCATGGGCCTCTGGGCCTCCCGGCAGCACCACGTGGAAGCTGGGTGGGCAGCACACTCTCTCCCAGCTGGCCTTGCAGACCTGTGGTCCCAGTGGCTGCGGCCCAGCTCACCCAGAAGAGGCTGCACTGGTGCAGGGCGGGCTCCTCGTGGGCTTGCCTGACATCCGGGGGGAGGGTAGCAGGGGGAGTGAGAGTGAGCTCTGCGAACAACCCACATTCTCACCACACCTCCGTCCCCATCAACCCTGCCCCCAGGTAGCCAGTGAGATGTTGCAGCCCCTGCCCAGACACTGTTGGAGTTTGGTCACCACCACCCACCCCCAGTTCCCCATCCCAGCCTGGGGCATGGCTCCAATCGGGCGATCAGGGCCTGCCGGCAGCTGGTGACCATCTGTGGGGTAATTGATCAGGGCTGAGGCCCCCGCCCCCGCTCGACTCCCCCAGTGCCTGAGAGCCGTGGCCCCACCCCCCACTGCTGCTGGTCGCCATCTGCGGGGCAATTGGGCCTCTGCTCACACCCATCTTGGCCTGGCGCAACTCGCTCACCTGCTCCACCATCCTGCCATGGTCCTGCTCTCGCCGGGCCCATCGGGGCCGCAGCACCTCCACTGCCACCTGCTGCTAGTGCGGCGTTGCGGCACCTGCCACATTCTGCACTACCCCCTGCTGGTCAGTGCACGTCATAGCCAGCGATTGAACTCCCAGGTGAGGGGACAATTTGCATATTGGGCTTTTATTATATAGGATAATAGGAGTTGGAGAAGCAATGGTCCTGCCATGCCAGTGCTTACCTTTGAATGGCAGATAGGTAAGTAAAGTGATTCTCAAACACAGAACTGATTTAATGACAAAGAAATTACAGGCTCTTGTGTAAGCATCTGAGATCTTTGCATAGACTTGTTGAAAATGAAAAGGCATTTTTAAGGAAGTGATGTCTACTTTATCCATATGGAGGTTAAAAAAGAAGTTCTTTAGCATTCATGAACACATCTTCAATCTGTGTATTAACTATGCTCTAAATTTCCTAGGATATGTGCTCCTGCTATTGCAAACCAATATTTTTATATTTTAAATCACTATTTTTTTCCTCAAGTATCTAATTCTAAAATTAAAATGCTACTCTTATAGAGTATGTTTCTTCAAGGTATTGAAATAATCCATTTATATACTAATTAACTTTGTTCTAGGTTGCATCTGACAAACTTCACAAAGTATTAAACATCACTGAATTATTAAGTATAAAGGTGAGAGCAACAGAAAAAAACTTGGGAATGAAAAAATATTAATTATTAGCTGAAAAAATAGTATTTACTCATTTGCTTCATTACTATCATAATATATTTGCAATGATTATCACAGCATAAAATCCATGTGCTAAATTTTAATACTATGAAAGTTTAAGTAATTAGTCAATTAACTGTTGTAATAACTGACTGGTCAATGACATTAGATAAAATATAAAAATGAACAAATATACATATATGTATGTAACAAATAAGATACTTTGTTTAACAAATAATACAATATAGTTTTTAATATCAGGCTTTTTCATATGTCAATTACTAATCTGATGCATTAGGCAGTGCACAATTTTTTTTAAAATTTGCATAACAAAAACAATTCAAGTAAGTGAAGAGAAAGTTAAATCTACATATGACCTAGAGAAAAATTGGTGCTAAATATGGATAGGCAATTTAAGTTAGAGTGAATACATAATGAAATCTAAATTAATTGTCAAAATAGCTGGAAGAAGAAATTGGCTCTGGTTCACTTGCTGATAAATACGTTTCTCTTTTTATCTCTCTTTTTTGATCAATATATTAATTAAAGGCTGCTAGGAATACTAGAAAGAGATGGGGTATTTAACAAATAGGCTTGCATTTAAATACTCTTCAATTAATTTAATTTAAATAATAAATTAATAAGTCAATGTACTCTTTGCTGTTTTATTTTCAAGGTGTGTTCAGATACAATATTGTATGAGCTGGTACTATATTGGGTTATAGCTAACGGAAATCCCAAGTTGTCTGACGCAGACCATTGCTGGCATGGATTTAGAAGCCTGTTGAAGTCGGAGTCAGCATCTTTGCAGTTCCCTTAGCCTGTCTTTATAAACCATAACTACATGATTGCAGAAGATTCACTGTTGTTCTAGAGATTACATTTACATTAAAGGCAGGACAGCCCAGCCGGCGTGGCTCGGTGGTTGAGCATTGACTTATGAACCAGGTGGTCACGATTCAACTCCTGGTCAGGGCACCTGGCCAGGCTGTGGGCTCGGACCCCTAGTGCAGGAGGCAGCCGATCAATGATTCTCTCTTATCATTGATGTTTCTATCTCTTGCTCTCTCTCCATTCCTCTCTGAAATCAATAAAAATATATTAAAAATAAAATAAAATAAAGGCATGATAGCTCCCCTGTAATCAGCTTAGCAAAATATTTTAGGGAACTCTTCTTCCCAGCAGATTTCTGCTTAAATCTAACACAGTTTTGGGTAGGAGTAGGTCACATGGTCACTTCTAGCGTCAAAAGTGGTGGGGAAAATAGAAAAACTTCAGCCCTACTTGCTCAGTGGATAGATCGTCAGCCAGCAGATCAAAGGGATCAGGGTTTGATTCTGGTCAAGGGCAAGTATTTTGGTTGCAGGCTCCTCCCTGGCCCGGGTCATGGTCAGGATTCATGCAGGAGGCACCCAATCCATGTGCTTCTCTCACATTGATGTTTCTCTTGGTCTTTCCCTATCTTCCGTTCTCCCTAAAAATCAAAGGCAAAATATCCTCGGGTGAAGATTAACCAAAAAAAAAAAAAAAAAAAAAAAAAAACCACCACAAAAACCAGCTCATACGATGATTAACTTAACTCAATTATAATCCACTGTTTGAAGGCTAGAAACTTTAATCAAAATTCTGTTAAACGAAAGAAAAGGGAAAATGGGTATCAAGCCAAAAACAGATTCTGCCACAAACTGTCATCAGATTCTGACTGTAAATTAGAACAAAATTTCTCTCCTGGTTATCTAAATTGATGTGTTATATCCTATTTCGAGAATGAAGGATTCAACATAAGGTCATGTAATTTTTTGAAATATTGAGTGTGATGACTTATTGTCACTCATCAAATCCAAAAAGTCAGTTTTTGTTACCATTACTTGGAAACTTAAAAACTAGGAAATTTGTTAATTATTCAAATCAGTCAATGGGCCACATTTGCCACCAAAAGTTCCACTGGCATTGGCAAATGATATCATCATCTTAAACTCGGTTCCCAGGAATCTGCAGACAGTGGCAATTTTTAATGATTAAAATAAAATATTTAATTTATTTCTTTTCAAAGTTTTAAATGGAAATATAGGTATTATACACTGAATCTCTTCTTTTTTTCTTAAGGATGAAGAAGTAAGACACAAGAAGGATTGGGTAGCAAAATTACTAAATTAAAATTGGGATAAATTAGACCCAAGAAGAAAAAAATAAAAAAAAATTAAATTATGTTGCTAAGGAATTTTTTACAGCTGCCCTGGGTAACCAATACATGTGGTAATATGTGCTATCTTGTGGCCTTTGGCTTTCCAGAGCAACAGGATAGCCTGCAAGTAATAACTGGTTAATGCCTAAGTTAGGGACATCCCTGAAGGGCCGCCCATGGAATTGCCCGAGGTCCCTGGTGCAACTGCATCACAGATCAACTTCTCCCTCTTCCCAATCATGCTAACTACTATCCTGCGAACATTAGTAAATACACCTGTGCATCCAAATCTTAGAGTCTGTTTCCCAGGGAACCCAGACACTGGGGATTGGTAGAAGTCTTGTTTCTAAGAAGCAAAATCTGAAATGAAAATTTGGAGCTGAATTACCTGCAGGTAAACAAAATGAGGGACCTGTAACTGGTGGAAGGTTGTGTATCATAACCATTTTCCATCTCTTATTTTTTCATTTTGTTCTCTGTTGAACCAAAATTGCTAAAATGTTCAACAGTGATAACTTAGGACAGAATTATTGTGGAAGGGATTACACTGGTGATTATATTATCTTAGGCTTTGAGAGGGGTGGTTAGATGTAACAATTTTCAGGCTATTTCATGCAGAATAGTGAATGGTTTTGTTGATTGGTATGGGCCGAGTAGAAGAAAGATTAAAAATATGGGACATAGACAACTAGTAAAGAAGGGTGCAGATGGAATTCTGCAAGAGGTGTAACCTTTTCATGGTGCCATGTCCCTAATAGTTAGAGTACATGTGTCTAGAACTAAGTGGTGGTCAGAGGAATCACCCTGATTAACCTCACTTCCAGTGACTTATCTGGATTTTTTTGTATTTCTGATCCTGAAACTCTAATCTCTGCAGGTCTAAATGTTGTGGTTTTCTAGGTTGAATGTTTGTAGAAGTCTGACTAAGTGTAATCTGTTGGTCACTTTAGGCTCTTTTACCAAAAGTCTTGAAGTCCTTTAAAAGAGGAACCATTTTAAGAGTAGTATGGGGAAAAAAAGATGTAAATGTAGATGAATCCTGAATTCAAAAGTCCAACTAAGTCAAGAAAGCAACCAAGTAGAAATATTTCCTTAAATATTTAAATTTCAGGAATAATTTTAAAAATTATTGCTGGTCTTGGTTATATGTAAAGAACAAAATTCAGACCTAACTGGTTTGGCTCAGTGGATAGAGCATCGGCTTGCAGACTGAAGGGTCCTAGGTTCAATTCCAGTCAAGGGCATGTACCTTGGTTGCAGGCACATCCCCAGTAGGGGGTGTGCAGGAGGCAGCTGATCTATGTTTCTCTCTCATCTAAATTTCTAACTCTCTATCCCTCTCCCTTCCTCTCTGTAAAAAATCAATAAAATATATATATTTTTAAAAAGGACAAAATTCAACTAAGTAAACTGAAGAAGGCCTAATTGGATTTATTAAGCAATTCATGAATCTGGCAGTATTCATCTAGCAACTAGAACAAAGCTCCAAGTAGTTGTACAAAATGGAAGGTTTTTATAGGCAGAAGGGTGTGGCAAAAGAAAAAAAAAAAAGGATTATTTTCAATGCCGGGTCATCTTTGAGAGCAGTTGAATGGCAGAGATTTTATAATGCAGATTACCTCACTATCATTGACCAGGAAATTCCAGACTGATTGGTTTAAAATTTCACACCTGGGATAGCATGAAACTGCAATTTGGTTAGTTACTAAGTTTTGGTTGGGTTACAAGGCTTAGCAAAAGTGACTCCATTTGGTCTTCTTTTTTTTTCTTTTCTTTTTTTAAACACATATCATTAACCTATGGTACACCAGTGAAGAATAATTTTTCAGTAGGATAATTATCCATCTATCTCTGTCTACCTATCTATGAATTTACCTTCCCATCTATGCATATCTCTTGATCTATACTGGTTTACATATATCAGGTAAAAGGTACTCTATAAGCCAATAAACCAGGCTGAACAATAACAGAAATTCAGACTTCTTAGACAAAAAAAAAAAAAAAAAAAAAATGTTTTCCATTAAAAAAAACCCTCTTGCAGGCTTGGTGGGAATGCAGATTGGTGCAGCCACTGTGGAAAATAGTATGGAGTTTCCTCAAAAAATTAAAAATGGAACTGCCTTATGACCCAGCGATTCTACTTTTGGGAATATATCTGAAGAAGCACGGAACACTAATTCCAAAGAATATATGTAACCCTATGTTCTATTGCAGTGTCATTTACAATAGTCAAGATTTTAAAGCAATCCAAGTGCCCACCAGTAGATGAGTTGATAAAACAGTTCTGTTACATTTACACAATGGAATACTACTCAGCCATGCAAAAGAATTAAATCTTACCTTTTTCAACAGTGTGGATGGACCTAGAGAGTGTTATGCTAAGTGAAATAAGCCAGTCAAAGAAAGACAAATACCTTATGAGTTCACTTGTATGTAGAATCTAATGAACAAAATAAACTAACAAACAAGATAGAAAGAGACTCATAGTTATAGAGAACAGGCTGCCAGCTGAAGGAAGGTAAGGGGTTTGGGGGGGATGGGTGAAAAAGTTGAAGGAATTAAACAAACATAAAAACACTTATAAATACAGAAAGCAATATGGTCATTACCAGAGGGAAAGGGGGGATAGGGCAAGGTAGAAAAGAGTAAAGCAGGCATAAGTGGTGAATGAAGGAGATTTGACTTTAAGTGGTAAACACACAGTACAATATACAGATGATGTATTACAGAATTGTACACTTGAAACATATATAATTTTATTAACCAATGTCACCCCAATAAGTTCAATAAAAATTTAAAAAGTAAAATAAAATGTAGAGATAAACTATACAGTTTAAAATTACTTGTATACGTTTAGCCTATTTGAATAGTCTCAGACTTCCACACACTATCTGTATATATAAAAGCCTAAGCAACCGTTATGACCGAATGACTGGAACGACTGGTCGACCAGTCGCTATGACACACACTGACTACTAGGGGGCAGGCACTCAATGCAGGAGCTGCCCCCTGGTGGTGAGTGCGCTCCCACAGCCAATCTCCCGCAGCTGACCAACCTTCTCCAGTCCTTTCCCGGTCCCTCCCCCTGGCCAGTCCCTCCTGCGGTCCCTCCCCCTGGCCAGTCCCTCCCCCAGGCCAGCCAGCCTACCCCCCCGTCGTTCTTCCTCCCCCCTCCCTCCCCGCAGCTGGTAGGCCCTGATCAGCCCTGATCTCCGGCCAGGCCTAGGGACCGCATCCGTGTAGGAATTCGTGTACTGGGCATCTAGTAACGTATAATATTGGCTCTTTAGAGTAATGGCTTCTTTTTTTTCCTTCTAGGAATCCAGTTAGCCACAAACTTGACATATCTCAGAGACATTTTTGCCCATTTTTTGCTTGAAAATGTAAGTATAGCTTTTTATAAGTTATGCTACTAGTGAACACTCATATTCTCTAATCTTTTCAGCTTTTTTTGTGTTTAAACACCACACACTCAGGGAAAGATTTAATGAATTCATGCACTATCAGATCACATAAACCCTTCCTTATGTACAGTTGTAAAGCCTTATGTACCTGCAGAACCAGCTCAGAATTTTTCTATCCTGTTTAATGAGATCCTGAGTTGTTTTCCAGAGCAACATTGAGAATACAAGTCATGCAGCCAGGACATGAGCAGAGGAGAGAAATTTGTCCTCCAGTTGCACCTGAATCCAAAGTCTTCCCCTTGCCCCCCCCCGCCCCGACCCCCGCACCCAGCATGGAACTAAAAGACCAGGACATAGTGGGAACTTGAACATCAGACCTTTTTCCAGAAGTCAAGGGTCCGTTGTCCAGGAAAATCTGATGTTGATGCCCCTTTACCATAAATGGCCAATTTCCAAGATCCTCCAAATAAAATGTGCTCCATGAGAACTTCCACATACTCATTCCCCCTAAGCCTCTTCTAAACCTTTGAGTCTGGTCTAACAAGAAAGATGGATTTGAGACAACACTAAGTCTCCCATCCTCTCAGTTGGCGTATTCTCCATCAACAAACTTTTCCTTTCTTCAAACGCTGACATTTTGAGTTTTGACCTTTGGAAGCATCAGGCACACATGCTTTGATTCAGTAGCAATTAGTGTGCACAAATCCGGCAAAACATGATAGTACTTCAGAAATGATTTTTAAAAATTACAACTTGTGTTCAAGTACTGATAAAGCTAAGAAGGAAAATGATTTCAAACTGTGTGTCCAGGGAATGCTAAATGGATGGGTTGATTTAAATTAGACATGTAAAATATAAAGAATTTATCTGGAAGAAAAGCAAATTCCTTAGTTCATGTAATACCTCTGATTGCTTCAACTATACCTGTCCTAAATAGACTACTCATGGTAATTTCCAATTTTTGGGCAACTCCTGCACCATTAGTAAATGGTTCTATGGATTAACAGTTTTAATATGGTATAACATATATTATGGTTATATACTATATATTATTTTTATTTCAATAATCAAAACTTTTATTGTGTTACCTAATTTCTTCATGTTATTTTAGAGCAATACTCAGTAGTTTCTAATTCTGTTGTTCACTATATGATGGTACTGTGATCAGCATTATGCAACTAGAATAGCAATGTATGGGATTCAATTCATAAATGGTAATAATTGATATTTGATATTTTTGAGAAAAAGCTTTCTAGAAATTTCAAAAAAATACTCGCATTCTCAAAGTTGAAAGGAATATCATACAATGTAAAGACATGAGAAAGAAGGGAATAACAAACACACCAGCATGCATTGAACCAGGTATTTGATTAAGCACTTCTGTGCACCATCTGATTTCTGCCTCAAAGAAAGGAGACCAATTTGACTCATTAATTCCTATTTTGGTCCCATATTCAGCTTATGCAATGAATGCAATGTAATTTTGGATCTAGATTTAAGAATTTTGTTCAAATGCTTCTATAGATGGTCAAACTGAAAACCTGACAAGTACAAGCATATGAAGAAGGGCATTCAGTGATAAAATGAATTGCAAGGTCCCCTTGCTCCTGGTTGGTATAATTTTTTTTAATTGTATTTTTAGAAAAAACTTTAAAGCAAGAATAATTACAGGAGAATTTTCCTATATCAGTAATGAAACAGAAGTTTTCTGGGATAAACTCTTCCTTGATGTTTTTATATATACAAAGAGGAATGCTTGCTTTCTCATTACTCCCAGGATCCCAATACCTTATCCGTTTCTGGGGACAAATCAAAGAAAAATGGAAGGTCATCTTTGGGTCACTGCTATTCAGTGTGCTGTGCCAAGCTGAAAACCCAGGCCATTAAATATGAAAATCCACTCATTGTCTCAGGCCTGATTGTATCCTGCCTTTTAGATCAGACTCGCCATAGTCATAGCAACCATAATGGGCAGTTGTGCATTGGACCACATCATTTGCAGGGTGTCTTTAACTGAGAAAAGTTTTGTTGAAAATATGTGTGATTAATGCCTTAAACTATTATCTCTAATTGAACAGACATGAAAGAGGGATTACTTTGTTATTAAAGGCATATTCAGCCTTCCCTTCTTGTCTTTGGTAACCATAACTTGTTGTTGGAAGGCTGTGCAAAATGTTTGAAACACAGCTCCAGTAATCTTCTAGACATGGATGAAAGAGAAGAGGGAAAAGCTGTTTAGTGCACAGTTGAATGTGCTTTGCTGTTTGTGTTAGTATTATGTAGTGGTACTTTATTTTAATGTGTTTATATCAGAGTGGTACATCACCTTAATGTCATCAGCTGCTCAGCAAGATTCCTGGAGTTCGTCTATCCACAATATAACTAAAAGAGGGGTCAATAGAGAGACTCAAACTTTGTTTTGGTTTGTGCATGTGTATATGTGTGAGTGTGTAAGGATAAGAGAGCATTCAAACTGTAAACACCAAAATGTTTTTTCAGAGTTATACAGCTATGTACTTCATATAGAGTAAGAATTGAGGGAAGTACAAATTTTGAGTGATAAATTTCTATCTATTGACCTGTATTAATTCTTAAAGAAATATCTGTTTGGTAAATCTTTTTATCCTGGAGGAACTTGAGTTGTGCTCACATTGGCAAAGAATGATTATTATGGAGACTTAAAATAAAGGTAGCTATGCCTAAAACAGTGTAAACAAAAATAGCATGGAATATGTTCTGTTATTTTGAACTAGAGGCCCGGTGCATGAAATTGGTGCACGGGGGAGGGGGTGTCCCTCATCCCGGCCTGCACCCTCTCCAATCTGGGACCCCTTGGGGGAGTCAGACATCCCTTTCACAATCCGAGACTGCTGGATCCTAACCACTCACCTGCCTGCCTGCCTGATCACCCCCTAACCGCTCCCCTGCTGGCATGATGGATGCTTAACTGTTACCCTGCCAGCCCGATTGCCCCCAACTGCCCTCCCCTGCCAGCCATCTTGTGGTGGCCATCTTGAGATGACATCACGCGAGGGCATTGTGCAAGGGTGTGACACCACCTAGGCTTTTGTTATATAGGATAGGTAAGAGCAAATTCTATCTTGCCAGTCAATGAGTTACTCAACAAATGTATTAAGTGAACAATGGTATATATAATAATTCAACATGTGTTAAATAATAAAAAGTATTGTGATATTAAATACAGCAAGTTAAAATTGTAGGAGAAATAAGCTAAATTTTGCAATTACTTAAATGCATAATATTTATGTCAAATATTTCTTATAATTTGTTAATCTCTAATTAGCTATCCATTTATAATATTATAGAATTAAATCTGCACAGAACACATTACTGCATATAAAAATACATTGAAAATTACCAAAGGATCAAGCATAAATGCCCTAAATGTACACATATGGGAATAAATATAGAAGAGTTTTAAAAATAATTTTGATTTCAGGATGTCCAATGTAAGTTTCATATTTTTAAAATAAAATATTATTAGATTTAGCAACATAAAATTCAAAATTTCTGTGTAGAAAATAATTTACACAAAGTTAAGAGAAAAAATGAAAGCCTGCATAAATATTTATATTATAGAACTGAATTTTTTATCACAATATGTGAAGTCTTCTAACAATAAAATTTAGAACACAATTTTAAAGAGTAAAAACTTATGGGTTCTTATTCTTATATAAATTCAAATTTATTAATGTAACTTTTCCTTTCTAATAGTAGAAAAAATAAATAAATCCTATGACATCATTCTTTTTCTAAAAGAGTGGCAACATTTTAAAATTTATTATATCCATTATTAACTAGGTTATGCTGATAAGAGCATTTTTATATACCCCTGATTCAAATAAATTGACCAAGGCATTGGGTGCGGGCATTTGAGCATTCTATGTTAAATTTAAAATAAATATTTTCACTGATACATAAATTCAACATAAGAAACCTGTTTCATACAATTACAATGGTCTCTCTCTATATTTAAATCACCTACAGTTATATACATAGTAGTATTGCTTGTAATTATGACAGACTAAAAGCAATCTGAACCTCTACCAATAAAAGAAGATTTAAATCACAAACAAATGTATCCTTTGGAAAACTATAAAACCATTCAAAAGAATATATATATTAAAATGAAAATACTTCTATGACACACTGTAAAATTTTTTAAAGGGTCGGTAGAAGAATATGTGCATTGTTATTCTGTTTATATGAGGACAATCAGAAAGATAGAATATCTTTGTTCATTGGTGTACATATACATAGAAATGAATCTTATATATTCTAAGACAAATCATAAACAACTGTATATACATGTCATTATTTTTTAAATTCATTATTCCCTATACTTCAGTTACCTTCAGATCTTGGCTCCACAACATCTTTCCTCCATAAACTCAAGAAAATTTCTTAACTTCCCTATATCTCAGCTACCTTACCCTTCACTGCTGATATATTGTGATGTTTAATACTGCTCTTGAGTGCTGGAAATTTGCTACATTTACTCATTAGTTCTTGGAGCTTTTTGCAGATCTTAATATTTTCTATATACATCAATGTGTCTTTAAGAAACAAAGAACTCTTTACTGGCATTGTCTTCTTTTGCTTATTTTCCCCCTCATTGAACTGACAGGGCCTCCAGTACCATAATGAGTAGAAGAGGTGAGAATGGACATCTATGTCTCGTTCTTGATCTATTGTAGAAAGCATACAGGGTTTTTAAATATATTTTTATTGATTTTAGAGAGGAAGGGAGAGGGAGAGAAAAATAGAAACATCAATGGGGAGAGAGAACCATTGATTGGCTGCCTCCTGCATGCTCCACACTGGGTACTGAGCCTGCAACCAGGGAATGTGACCTGACCGAGAATTGAACTGTGACTTCAACACTCAATCACTGATCCACGCCAGCTGGGCATAGAAAGCATACAGTTTTTATCATTAAGATATTACTTATACATTTTTCTACATGCCAATTATCAGATTAAGGATGTTATTTTTGTTTTCCAGATTGCTACAAATTTTAATCACAAATGGATATTGACTTTTGTCAGGTAGTTTTCTACATTTATTGAAATCATATGACATATCTTCATTCCATTAATATATTGTGTAGCACTAATAGATATTTGATTGTTAAACTAACCTTAAATGTGTGTTATTGAACTCACTGAGTCAAGATGTATTATCATTTCTACATACTATTTTATTCTAGTTGATAATATTTTGTTAGGACTTTTGTGGCATGTTCATTAAGTGGTATGTTTTCATATTTGTTTCCCATGGTCCTTTAGTCTGGG
This sequence comes from Cnephaeus nilssonii, assembly GCF_951640355.1. Classification (NCBI taxonomy): domain Eukaryota; kingdom Metazoa; phylum Chordata; class Mammalia; order Chiroptera; family Vespertilionidae; genus Cnephaeus; species Cnephaeus nilssonii. The sequence continues at coordinate 77,539,753 of NC_137072.1, read as the reverse complement.
TTTGGTATAAGGTAGCACTGGATTAATAAAATGAGTTGAAAGTGCTCCTTTACTTGCTATTTTCAGGTTTTGATCTTATCCAAATATTTTTATTATTTAAATGTACTTATTTTATTTTATTTTATTTTTTAAACATCTTTTTTAAACATTGATTTCAGAGAGGAAGAGGGAGGGAGAAAGAGAAAGAAACATCAATGATGGGAGAGAATCATCTATTGGCTGCCTCCTGAATGGCCCCCTTCTTGGGACTGAGCCCACAAACCGGGCATGTGCCCTGAATAAAACTTTGACCTTCTGGTTCATAGGTCTATGCTCAACCACTGTGCACACTGGCTGGGCAAATGTGTTTATTCTTAACTCTAGTGATGTCCTTCTGACATTGATAATTTTTTCTTTTCTCTTTTTTCCCCCTTAATTGGGTGAACTTTTCTTTTTTCTTATTCTACTAGAGGCCCAGTGCATGATTGAATCATGCACGTGTAGGGTCCCCTACACGCTTTTGCTTTTTGCAGTGGAGCTGGGTGCCTGTCCGCTGGTGCACCAGGCCTTTCAGAAGCCTCCGGCTCGGCGGAGGCTTCTGAAAGGCCTGGTGCCGGAGCAGACAGGCACCCAGCTCCCCCACTTTTGATGGTCCGCGGCCAATGAGGGGGGCTACCCTCAGTGGCAGTGGATCCGTGCCTCTCAATTGCCGGATAGGCCACCCCGAGTCCCGCCCCCCAGCCTCCCGCAGGCCAATCGTGGGCGTAGCAGAGTGATGGTAATTTACATGTAACTATTATTAGATAGGATTGGTCTTTTCAAATATTCATTCATTTAATTTTATTAAATTACCTTTATTTTTAACTGTTTTATGGACTTCTACTCTCATCTTTTTTGTTCCTTTTTTTCTACTTATATTGGTTTAAATTTTATCTCTTTATAATTTCTTAGAAGCTAATTGGTTTATTGTTTTTAATATTACATGAAAAAATGTAAATTTCCCTCCGTATGTGTCCACAAATTTTGAGTGTTTTAATATCATTCCATTCAAATATTTTCTAATTTTCCATGTTATTTCTTCTTTCATCCATGAGTAATTCTTAAGCCTGTGATTAAATATACATATAGTATTTCCTTTATTTCTTTCTGATTTTTCTTTCTAATTTAAATCTGGTGTGGTTAGAGAACAAGTATTGTATGATAATTATTTCATTATCCAGCATATGTTCTGTTTTGGTAAATTTTCAATGTGCTCTCTCAAAGCAAGTATATGGGTATAGTTAGTGTTTTATAGTTGTTGATTTATCCTATTGGTTGATAATGTTTTTCAAGTTTTCTATACATTTATTGATTTTCTGTCTGCTTGCTATGTAAATTGGTGAGAAGAATTTTTAATTATCAAATTATAATTGTTTTTGTCTTTTTCTTTTTCACTTTTGTCTGTTTTTGTTTCATGTTCTATGAAACTTTCTTTTTTTAAGTGAATTAATATTTTTATATCTTCTTGATCTCTAAGCTTTTAATCATAATGAAAATATCCCTCTTTGTAGAAATATTTATTTCTTAAATGTTATTGTGTCTGACATTAGTATAGTCAGTTTAGTTCTCTTAAGACTCCTTTTTTGCATGCTCTACTGTTTCCTTTTGTTTTGCTTTCAATCTATTTATATTTTTAATTTAAATTATTTCTCTTATGGACCACATATTGCTGTATATTTAGTCAGATTAATTCTAATTTTTTTATCCCAGTGTTCAGTCTATTCACATCCTATCTAATAAAAGAGAAACATGCAAATTGACCATACCTCCACTACTCCCACAAGCTGTGCCCACCAGACAATCAGGAGCGAGTATGCGAATTGACCCAACCAAGATGGCAGTTAATTTGCATATCCAGGCGCAGAGCGAAGACTGAAGACAGTGTAGAAGGAAGCTAAGCGCTGCAGAAGGGAGCGGGGCAGCGGAGAAGGGAGGGAAGCAGGTGGGGCAGCGAAGAAGGGAAGGAAGAAGGCGGGGAGGCGGAGACGGCCGCAGGAAGCCCTATTCTTACAGGAATCTTCCTGCAACGGGCCTCTAGTTTAATATAATTATGCATCTTGGTGTTTAGCTTTTACCTCCTGTTTGTGTCATCTCTTTTGTTCTCTTATTCCTAATGTATTTATATCTGTTGCATTAAATATTTTACTGTTATTTTAATACTTATATCGCCTTTTATTTATATTTTTATGTTATGCCTAAGAATTTAATGTGTATATTTTATTTAACACAATTTATTTTGTTAATTTGGACTTTATTCTAGTCGTTTTCCACTTGTTAGTTCCATTTTCCCCTTCCTTTGTAATACTAATGTCATGCATTTTGTATACATATAGGGTGTCCCACCAAAATGTATACACATACTTTGAATAATTATAAAGACAGTGTTTATTAAAATACATTTCATTTTCAAAATTGAGCTATCAGCTTTCATAGTGTATATACATTTTTGGGGAGATGCCCTTTATATATGTTGTAAACTCAACAATACAGTGTTGTACATGTTCCTTTAGGCAGTCATATGTCTGCTATAGAAGTTAATATATACAGATATACATACATATAACATATATATCAAGTTAAACAAATAATATGTTTTATATTTTATATCTATCCATATTTTTACTTTTTATATTGCCCTATATTGCCTCCTATAGGTCTCAATTAATATCTGGTGTCATTTTCCCTCAGCCTAAAGACTTTATTTTTGCATTTCTTATAGCATTATTTGTTAACAATAGATTATTTCACTTTTATATGTAAATATATCTATATTTTGAAATTAATTTAAGGGATAATTTGCTGAATATATAATTACTAGAGGCCCGGTGCATGAATTTATGCATGAGTGGGGTCCCGTGGCCTGGCCGGTGAGCAGGGCCCATTGGGGCAGGCTGACTGGGGGGAGGGACTGTGGGAGGTTGGCCGGCCGTGAAGGTTGGCTGTGGGAGCGCGCTGACCACCAGGGGGCAGCTACTGCATTCAGTATCTGTCCCCTGGTGGTCAGTGTGCATCATAGTGACCGGTCGACCAGTTGACCAGTTGTTCAGTCGTTCGGTCTCTTAGGCTTTTATATATATAGATTGGCATATTTTTATCATTACTTTCTATATGTCATTCCATGTCTTTTGACATCAATATTTTTTATAAAATAGTCATTAATTATATCATTGCATCCCTTTTGTCACTTTCTGCTTTCAAGATTTTCTCTATATTTTGCTATTCAAAAGTTTGGTACAATAGGGGAATATGTTAATTTCTTTGAACTAATCCTACTTGGGTTTGTGTCACCCTAAAGTTGGTCAATTTTTTTAGCATTGTGGTAATGATTTGGGTAAAGATTAGGATCAGAGAGAAACCAAGATGGCGGCATAGGTAATCACCTATACTTTCTGCCTCTCACAATCACATCAAAACCACAACTAAATGGCAGAACAACTACCACCCAGAACTGCGGGAAAGCTGGCTGACTGGAAATTCCACAACTAGAGAGGTGAAGAAAGCTCATTGAGACCAGTAAGAGGTATAGAGGTGCAGAAAGTGTTGCACCTAGATGTGCTGCTTTTTAAACCGGGAGGGAGATACAAGCTCCTGCTTGCTCTGAACTCCAGTTCCAGGTGAGACTCTGGGGGACCCAGACACATACGGGAGAAACTGGACTGTCTGGCATCGGGACAGGAATGCGAGTGTGGCTTACTCTTAGAGGTGCCCGCAGCAATCATTGTTCCTGCACAGGGGCATGAGATGTGGAGAACCAGGGACTTCTCCGGTTCATGGCAGCCATTGCTGTTTGCTCTGCACTGGTGATTCCCAGAGACCCTGCCCCACCCAATTTACAACCACACCCAAGCTGTGAGCAGCAGCTTTTGCATATGAATGGCCTGTTCTTTTGCCTAAAACAAACTGCAGCTGGGTCAGAGAGCCCCAGAGATTCCAAAATAAGGCCCACTACCTGGCAGCAGCAGCAGCCTTGCTTCACAGCTGGGCCTCGTCTGGGCACTTCCAAACTCCATACAAAGAGGAGAAACCTGCAGATGTCTCTGTAGCTCCTGCTGGGTGACCCCAGACAGTGGCTGACCTTGCACCTCCTTGGAGATCCAAGAGCCAGTGTACCCAGTGGTCAGAGTCGGACTATATGGGATTACAACTCTTCACATCCATAAAGACACACTCAAGGGGCAGAATCAGTGAGCACCAAAACCATACTGAAGCAAGTCCTGCCCCATAAGGGTGGCTCCTGCACAACAGATCTTCCAGTGTAGACACAGCTGGTCATCTCATCCAATTGGCCTGGAGGTCAATTCCCCCCAGTGATACCAACAGCAATCAAGGGTTAACTACAACAAGACTGTGCAAACAGCCCACAAAGGGGTGCACCAAGAGTGTCCACCTCAGGTGACTATGGAGGCTGAGACACTGGGCCCTATAGGATACCAACCACACAAGGCCACTCTATCAACTCAAGGAGACTTAGCAGCTACCCAGTACATAGGGGAAAAAAACACACACACACACACACAGGGAAGCAGCCAAAATGCAGAGACAAAGAAATAAGTCACAAATGAAAGAAATGGATGAAAGCAAAATACTGGATATAGAGTTCAAAACCACGGTTATAGGTTACTCAAGAATCTTCTAGAAACCTCTGAGAAATTAGTGAGACACTCAAGGATATAAAAAAGGACCAATCAGAAATTAAGAATAAACTGACTGAAATAAAGAATAATATACAAAGATTCTACAGCAGACTAGAGGATCCCAAGAATCAAGTCAAAGATTTGAAATATGAAGAAGCAAAAAACACCCAACCAGAAAAGCAAAAAGAGAAAAGAATCCAAAAATATGAAGATAGTGTAAGGAGTCTCTGGGACAACTTCAATTGTACCAATATCCGAATTATGGGGGTGCTAGAAGAAGAGATAAAGCAAGATATTGAAAACATATTTGAAGAAATAATGACAGAAAACTTCCCCTACTTGGTGAAAGAAATAGACTTACAAGTCCAGGAAGCACAGAGAACCCCAAACAAGAGGAATCTAAAAGGACCACACCAAGACACATCATAATTAAAATGCCAAGGGCAATAGACAAAGAGAGAATATTAAAAGCAGCAAGAGAAAAACAGTTATCTACAAGGGAATACCCATACGACTGTCAGCTGATTTCTCAACAGAAACTATGCAGGCCAGGAAGTGGAAAGAAATATACAAAGTGATGAATAGTAAGAACCTACAACCAAGATTGCTCTACCCAGCAAAGCTATCATTTAGAATTGAAGGTCAGATAAAGAGCTTCACAGACAAGAAAAAGCTAAAGGAGTTTATCACCACCAAACCAGTATTATATGAAATGCTGAATGGTATTTTCTAAGAAGAGAAAGAAAAAGGTAAAGATTAAAATTATGAACAACAAAGTGACAACAAATACATATCTATCAACAAGTGAATCTGAAAATCAAGTGAATAAAAAATCTGAAGAACAGAATAAACTGGTGAATATAATAGAATCGGGGGCATAGAAAAGGAGTGAACTGACAATTCTCAGGGGGTAAGGAGGTGTGGGGGGTGCGGTAAGAGATTGAACAAAAATCTTACACCTATGGACGAGAACAATGGAGGTTAAGGGCATGGGGTGAGGTGGGAACTGGGTGGAGGGGAGTTATGGGGGGGGGGGAAAGAGGAACAACTGTAATAATCTGAATAATAAAGATTTGTTAAAAAAAAGATTAGGATCAAACATTAGGGGTTGTTGCCTGAGCCATATATGTGTTGAGCATTGCATTAAAAGGGGCAGCAAATTTATAACATTTTTCTGTCTTTACATTTTAATGGGACTCCCTAGGGTGCATGTGTACATCACAGTGCTTCTATGGCTCTCTCACTTCCCAACATCTCTACCTAAGTGTCTAGCTGCTCTGTAACCTTCCCCTAAATCCATCACTTCTGATGGATAAAGCTGTGGGTTTTGCCATCCTTGCTGAGGGCAATGAATTCTCCATTCTCAGGTAAGAAGAGCACAAACTCATAAATCTGTCACAACACAGTACCAGACATTTATGGGTAGATACAGTCAATCCTCATTATTTATTGACTATAGGCCTGATGCATGAAAATTCATTCAAGAGTAGGCCTTCCTTCCCCCCGCTGCCAGGACCAGCTTCCCTCTGGCATCTGGGATCTGGGCTGCTCTCCTCCAGCTGCCGGCAGGCACCCGGGACCCGGGCAGCTTCCTTCCGACTGCCCACATGTACCAGCGACCCGGGCTGGCTTCCCTCTGGACCCAGCTTTGTCAGGAAGGACATCTGGAATGACGTCCAGTCTAATTAGCATATTACCCTTTTATTATTATAGATTTCATATTTGTGAATTTTCCCACTCACTAAAATGTATTTGTAACCCCCAAAATCAATCCTCATGGGCTTTGGCACTTATTCACAGACACATGCAGAATCGGAAAAATTTTAATGACACAAATTCTCAACTGAGATTGACCAAGCTAATGCTTTGCCTTCTTGTTTAGCTTTCATACTATAAACAAGTGTACTTTTCACCATCTGTTTAGTGCCATGTTTGCCACATTTTTGTGCTTTTTCTTGGTGATTTAACTGCTTAAAATGCCAAGCTGTAATGCACCTTATGGAGAAAATACACATGTAGTTAGATAAGTTATAGTGCTACAAGCCATGAATCCAATGCTAATGAATCAATAATATATAATAAAGTATCTTTAAACACAAACACACATAAAATAAAGTTATGTATTGATCAGCTGATGAAAGCTGTGATCAGATAGCAGGAATCTAACCCTGTATTCCCCCTAAGGGCAATAATTTTGTATTTAATAAGGCAGTGTTAATGGCAACTTTCTAGAATATAACTAAAAAAAAAATAACAGTACCTCACAATTTCTTGTTTACTTTCAGTTACTTTCAGTGTCCTGAAATAATCGTTCATGATAATTTGCTCCAGTTATATAGTACCTCTCTTCTGTAGAGTAAATTTGCTCAAGCTTCTCATGTTATCTTTTCTGCAAATAAAATCTGCTGCTTATTTTGTTGATGTTAACATATTAGATTATGTACATTTATAAATTATATCTTATATGCTTTATTTTTTATATTATTAGCTATCAAAGTTTGTATTGGAAATAATGATGTCTGAGGGACTCTGTGTATTCAATAATGTGGCAATTACATACAGGTAATTTTTTTTTTCTTTTAGCTACTTGGGAAAAAGAAGCCTAAAATATTTGGAAGTCTCACACCAAAATATTACCTTTCCATATAATTTTTATTTAAAATATATTTAACAAAAAATGAATAGAACATATATTTCAAGCATAAATAAAATTAATAAAGCAAATAATCTCATTTGGGTGTATGGAAAAATAATAGAACATTATCAGTACTTCAGAGGCTATTTTCTGAGTAAATTCTTTGACCTAGTCCTTTCATAAATGTCTTGGTTATTATTTTTTAGAGCCAATAAACTTTTAATTGTATACTGTAAAATAATAATCCTGCAGATATTTTAAGTAGCATTACCTTCAACCTATCATGAGTCTTGGGAAAATTGCAATCTTTACAATATTGAGTTTTCTAGTCAGTTTACATGATATATCTTCCCATTTATGTAGTTATTCTTTCTTTATATCTATAACTTTTATAATTTTATCTGAGAAATCTTTGTGCAACCTTGAAATTTACTCCTATGCCTTCAAGTTGTTCAGATCAGATCAGCATACTTTATTCTTTGTAGATATTGTAATGTTTATATCTGTATCTTATCACTTCCTACAATAAATTGAAAGTATTGCTTAGATGTGTTTGTGTCTCACACTAGATCTATAGTCACTCAGAACAGGATTATGCCTCATTCAGTTATGAGCCTAACATAGTTTCTCACATTGGGTGCTCAGTAAATGTATGTTTATTAAAATGTGACAACTATTCAGCCATATGGGAATGGTTATGATAATTATGGTAAAACCACACAACATAATATTATTTAAGAAATTATTATGCAGTGAGAGAGAGATGTGAGAAAGACACATCAATTGGTTGCTTCCCACACGTGCACTGACCTGGGCCTGGGATTGAACCTGCAACCGAGATTGGAGCCCTTGACTGGGAATCAAATCTGCGACCCTTTGGTGCATGGGCAGATGTTCTAACCACTTAGCTCACACATCAGGGCTAGAAGATTTTTAATAAAGTCATCAAACCTTACTCTTGAGGAAAACACAAATGACTTAAGCACTTATTATATCCTACACTTAAGTGTTATATATCAGTTTGCTATTTGAAAATCATCTCTATAAATGCTGCATGTACTTAAAGAGGAACTTCTCTTTAATTGTCATTATATTTCAAATACATAGTGAGAAGTGCATTAACTATGACTTTGTCACAGGAAATCACCAGTGACATAGCAGTGAAACTGATAGAATCTTTCCTCGGGAAGTACACAGGTGGCAGTGAGACCAGATTTTCTTAGACCATTAATAACAAATTTCCACGTGTACTTTAAATATTTTAAAATGACTTCTAATGGAAGCAAATTCAGAAGGCTCCCTTCAAAATGTCTGATATGTACTACTATTTGTAATACCTTAAACAATAATAAATAAATAAATAATAAATAAATAAATAAAACAAAACAAAAATGCCTCATTTTTACTGGCAAATAAACCAAAAATAAATTTTAGAAAATTATATCAAAACAATTCAGAATACTAATTCACACTTTTGATGAATGACCAACAATTCCAAACATTTTGAATTAAAATTAATGTATTATTTCTGCCAATTCTTGTTGTTTAGCCCATTGTTTCTTCTGTTACTTGCACCCAAGCTTACTCGTGTGACTGCCTTCAGCTAGATCAGCTGTCCTGGGAGGTTAAATGTGGCTTTACTCACGTGTATGCAAATGCATGGCTGATTTTTCTGCTTAGAAGCCTCACTTCTTCTCCACAGGGATTCTCAACTTGCTGGAGGTAAGACTTAACTTCCGTATATGATGGTCAGAACTTTTCCAAGCGAGGGAAGGCAGAAGCTGCAAAACCTCATGTGTCCTGGGCTCCAGAACTCACACATTGTCACTTCCACTACCATTTATTGTTCAAAAGGGGATGGGAAATGGGTTCTGTGCTTAAGGAGAGGAGCTGCATGCCATCTATGGCATATTTCATTTACCATCCTATATAATAAAGAGGTAATATGCAAATTGACCATCACTCCAACACACAAGATGGCCACCCCCATGTGGACACAAGATGGCCTGCAGAAGAGGGCAGTTAGGGGCGACCAGGCTGGCAAGGGAGGGCAGTTAGGGGTGACCGGGCCGGCAGGGAAGGGCAGTTAGGGGCAATCAGGCAGGCAGACAGGCAGGCGAGTGGTTGGGAGCCAACAGTCCTGGATTGTGAGAGGGATGTCCTACTGCCCACTGGGATCAGGCCTAAAAGGCAGTCAGACATCCCTTGAGGGGTCCCAGATTGGAGAGGCTGCAGGCTGGGCTGAGGGCCACCCCCCATGCACGAATTTCATGCACCAGGCCTCTAGTAGTATCATAAAACAATTTCATTGAATTTTGTAATAAGCTCTGAGTCACAGAGATGGCATTTAAGAGTGTATAACAGCAAGCAGATTTATAGAGAGAGGGTTAATGATGTAATGGAAGATGGAAAAATAGTCAATATAAGAACTCAATGTGATGTTTAATAACATAGTTCTTTCCTATAGCCAATTGTTTTTATGATTGTTTTACCAGAAAATGAAGTAAAATATAAACAAAAAAGGTTGTCAAATTAAGGAGGTAAAAACCAAAGTTTACCTACATAGTTGAATATATCATAGGTTTGATAAGCTTTACTGTGCTGATTAATGAGTAGGATACAGGTGTATAAAGCATAATCACTGCCCACACAGTGAAAATCCGTGAGGGAAGGCAATATACAAATATAAGAAATGGCTCCAAATTCCTTCTTAGATGTGTAGTGTCTGGGCATGCTACTAATAATGTAGCACGCAGGGGATTAGTTGCTAGCATCAGCACTCATCATATCAGAGACAAGATACATAGTGTGAAATCACCAAAGTTGAGCAGGATTTGATAAAAATAAGCAGCTGAGGTTTAAAGAAAGTGGGACGAGAACCCAGAAGATGCAGTTTGTAGGTTCATCACATACAGCTGGACAGCAAATTGAAAAACAATCTTCCAGTGCTTTTGGCGGTTTTCACTGCAATGTCTGTGGCTGCTAGTTTAACCATGGTGAGATCAGTTAAATTTGCTGACATCATTCAGGGACATAGGATATCTTTCTTTCTCTATCTCTCCCCCTGCCCTCTCTCCCTCCCTCCCTCGTGCTCCCCCTCCCTGTCTCCCTTAATGTAAGGGCTAAATGAAGTGTTAAGTGCAGGTTGAAATAAGATCCTAATCCAATGATCCTCAAGCTTTAGTGACCACTGATATCACCTGGAGAGCTTGCTAAACCATGGACTTCTGGATCCCACACCAGAGTTTCTTCTGGTTTAGTAGGTCTGCGGTGGTCCCTGAGAATTTGCATATCTAACATGTTGCAAGTGATGCCTTTGCTGCTGGTGTAGGAAACACCTTGAGAAACAATACCCTAAGTCAACCTAGAGCACCATATGAGCCTTCTAATGCTACACTCTAAACTTTAGATTATCCATAGCCAGGACACCAGAAGCTGCTGTCGTCTCTGACATCATTGCTGTTCTTAGAAAATCAATTTTTTAAAAATTACTACAAAGATCTCTACACCACTATCCTGTGCCTCGGTGCATGGTTAGCTGCATTTGTTTAGTCATAAGCCTACTTCACATTTTAATGTAGCTGCAAGACAGCTTGGGAAGGTAGCTCAAGTTAAGGGGTTTCCCAAACACAGAAGTGGTCCAGATTCTGAATAGCCAGTAGGAGTGACAATGTGTATTCCAGGAATTGAGATCTCAGTTAGCAAGAGGCAAGCTTAACTCTTGTAGATTCTGATCTCTCAATTTGGAGGAGTCCAGATGTATCTGAGTTACTCATATTGTGTAGGTAAAAGTAGAGCTTTAAAAAGCAGAGACTGACTGAATCCAAGGCAAAGAATTATTACCTTTGTGTATTCCAAGTTAAAGACAAGTATTCTAAATATTTAAGAGTCAAAAGATTTATTTTTTTATGGAAGAGGGGGAAATATCTCTCTAATAACTGATGATACTAAGCAGTAGGTATTAAGAGGAAGTAATACTCCGATGACAAAATTCAGGGCTACAAGATCCAGCAGCCATTTTCAAATCTATGGGACCTAGGATTTATTGTACAGGGTGAATGGCAATTTTGGTGTGAAAGATTACATAGAAGACTATTTTGATAATATAGGGGTTTAGGGTATGAATTAGGATGATGGCACAAGAAATAGACAGAAATTTGGAAAAGCAACATCATATTTAAAGTGAAATGATAGGTCTTTGTTACTAAATAATTACAAGCAGTGAAATATTTGCTTTGAGGATAATTAGAAGCATAGGAATCAATTTTTAAAAGATATAAATTGATATAAAGATCCTGTTTGAAGAAAAGAAAAATATGTTTTGGATATACTGCTATTGTGGTGATGGGAAACTAGTTGTTTTGAGATATAATACTGAAAAATAGGGAGACGAGTTTTAGATAGAGATTTCAATGTCATTTTCCAAAGAAAACAATTTTCAAAGATTTTAATGACAATGTGATCAAAGGTAACAGCCACAATTATTTTATTAAGAAAAATCATAACTAATATTATCACCTTTAATAAAAAATGTATTTCTGCTGTTTTCTAATTTCAAGTTATTAAAGTTTGGGGCATCAGGTGGATAGTAAAAAATGTAGTCTCACTGATTACCATTATCTCTTAATGAATGATCAAGAAAGGATTTCATCCCTGGCCAAGTGGCTCAGTTGGTTGGAGCATCGTCCCACACACCAAATGGTTATGGCACATACCTAGGTTGGGGGTCCCATCCATGTATGGTCAGGGTGCATCTCTCTCATTCTCTCTCTCTCCCTCCCTCCTTTTCCCTCCTGCCTCTCTTCTCTCTCTCACACACACCTTCCCTCTTCCTCCCTTCCTCTCTAAAAGTATATCCTTCAGTGAGGATTAAGAGTTTTTTAAAAACAGTGTTCAAATTTCAAAAGTATTTAGAAGTCAAAATGTAAGATAAAACAATAAAACATGTTACTGGGGAGTAAGTTTCCTCTTGACCCTGCTCGCTGCAGCAATTGTGGGAGTACTCATTCATTTATCCTGCTCCACTACGGTAACTGTTGGGTCCCCCTCTGCCAGGGGCTGGACCTTTTTGGACACTGGGCATTGGGTGAAGAAGACATAAGAAGTTGTAGGCGTATAAAAGAGCCTTTATTGCAGCCCAAGTAACCATTGCTACCAAGGAGCCATTAGACAAAGCAATTCTTCAAAGTAGCCTTACAGAGGAGCTCTTACTAATACAGTAGTAAACAAACACAGGAGCCATCCTAGTAAAAACAGCCAGCACCGGCTGGTCAGTAATACATCTTCCCCACAATGCAACCCCCAACATAGGATCCATACAAAGCAGCCACACTCTAGGTGGTCAGTAACACACTTTAACTCAGACAAAAGAGGCTTCTTGCCAAATAGTGACCTCAGTCTTTGGGTTATAGAGGGGCACGCCTGCTCAGTGTCTGCATCCTAGCTTTTGCACATGCATATAGCAAATTAGCCTTAAACACCCTGATTAGGATTCCCATGCTCAGAGTGTCCTTGAACATCCAGCTTACCCTGGACAGGGCCCCCACACATGTATTTTAAATTCACAATTATATATGTATACTAAAAACATAAAATATAATGTAGGCCAAAATTAATATTCTAATAGTTGTTTATAAACTACTAAAATACTGTTAAAATAACTACATATAACATCAAAGTGAAATTTCTTGGTAAATTTAAATTTTATATAAATATAGTAAGCAGATCATTATAGCAATTTAATTTTGTTTAAAATATGATCTTTAGAAACAAAGGACATCTATGCTTTCAGCATTAGTTTCTGAGAGTGTGTGTGGGTGTGTTCAGAAAATCTTATAAGATATGAAATTATTCTTGCCTGATAGTTTCTTCCCTTGTCTTTTTTTAACTTTCTTTTCCTTTCTCCTCTTCATCTTCTCTTCTTCCTCCTCTCACTTTTTTCTACTTTTGGCAATTACTAAAGGGTACAGAAAAATCTACAGATATCTACAGAAATAATATTTCCCTCTCGCAAAATTTAAAATATTTTGTTAATCTATATGTAAGGCCATGCAAATATTATCAGATAGAATTTAATATACTGGTCCTGCTTAGATAAACACAATTTGTCATTAACATGCGAAGCATTCAGGAATATATACATAAAAAGAAGTTAATTCACTGGGAACGGACTTTATTTGCTTTGTTATAATATGGTAGAGTTTTACTAGTACTGTATTTGAATATATAATTATATGCATTTATATTAAGAAGCACAATATTTATCCACTTCTTTTAGAGTCTCCAGTTACAGTTTATGCTTTACTTTTGGGTTTATTTTTAAATTCTTAATTAAAATTCCCATAATGGACAGGAATTATTACAAAATACTTATTTAGCTTCTTGTTTTGGCTTCTACATTCATGTAAAACAGAAATTTGGGGGGGGAGGTGATTAATTTTCATAATCAATATTGGACATAGTATTTGAGGTGGCTGCTAGTTACTCTTTTCATATACATAATTTTGCCAACCTTTTCAACAGTTGGAAAATTTAAACCTCTGTCAAGATCTGGTAATGAACTTTCCAACATATAATTAATTTTAAAACTTCAAATATTTGAGAGAATGTTCCAGTGGAAGGAACTGGCTTGCTCAGTATGATATTTCAGGAGTTCGAAAAAGATGGGAAAAGGGGGACACAGTGTATACAATGGCAATAGAATTGGCTGGCTGATATTAAGTAGCTTTGACATCTTACAGTGAATGAAAAGCAGAACTGTGTATAAAAAATTGAAAACTAAGTGTGAAGTTCAAGGGCCTGTTGGTGACTTACAAAGAGACCCTTGTGTGATTCTGTGGGAGAATAGGAAAATGTGAAGACTAAACTCGAGATTTCATATTTAGAGTCCCTGAACTTAAAGACCCATTGAATGTATAGCTGATGAAGTTCTAGTAGGCTAAAGTTTGGTTCCTGGTTCAAAATGCCAGCTACTCAAGCACATGGAATGAATACATCTGGATAGAATGACACCCAAGGTTTTTTACTCCCCAGCCTCTTAAACGCTAACTGTACAGAGGTAGGACACCTTTCTCTAATAAGCACTATCACTTTCCTCAAATAAAAAGTCACAGTAGAGGCCTCTCTCCCACAGCATACTAGTATCTTCCCCCTTAAGAACTTTCCCCAAATCATTGGCTACTCCTAATTGTGGCATAATCTAGACAGGCATGTGCTAGACCCCATGAGAGAGGAAGGGGTAAATGCCTTAAAGAAGCTGGGGAATGTTTCTTCAGGAGCTAGGAGAGTGCCAGTGTAACTGGATTAAAATGATGCTTAATAATTAAGAGGACTGAAGCATAAGAATGTAAAGGATAATTTACTGATTTGGGGATATTGTTGAGATTCAGTGTATAATACCTCGATAAAGTACCAGGGAAAGATGCCAACAAGCTGTTTGGATGACTCCTAAAAATGTAGAAAATGTAGGCCCTATTGAGTGATGTGAAAATATTTGAATTTCCATGGCAGATGGTGGTGGAAGGAATTAAAAGGACACGGGGCATGGTGAAGTGGATATATGTATTACATGAGGCCAGAAGAATCACCACACCATTCATCAAGGTCATCAACAATGTGCTGCTTGGAGGACCATTCATTTTACTAAGAAGTTCAGTGGTAGGTGGCTCTCCTTTCTAGTCAGGACCAATGATAGGAGAGGCTGTCCCATAGCTTAGCTCCTGTGAGTACAATAGGCCTCACAGTATGTCATCAGATGATGGTGTTAAAATGCCCGACATCAGTGGCCATAACTATCATAATACCAGCAAGGTCAGAGTGGCAGCCCAGGGAGCTAGGCCCACATGCAAATGAATACTGGAATATGACGTTCCTAAGGGCAAACATAAATGGGCAGGCATTATATAAATAATCAAAAGGAAGAAAAACGGGTCAGTAGGAATGTAAGGGTGGTTGCTTCAATAAAAGTTCAAGGCTCCTTACTCAATTCCTGGAAATGAGACAGTTTTCCCACCTTCAACTGTTAAGTGAAATGGTGACTGGCCCCCAGGAGAATTGACTAAGTATCCACAGAGCAAGTACAGACACCTCTCAGAGATAGTGCAGGTTCTGTTCCATAGCACTGGAATAGTGAGTGACACAAAATGTTTGGTTTACTTGGGCATATAAAAGTATTTTTATACCAACCTGTAGTATAGTAAGTGTGCAATAATATTATGCCTACAAAATACAGTGTACATGCATTAATTATAAAATACTTTTTTACTAAGAAATGCCAACCACCTTCTGAGCTTTCAGCAAGCTGTGATCTTTTTACTGGTTGAGAGTCTTACCTTCAATTTGTAAAAATGCAGTATCTGCAAAGTGCAATAAAACAAGGATTCCCGTATATGCATACTGATTCCCTAATCTTTCCTCAATGGACCCCAAAGCCATTTACTCATGTGTACTGTATGTTGAGGAAAATGGAATAACAGGCATTTTAGTAAGTACTGGAACCAGAGTCTACATTAATACTCAGAGACTCCATTAATACTCAGAGACTCCATTAATACTCAGAGACTCAAAATATTATCATAGTCCTCTATTAGAATGGTGGCATATAAGAGTCGTATGAAACAAGAATGCCTGGCTATATTCCAAGCTACAGTGGGTCTATAGCATCCACAAAAACCATTTTTTTGTGAGTTCCCAAGACTCTGACTATATAATTAAGACTAACATACTTGGCAGTTGGAGTAACCTTCCTATTAAATAGGTGCTGGTTATGTGAAGTAAGAGCAATTATAGTGAGAAAGGCAAATGGAAGTTTTTAGAACCACAACCCCTGATTCATATATTAAATAAAAAGCAGTATAACATCCTTGTGGGGAGGTGTAAGGGAAGTGGTTAAGTTTAGTGGCACCCTTAAGTATCTCAAGAATGCTAGGTGATAGTCCTTTCTATACCTTCACCAGTCTACCCAATGCAGTAACCAAACGGATTCTGGAGAAAGACTGTGCACTACTATAAGCTCAACCAGTTAGTAGCCCAAATTTCAACTGCCATGCTAGATTTTGAATTTTTATTAGAGCAGATTAATATTACCTGAGTATATGGTATATGCCCTTGGATTACGTGTATGTGTGTGTGTGTGTGTGTGTGTGTGTGTGTGTGTGTGTGTTTAATTTTAATAAAGAGGGACAAAAACACTTCTCATTTACAGGGCATTACCAGGACCACAAATCAGTATACATAGTGGCAGAGATGGAGGTTGGGAACGTGCCCAACAACATGGATTCTTACCTACCAAGGCTTATCTAGTTATTGCCCCTTCTGAATGCCCAACAAGCCCTCAACAGAAATAAATGATGAAACCTCAGTATGGCACAATTCCTCAAAAGAGCCAACCAAATACTTGGTTTTAAATTTACTAAGTCCTTTCTATTTTAAAAGAGCCTGCAATTTGTTCTCAAAACAGCAGGTACCTATTCTGGGTATGAATTTGTATTTTCTGCTCTGAGAGTCTCAGCTGGCACCAGAGTCTAAAGACTTATGAAGTGTCTACTTGCTAGGCATGGGATTTTACACAAGGGGATCTCATTCTTTCAGGAATGAAATGTGTCACTCTACAAGGCAAGCCACCAAGAGCAACAGAAATGGTAACTAGGGGTGATGAAAATTTGGAAGGAATATTGGAGCTAAAGGATGACCAGTAAGTAATTAAGGCCCTCAACCTTCTGGGTCTCCCCTTAAGAAATGAGGCTCACTAGGAACCTGTAAGTGCTTCCCTCCAAATACAAGGGTGGGCAGAAGTAGGTTTACAGTTGTGAGTACACAAAACAGAGTTTATTCTTCTTTATTAATTATTTATGCTTGTATTTTCCATATGAACAGCTGTAAACCTATTTTTGCCAACCCCACATATAGGTTGACCTGGGACAGCCCTGGCAGGGCACCACTCAATTCTCCCTCAATAAAAACTTGCCTCCAACTGCCACACTTGGGACTCTGCTGCAGGTTTGCATCAAGCCGTGCTCCTCACAGCGAAGCCAGAGAGTGGATGTGCACAGCAGTACCACGGCCACGCCATTTCTTCATGCAGGACTCCTATAACAGACAATCTAGAGCTCCATGTTTTGGGGCAAAATCTTTATTTGATCTGCATCACAGTCTGAGGCTCAGTTCTCCTTTCTATCCCCTTTTCTTCCCAGATGCCCTATCAGATTTGACACCTGAAATCTTGCCCTGAGAAATCCTGTTTCCTCCCTCTTATTATTCACAGGCATCACCTCAAGTAGACCTTGTTGTACTCCTATCTCCATCTCAGCATATGCTACCTAATACTTTGAATTGATACAGTTGTATGTACCTCATGTCTTTGTGTTGGTTCAGTCTTTTATAAATTCATTTCAGACATTCCAGTGGTGTCAATCTGCTTACCATAAGTGTTATTTACTAAATGTCAATCATGTGATTTGTTCTCTTGAATCTTTTCAATATTTTCTCTATACTCAGAGGTCTTATGTGTTTCTCAATGTAGGATAAAATCAAGAAAAAGTGTGTGTGCATATTTAAAGCCATTGGGTTTTTGTGACACAGCTTTCAATATCTGTTTTCCTTATTTTGAAGAAACTAATATTATAGTTACTATATATATATATATATATATATATATATATATATGAGCAAATGGAAAAATATACAAATATAAGGATAAAATGTGAGTCAGAAAAATTATTTTTGTATCAAAATATTCTGAGGTTTAAGCAATATCCTCAGAAGCAATGTTTTTCACAGTATCTCAGCTCAGTCTTAAGAGGCGCTTTAGTGGAGATGTTGGAAAATATGAGCCCAAAATATGGGTACAATTTAAAAACATTGGCTGGCTACACAAAAACCCAGCCTAACTCTTGTGCTCACTTCCTACCATATGTTGCAGGAACCCAAATCCCATCCAATGTTTTCTCATGTGTCTGGTTCTGTACTTTTTTTGTTCTGCCTAGATTATTCTGTACTAGGTCTTGGTGGAAAAGTGTTTTTCATGACTGTGACATGATTCTCTAAGACTTGCACTAATTCAAAGAATGATTTTGTAGCAGAAAATTTGCAAGTGTAAATTGGTATGAGGCTGGGCAGAATCTATAAGGACAGTCAATGTGTCTGAAATCCACATGACCAATAAGCCTCAGGCTGATCCTAAGTGTTTGAGGACCTGGATTCCTGAGTCAGCTTCCACGTATTCTGAACAGTAGGTCCTTCTTAACTCAAAGGTTTATGTTTTCTTCAGTTGTTTTCTTCTTCTGCCTTTGAAGTCTCTTCTCTCTCCAATGTATAACTGTATCTCATCTATTTTAATGTAAAACTTACTGTGCCAATACGTACTTCTTTGTTACCGCAATTAGCATAACTCATTTTTAGTTATGTGGTTATGGGGAGGAAGAAGGGAAAAGTCCTTGGGGCTATGAAATAATTCAGCGAATACTACAGAGAAGAAGGTGGAGAAAGAAATACGTAGATGAATATTTAGACATATTATCAATTATTCTTTTCTATCCCTGGAATATTCTCTCTTTCTTTCATCCTCTCATTACTTCATCCAGTAAAACAGCTTAACCCCTTATTAACATCCAGTCTTGTTAATTGTCCCTCATATTCTCCAATAGCATATGTCACCTGCCTACTTCATAAAAGTTGTTTTACTATATTGAATTTTTAGTTGTTCATCTTCGCAGAAAGTCTCTTGAGCTTTTATGGAGGGCAGAGACTAGAGACTGGTCATATTTCCTTATCCTTGGTGCTTGTCATCTAGTATACATACAGTAAATGTGCAAATGAAAAGGAAAATATATGATATTTTACAGTTTCAAAAATACTGAATTGTTGCTACTATTTAAGAAAAGGAAAAAAATATATTAACCTTAAAAAATGACTGAAGGCAAACCACAAAATAAAATTTTATACCCATACCTGTCTGCAAAAGCAGTTAACTTATATTGAGTAAAGTATTATATACTTTACAGTTACTTTCTCCTGAAGATTAATGGAACATTTAGAGTAAAGAAATAAAAGGCATGTTTCAAGTATTTTAGTGTGTTTTTAAATATGGGGATTATTCAAAGGGAACACAAGAGAAAGAGAAGTTACTGATGAATAAAAGTGACATAAATCTTAACCATAAAACAAAGACTAATTCAATTGTGACAAAAGTTCTTGTGAGTTATTACTTTGGATAGCAAACTCAGACATATCTAAATGCTAAGTTTTATGTCAAAATCCATTACATTATGTTTGGCTTTCTTTTTCATAGGGTTATCAAAGTCTCTGTTATGAAACAATGAAGTGATGTAACACTGAAGTAATGTTGGGAAACCCTTCAATATATTCACAGTATAGTGATGATTTTCAGAACTGGGGTTAGCTTCTAGGGTTGCTCTTTCTTCCAAGATGAAAGAAAAAAAAATAAAGGATGGGGCAAAAGTAGGTTTATAGTTGTGACTACATGAAACCCAGAGTTTATTCCTGTCTTATTATTTATTAATTATGGTATTATTTTTCCATAAAACAACTGTAAACCTACTGTATATACAACTTAATACCAAAAGATGGTGAAAGAAAGTATTATTAACAAGTTAATTTTTAAAATATATTTTATTGATTTTTTACAGAGAGGAAGGGAGAGGGAGAGAGAGTTAGAAACATTGATGAGAGAGAAACATTGATCAGCTGCCTCCTGCACACCTCCTACTGGGGATGTGTCCACAACCAAGGTACATGCCCTAGACCGGAATCGAACCTGGGACCTTTCAGTCTGCAGGCCTACGCTCTATCCACTGAGCCAAACCGGCTAGGCAACAAGTTAATTTTTTTTAAATATATTTTATTGATTTTTTACAGAGAGGAAGAGAGAGGGATAGAGAGTTAGAAACATCGATGAGAGAGAAACATCGATCAGCTGCCTCTTGCACACCCCCTACTGGGGATGTGCCCGCAACTAAGGTACATGCCCTTGACCAGAATCGAACCTGGGACCCTTGAGTCCGCAGGCTGACGCTCTATCCACTGAGCCAAACCGGTTTCGGCAACAAGTTAATTTTTAACAAATAGCTTGTTAATACATTTTGAAAATTTTTCTTCATTATTTTCATAGTCAATTTGAGATGGTTTCCTACTTTCAAAATATATGTGAAGTCGAGAGATTAAACAGGACATCATAATTCCATTTTACTATAGAGTAGTGTGATGACTTTGAAAAGTATATTTGAACTCAGTCCCCGCTGGACACTTGAGAAAGATAGCCCTGGAATTGGTGCAGATAGGCTGACTAAACAATAGCATAAATGAATTGTGAGTACATAAATTAAAATTTTGAAATCAAGGTCTTAGAAAAGTTGGCTAAAAATAAGAACTCAAATTTCTAGTACACATTATTTTAAAAATATATTTTATTGATTTTTTTTTACAGAGATGAAGAGAGAGGGATAGAGAGTTAGAAACATGGATGAGAGAGAAACATCGATCAGCTACCTCCTGCACACCTCTTACTGGGGATGTGCCCACAACCAAGGTACATGCCCTTGACCGGAATCAAACCTGAGACCCTCCAGTCCACAGACCGATGCTCTATCCACTGAGGCAAACCGGTTAGGGCTCTAGTACACATTTGTTTAAGTATTCAGTGTGGCAACTGATTGATTTCTTGCTGTCTTACTTAAAACCCACTTACACAGCGGGTATAAGAAGTTTCAAAAGAACACTATTAATGGAAAGTTAAGTTTCTTGTTGAAACTTTTGAGAAATGTCTGTTGAAAAAAATTAACAGTAATTGACTTTGTAAATGCAGAAAAATCTAGTGATCTGAATAGAAAATAGTAAAAAATGCAAGTGTGAAAAATTGGCATCTGTACTGGATGTTTCAGTATATTTTGTCCTACATAACGCTTCAAAAATCTAGTAGCTATAGACCTTAAGTCCCTTGCATCTAGAATTTCAGATATTAAGCAAGTTTGAGTATCTCTGTATATTATTACAAATACAAATGTATTAATGTTTATCCATATTTAAATAGAATTTTTATTTTATAGAATGTTTATTAAAATTATTTCATATTATAGAATACTTTGTTTTGAAATTTTGTCATCTTGATTTGGAAAGGAAAGGATAGTAGTCAGGATTCAAAATAGAAGATTTATTTTCTCTTTGCAATACTTTTCTCACCACTGCCTTCCCCTCAATGCTCATGATTATCACCTGAGGTCAGACCACTACCATCAGTTAAATATTGCAATACTCTAGTATCAAGTAACTCACTGACTTTATACTCATTACTACAGGAAGGAAACAATATACATATACAGGAAGCTGAAACAGTAAATCCAGTAATGGAACACATTCAGATATGTCTGTTCTTTTGAAAGCTACTTACTCCACATCCAATTTTTTTACTGTCTAAATACCTTTTTCTTCAGTTTTGTTAACATAGTACTCGGCTTTCTCTATTATGAAATAGCTTGTCATATTCCCATTTATTATTTTTAAAACAATTCAATTCATAATTTTTTAAAATCACAGAATACGTAAGACAATGAAGGACAAATAAGCAATAGTTTATGTACAGTATGCAGATCCCTTTTGATTTTAACTTGACTTCATCTCCTCCCAGACATTGGATCTGCTCTCACCTACTAAACCCATACTGGTTCTTGAACCCCAGACCAGCACCTGCCTTTGCTTTACTCATGCCATTCAAAGGCATGGTGATTGTAATCATTCAGTTCCTCTTTCTTAGCCTATACTCAACTTATTTTTTTTTCCCTAAATAACAGTAGTGATTATGTCACTGTCAGTCACTCAACAATATCAACATCAACCTCTAAAGAAACAACAGACTTTTTATGGCTTTCCATGTCCATGGAGGAAAATGTAATGGACCAGTAAGTGGCAGGACAGATTTGGAATCCCAGTGGAGTCAGAGGTAGCAATACAAATGTTCTTTACTGTAAAACCACTTTAAAATGGGGATCTGTTTTATATGCTGAATCAGCCTTCTATTAATGTGTGAGGAATCAGAATGAAGTTAATATCAGCTTTGAAAAATAATACTACAAACTGGATTTCTCAAAGTAAATTGAGAAGAGATCTAAATAGAGTCAAAATAAAACAAATATTTAAGTGATTCTGGTGATAACATGCTATTCCATGTTATCTATTCACAATACGGTTTTCACAATTTTTGAAGGAAACCCTTCAATAAAATGTTCTTGTTGTTTGCTCATGAATCATGCTTTTTCTGAGTCTGTAATTCTTTCTCCCTTTTCTCTGTCTTCTCAATGCAAATTACCCTTTCCCAGCACTGATCCAAGCCTTCCAGCTTCTGCTAAACTTTATAAAGATGCCTCGATAGATGTCCTTGGTACTCACTGAGAAGTCACGCCCACTTGACTTTCCTTAGACTCTACTGCCACCTATTCTAAGTATAGGTATTTCCTCCAGGTCACTTCTATCCATAGGGCCAATTTAACTGAGCAGTATATGCTCTGTCAAGCATGACTGCACCCTCCACTGGGTTTTACCACTTGTTTCTGTTTGATCCAGTAAGATCTCCAAGATATGTCCACCAGGGAATGAAACCTGTGGGGCTAACATCCAGGGTAGAACATCAAGAAGTTTATTTCTATAGATATTAGAGGGCACTCTTTCTTCTATACAATAACCATATGCTTTCTAACGTATACTACTTCTTACAGCAAATGCAGTCACTTCTTATTAACACTACTTCCACTTTTGATTAATATGTCAGTTTGGGTTCTCTTAGAATCAGATATCTATATAAGATTAGATATGTAAATGTTTTATTGGGGGAAGTGCTGTGAAGAATAAAGTAGGAGGGTGCTAGAATAGGCCGTCGGAGCCTTCAGCCCATAAAGCATGCTGACTCATGTGAAAGGAGAGAGGGGAAAAAGGGGTTAGGTAGGAAGATTCTCAGATTGCAGCACAGTTTGAGAAATCCCTGGACAGGCCAATGTGGAGTCCATGAGAGAAAAGGTTGCCTATTGTAGGAGCCCTGAATCTGACCTCAGTGATCCAGCTCTAATACCATTCTGCCCACCATAGTCAGTCATTGGCTCAGAGTAGCTGAAGTGGAAGTGTGGCCTCACTGTGACCACTCGAAGTAGATCCAAAGGTATGGTAGGGGATGGATATAAATTAACTGTTTTCTTAGCAGGAGGTTGTTTTAAAGGAGATTTGAGCAGGGCTCCTTCATGGCCATGCTGTTATTAACCACAGGGTCCATAGCTCTATAGGACTCTAAGGCAAAGTAGGGGAAATTGTACATAACAAGTAAATTGTAACTTCTCTCCCAATCCAGTATTAAAGTTCATATCTAAATTTCTACTTCCACCTACTATCCTATCCTATCTGAAAAACCCAGTCTAAGTCTACAGGGACCTAAATTGAGCACACATTTTTCTCTGGTAACATAGAATACTTAATCCTACTGATAATCTGAATCTTATTTGGGGCTAATAATTTCTGGCCAATTTAATTTCACTGGAAATTAATAACATCCTAATTTGCTCTTTAACACCTCATGGAAATAAATTCCTTGATCCTTTATCCTGTACATTAGTCTTGCATACTTGAATTCATCTGATAGACATAGTTTGGGGATCAACCTGGGTCCCCCACTATACTATCATAATGTAGGATAGGATAAAAATAAAAGAATAAAGAAGCCACTTTCTCTATGGATATTGAAGGCCATTAACCCCTTAACTTATTTAAATTTAATTATGTTAAATTAAATTATTAGTCCTGTTTCGGTATAAGGAATTTGTAAAATTCATTGGGTTGCTTTGGTGTCTATTTTAATAACTGGTATAATAAGTGATTTTTTAACATATATTCACCCTGCCCCCCCCCCCAACTCTGCCTTCATTTCACATTAGTGTTGGCCTTGACAATGTAGCCAGTTTTGTCCAAAATCATAGTTGGAAGTGAAAAAGTGCCAGTTTCATATCTATATCTTATTGGTCACATCTGATTTTACTCATCACCCTTAGATTTTTAATTCACCACAAGGAAAGTAAGTCTTAGTGGAGGCTGTCCCACTAGCCTTGCCCCACAAAGAGATCTGTATAGCCCACCCAAACTCAGCAAAAACCTGAAGAAGAGCCATACAAGTGAACACAGCTGATAAATAACTGCCTACTTTTGCATGCTATTCCAGTTTTATTATGTATCAAAAGCTATTCAAGTATTATCCCCAGTGTCATGAGTAAAGAAGTTGAGTATTTCCTGACTTTTCTCTTTTTGGTTCTGAAGTCCAACACATAAAACTTTTTCATGAAGAGTCCTTTATAGCCTTTTCCACTTGAGCTGCTTTGTCTCACATCCAGAGTCCTTTATAACCATCCAGAGTCCTTTATAGCCTTTTCCACTTGAGCTGCTTTGTCTCACATCCTCATTTTGTTGTGATTGGAATGGATCATAAATAAATTAAAACAAAAAAGAAAATCAATAAGAAAAGCAGTATTAGTTTTCAATTTCCAGTAATGAGATTTCGTGTGAGAGAGTGTGAAAGAGTGAGCCTTTGTTATATAAATATACAAAGGTAGGAAGATACCTTAAAGCATGCATAGGGATGAGAGAACTAACACATGGCAAATATTAACCATCCTGAATGCAGCATCATTCTCATTTATAAATAGGCATTGGACATTTTGTAAGGAATTTATTGAAACAAGGCATCTTGTTAATGTAGGAAATTGACACAGCAGGATTAGAAGAGCTTAGATATATAATTTTTTGTTTTTATTGGAAAAAATTATATAAGCTTCAGTAAATATTATCAATTCTTCTGATGCCATCCAGCAAAATGCAAATTATAGCAAGCTACGGTGATTTTTGAAGGTTGCTGAAATTAATAGCAAAGAGAGGTAAGACCTTAGACTGAATCTAACATGTTGATGAACAAAAGCTTTGTAGCTTGAACATGACAATTTTCAAGAGCTACTTCAGAGCAACAACTTATTCTTAACCCAAAGTCATGTTTAAATGTATACCATTTAAAAGTAGATTTACAGTTGTGAGTAGGCGAAAAACAGAGTTTATTCTTGTATTATTATTTATTAACTAGGGGCCCAGTGCACGAATTCATGCACCTTGAAAAGAACTGTGGGTCAGTCGTGAGGCTGTGGCGGGCACAGGGGTGGGTCTCAGCCCATCCTCCACACCCCCTCCCTGCCCCACCCGCCACGGCCCCTGGTCCCCTCTTGGCAGGCAGCCCCGCTTCTGCCATTGCTCTCATGCGCTGATGGCGCCAACCCTGCTTGCACTTGCTGATGGCACGGAGTGATTGGGGCCAGTGCCAGCAGCAGGTGTGAGTGGAGCCTGCACCATCAGTGGGTGTGAGCGGCAGCTGCTGTCCTGATCACCCCTCAGGAGCAGGGAGAGGTGGAGAAGCCCTCAGGGGCAATCAGGCCTGGCAGCCGCTGCTGGCAGCGGGTGCACGCAGCAGCTCCGGCACCAGCAGCGGGTGTGAGCGCCGGGTGGGTCCACTACGCGTGGGAGCAAAGAATTTTCAGTAACCACCAGAGGCTCGCTCAGATGACAGCAACCAGCTCCCCACCTTGGTCTGGAGCCCCTGTTCACCTGCTCCACCATCCCGCAGGGGCCGATGCCTGCCAAGTTCCGTGCGTGTCCCGTGGTGGTCAGTGCATGTCATAGCTACTGGTTGTTTGGTTGTTCTGCTGTTTGGTCTATTTGCATTTTAGGGTTATATATATAACCCTAAAATGCAATATATATATATATATATATATATATATATATATATATATATATATATTATTGTATTATTTTCTATATGAAGAACTGTAAACCTACTTTTGTCCCACCATGTTTGTGTGTATACATATTTTCATTTTGGTGGCAACATGGATCCTCCTTAAACATTCCTGTAGTAATGGTAGTCTAGATTTTTTTTTCTACACAGTTCCTGTTGGTTAATTTTTAATTTCATTGGGTCTCTGAAAGGTTAAATTGTAACTTTTCAATTAAGGGCACATGCTTAGATTTTATGTGTATGTCTTTCTACCCTCATTCCTTTTCTTTTTCTCTAATATTTCCCAGGCCCACAGCCTCCTTGACTGTCACAAATATTTTGTTGAGTAGGTAAAAGCAGCAGACATTTTAGTTGTCCTTTTTATTTGAAATCAAAGTGAATGTCAGAATAGATACAAAAAGAAGGAATTATTATGGTAAACACCAAAACTAAGTAAATTTTTTGAATACATGAAAATATTTTATTTCCTAGATGGGAAGAATGAACATAAATATACATTTGTAAAGAAAAAGATATTGCTGATTACATGTTCTGTTTCTCTTTATTAAAAAAGCAAAGCATAAAAAACACAAAGCATAATATCATTTTAAAGCTAGATACAATTTTTTGTTGACTAATCTCAAGCCTCCAAAATTGGAATTCTTAAGACTTATATTGATATTTGTTTGCA
Organism: Cnephaeus nilssonii; assembly: GCF_951640355.1. NCBI lineage: Eukaryota > Metazoa > Chordata > Mammalia > Chiroptera > Vespertilionidae > Cnephaeus > Cnephaeus nilssonii. The sequence continues at coordinate 77,512,973 of NC_137072.1, read as the reverse complement.
ATCTTTATGAAAAAGAAGCTTTGGTTTGGGATTTAAATTTCAAACAGGGTCAGCAGAAGTTACTTTAAAACATAATTTCTTTCAGTCTTTTAAAAAACATTTAAAATTGAAAACAAAACAGGATGAACAAAGCAAGTCTTATTTTTTAGGGTATATTATGTTTAATATTCTGAATTCAAAGTGGAGCTCACATTATATATCAAAAGCACAGTCGTTCTATCTCAGAAACCAAAAATGTCATGTAGGCAAAAAATAAAGTTTTTTTTCATTTATTAACAAATAAATTTGATCATTTTTAACAGAGAAAAATTACTTTTAAGATAATACCTTTCAGTCAAATCAAAGAATGTGTAATTTTTACACAAGAAAAGTATAAAGGCACCACCTTTGTACTATTATTTCTGTAAAAATATAATCTTCTACAAGGAAAACTTACTTTTTAAATTCCTTCTTATGTCCTTTTTAAACAAATGAGTAAAACCTTTCACTTAGTGCCTCAGTATGAGGGATTCCCTCCAATTCAGCTCTTCTGTGCTCTTGATATTTTCTATTTAATATGGACCTCAGAAAATCTGAACTGTAATTGAAAATGTTTCTAATGTGTGGAAGAAAGGAGGGCTGATTTGTGTCTGCTAGAAAAAAACACAAACAAACAAACAAAAAACCACACCAAACTGTTGTCTGTGTGGGGTTTCGGCCTATCCATAACAAATGTTGTGGTTTGACTGGCCCTTCTAGTTCTTATTGTAATTGCAAGATGCCCTTCAGCAATAACCATCAGGAAACTTTGGAAAAAAAATAAAGGTTTACTAATTACAGGACCTGAAAATTACATAGCACTCCTGGGACTACACAGTGAGGCAGTGGGTAGGTAGGTAGATAGGTAGAGAAAGAGAGAATGCACAAGGTTCTGCTTTTGTTGGGGTTCAGATTAGGGGTCTAAGGTTTTACAAGCTCCTTCTTTTTGGTGAATTTAAAACATAAGCCAAAATTTAAAGTGTGAGAAAGAGAAAAAACAAGTTGCCCAATAGTCAGTTATCAAAATAAACCAGGAACTCTAAAACAAAGAAGTCTCAGTGGGGGGAGGTGGCCTGGGGCTGGCAATGCCTTTATTCTAGACAGCCATTTTTGAAGTGGATGCCCCTTTGAAAGAGGATTCTTTGTCATCAAAGCTGAAGACAGGCAGTTGCTTTACACAAAACAAACAAAAAAACTGGCAGGGTTTATATTACCCCTGAATATTTGAAAGTTTCTAAGAGAGTAAACCTCATCACCAGAAAAACTATTGTAACTATGTGTGATGAAGGTTGTTAACTAGACTTGTGATCCTCTTGCAATGTATGCAAATATTGAGTCCATATGTTATACACTGGAAACTAACATAATGCCAATTACGTCTCATTCATATTTTTAAAAGAGTGTCAGTAAAAACGTTTTCATCATGAAGCTGATAACAGCATTTTCTTTTTGTCATACAAGAAGGTTCTCATTTAACCAATTTACCGGAACAGGAAAAACTTGGTCTCAGAAAAACCATTTGTCTAGAAAAGCCTGAGGCCCTGAACTGAGGCAAAAATCGCGTTTGTAAAGGATACACTCAGTAACTGAGACACATTTCTGAGGTAGAATCCAAGATAATTTATTGATTTACTGAAAGTGGAAGTCAAGAAAAGAGAAACTAAGGTTGACATCAAGATTTCTTGTCTTCAGACTGGGTTCTTGGTAATGTCACCATCCAAGGCTTTAAAAAAGTGGCAGAAATTATGGTGGGAGAAGAAAAGTTTATTGCACATATATTAAATTTAATACCTATAGAAAAATCTCAAATAATGTATTATAGGGTTTGACTTGGCAAGATGGACAAGGAGGTAGCTATATATTAGAGCAGTAGCTAAATTCATAGGAGGGAAACACAAAAGAAAATAAGATTAAACCCTGCTGATTCTAGAATTTAAGAGATAGTCATAGCGGGGAATATATTTCTTAGACATGAGGAAACATCCATCAGTTATAGTGAGGGATATTATATACATTCATGAGATTCGATAACTATCCTAAAGTAACGTTTATTGTATATTTTTACCAACATGAATAAAATCTTAAATTGGTTCTATTCAAAGTGTTTGTTATATATGTATTTGAATCAGTTCATAATCTTTCTATATATTGAAATCAAATTAAATTGGCACTATCAAAAGAGTTTTGATCTAGAATAAAAGACAATTTTATATGTTTCATCTAATAATTTTAAAGTATAAAATCCTAATTTATCAGTCTGACATGGGGATTATATATAATTAAGTTAATTTTGGTACATGGCTTAATATTTTAAACAACAGATTATTCAAATATGTTTCTTGACCATTCGAACATTTTATTGGTTCATAATTTCTCTAGATGATAAATTTGGCTATTTTGTACTGAGAGGCTTGGGGCAGAGCTGTGATTTCATATAGATGTGTGTTTGATAGGTTGCTATTTCCAGGAGGGTTAAAAATATGCTGGAGAACATGGAAATACATAATGTCTTTATTTCTCAGTTGGAAAAAAATGAAATTGACAGAATACAATTGAAAGACTCATCTGGGCAAAACCACTGTATATAAATCCCTAAGATCTCACTTCATTTTCCATAGGCTGAAGCTATCAAGGGAATTTAGAGTGGTTAACTCTAATGTAAAATAAAGATTAAATACAAATTTAGACTGAGTAGTGTGAGTCAAATGTCTGATTTTTCTTTGAAGAAAACTTGAGAACCTCCTTTAAACTAAAGTTCTTGTCTTTCAGGAAAAATTTAGTTTGCATAACTCTACTCTTTCCTCTGCTGAGCTTTGCAATATAAGTACTTCATTGATTTCTAACCTAAATGAACCTGTGAAATATACCTGAAATTCTATAGTATCAAGAGTGAAACAATGGGAGAGTAGAGAAGGGTGAGTTTAATACCCACTTATGGTGGCTTCTTCTCTCTCAAAAAAAAAAAAAAGGAAAAAATGATTTATGTGTAAGACATTTAACTATTTGAAACTAAGGAAACACAAAACCGATTGGCAAAAAGAATAACACCTTAGTTCTAGCCATGATCTTACCTATTTTGGACTTTTGCATTATCATTCTAGCTTATTTCTCTGCATCCATTATTGCCCTCTACCCACTGTAGAATATTCCTCAAAATTCTATAAATATTTTTCCTCTTACTCAGAATATCAAACCACAGTTTAAAAGGCCTTTTGTGACTAGAAACTGAATAATGATTATTGATATATTTTGTAATGATTGATGCCCTGAACTGAGTCCATTCAACAAAGGGAAGAATTCAGGGTCAATGTGCACTGTCCGGTCATCTCCCCTGAGCTCCCAGGGGCCCAGCCAGACAGTGCAACCTGGCCCTGAATTCTTCCCTTTGTTGAATGGATACGGTTCATGTGGCGACCCACATGGGGTGCCACATGAACTTCATCCAGCATGGCCAATGGTGAACCTGAGGAGGGCGGTGAAGGATTAAAGACAATAGACAAGAGAATATACTTGGGGCCAGGTGGATCACTGTGCCTGGATGAGAACACAGTGACCCAGCCTGCAAGCTGAATCTTTATTTTATAGTCAGATCACACAAAGCAAAACAAGGGAGTGGTCAAGGTATTTACAATGTTCTTGTGAGTTTCAAATCTGCTTCTTTTGTATTATTGGAATTCTCTGAACTCTATCAAGCTTTGTTTTGGCAGCACTTGCTGTACCTCCCGAAGCCCACATCCCTCAGCTACCTAGGACTACAAGGTCGGACTATAAGGTCAAGTTTACATACAACTATAGCCTTTGGCTATAATTGTGCTGGGAGGGCTTTGCCCTCCAAGCTGGGACTTGTATGTGGCTTGGCCACAAGAGGACTGTGCCTTCTTGTCAGTCCGAGGCTTGATCCTGTCCGAACGCTGTAGCTGCTTTCCACAATGCCTTAATTGAAACCTTTCCCTAATAATTCCTGATATTTTTCTTTGCTCTCTCTGAGCTAGCAAGGCTAGTAAAGGTAATTTCTCACTTTAAAGAAAGGAATTCTAAGAAGTTATTTTAATGTTTATAATATGAACAAAAACTTCAGTTATTTAGAGGAAAGAGATGGAGTGAGAATCATCTACAGAATTAAAGGAAGGGAAAAGAGTAGAGAGAAAGAAAGAGAAAGGGACCAAAAAGGCAGAGAAACGCACAGATAGAAAGAGCTTTGAATAAGGACAAATAGAAGAATGGAGTGGGAGAGGAATATTTCTTGTATCCACTCAGAAAAAAAAATGCCTGCCAGAACCATTTAGTGGAGCTGCTAAACAGCTTTGCTAAGGTGATTATCCCCTAGTTGCAGTGCTGAGCTGTGGGTATTAAGGTGTATAGAAACAAATTGAGATTATGCCAAGAACACAAGACAAGGATTCCTAGGCAGAGACAGTGTTGTGATTCATCTGCATAATCTCCTCACCCTACTCAAGGAGGAGGAAGAAAGAACCATGAATCCTGGGGATGTCAGCCCTGACAGCTTTATTACAAAGAACTAGCCACTCAACTACTATACATTCTGGTGTCCTTACTTCCAGGTATACTAGACCCACCCAATTGTGAGGATGCTCAGGTTGGCTGCTAACTTATTTCTCTCTAAGTTACAAAGGGTTGGAAGATAAAGATAATTAAATAGATTTGACTATGAACTCCCAGATTCAATTTCCTCAGTTTCTGTTGGCTACCCAGATCAATGGGAGGTAAGGAGATGGAGAGAGAAGAATGGGTTATCTTTTCCACTTAATACCTATAATTCTACTTATCAATGCACACTTGCTTCTGTCAATACTATTGTCCTTTTTCCTATCCATGCCCTTCTCTCTCCTATCTCCATGCTCCATGGGGGAAATTTTAGACCATTTTATTTTTTAAAAATGTTAGACCACTTTATTAAAAATAGCTTATATTGTAGTAATACATTCAACCTCTTTTCTTTCTTTTTTATATCTTTCTGTTTACCTATAGTATTTCCACTTTAAGAAATAAGTATGCTGGTGTTTTGGTTAAATAATTTACTTAGGCTTTTTTTTTTTTCTTAATCAGAAGTAGAACTAGAGAAAAGCGAAATGAGGACAACTTACCTATTTCCAAATATGTTTCCAGATTAGATCAATACCCTCAGTGTTAGAATGGATTGGGTCTATTAAATTTAGATTATGTTAATTGAAGAAGAAGAATATGGTAAGAAATATAGACAACTGTTGAAAATAGGTTGGAAAATATTGCAGAATATTAACAGAGAAGTGACAATCTCTATTATGTTTTTAAAAAAAATATTTCTCAGAGATTCCAACATGGACATGTTAAACTGGATAAATAAGTATAAAGTTCAAATTTTAAGACAGTTTAAAATATGCTTAGTATGTATTTAAAGGCATGTAACTTTGTGATATTAATAGTCAAAAGAATAACAAAAAAAGAGAAGGCCCAAGAGCAATTACTGTAGCATTTCAATATTTAGTTGAGTCATGGATAGGAGCTAGCAAAAATACTAACAGAAGTGAGGTAGGGAGAAAATCTGGAAAGCAAAAGAAGAAAGTCTTTTTAAAAAGTGGTTATGATAACAGTCACTAATGTGGATTGACAGCTACGAAGTCAATGAAAAGTTTGAGGAGGAAAATTTCTGCAGTAGAGGAACACACACACACACACACACACACACACACACACACACCCCAAAAAACTAAAACCAAAACAAAACAAACAAACAAACAAAAAATAAATAAAAACCTGTAGTGGGTGTGGAGACTGGGAAATAGCAAAAGGGGGCAGCCAATCAGAGAAAACGGTTTTAAGAGTTTTGCAGTAAAGGGAAGGAAAGCATTCAGTTTATGTTGGGGCTCAGACATGATTGTGGTTGAGTTTGGGGTTTCTTAAATTATTACTTTAAATATTGAACCTATTGAGATGTTTATTTACTCTGGGAGATGGTCTAGAAGAGTAAGAAAAACTGGTAAGAAGAAGATAACAAAGAAAATGGAGAAAACTCTCTCTCCATAAGACTTGAGGGACAGGATCCATGACACAAATGAAGGGTTGGGGCTTTGAGGATACATAAATAAAATGAGTCATTCATTGTAACAGGAAATAAGGATATAAATGGCAGATTAGTAGTCATGAATTAGGAGTAGAGTAGTTTCTGAATGATGGCTTATGATTGCTCAATTCATACAGAACATCATCAGAGTTAAGAGAGTTTTTAAAGAGTGATAAGAGAGTGCGGTGCATAACTGTATAATTGTTTTAAATATCATCTCCGCATACATTGAGAACTGCATAAGGCAGTTATAATTTTTGCTTCAAACAGAATCTAAATTACTCAAAACATAAGGAAAATAAATGTATCTTATTTTTAATCTTTCTATTGTTCTTTCCTTTTGATGTCCCAAGGTTTCTTTGATGGTTTTCTTTCTATGGAGAAAAAAAAATCCATTCTTTTAGTTCATGTCTCCTGGTGGCATATTCTCTCAGTTTTCCTTCATCTAAGAATGTCTCAATTCCCCCTTCATTCCTAAGCATATTTTTGCTGGATATAAAATTCTGTGTTGATGGTCCTATTTTTCCAGCACTTAAAATCTGTTGTGCTATTTTTCTCTGGATTCTATCATTTCTAATAAGAAATCTGCTCTCAGTTAAATTGTTTTGCCCTTATAGACAAGATGTTGTTTCTGTCTTGTTGCTTTGATACATTTTGTTTTTGTTTTGTTTACAGAAGATGTACTGCAATATGTTTGATGTGGATGACTTTGATTTATCAAATTTAGAGTTTTGTCAGCTTCTTGAATCTGTAGGTTTTTGCTTTTTGCCAGGATGTGAAGTTTTGGCCTTGCCAATTTTCTCCTTTCCTAATGGAAATCATAAGACATAAATAATAGGTCTGAGAAGTCCCTGAGACTCTGTTTATTATTTTCCCATCCTGTGTTTTCTCTGTGGTGCACAGTGGATGTTTTTGTCACTTTATCTTCAACTTTACTGAATGACACCATTTCAGTGCAGAACGATGTGTTGGTACAGACAGGTGTGAGTCCAGATTCCCTATGTGGTCTGCTATGATACCACAAGCAGGGATTGTTACCTCCCTGCTGAGACGAAAATCCTGGCTCCTTACTTGGCCTTCTCTGACACCAGCCTGGTTAGCAGAGTGGAGGTGTAGTTCCTTGTTATAACCTAGATATCATTCACATCCGTGCTTTGCACTAGGACTTTGCTGGCATGGGTGAAGTGTCACCAAAATTTCTACTGTGATGTTAAAATGGAGTAGAGCAGTTACTGTATAAGGCTTTCTTATTTGCTAGGTGTCCCCTTTTCTGGCCCATTGGCAAGATAAAGCAGCATTTTGGGGGACTTTTAGGACTGTGCTCACTGATATTTCTAGGCTTTGGGTGTTTCACATTCAAGTCTGGGTTATGAGTCATAAAGAAAATCTAGGAAAGTCCCTACATTGTTTTCCCTGGGTCCTAATGCCAAATTGGTCTTTCTTCTACTCTCCAATTTTCAGTTATCTTATGTTTGCTTTATATGTAATGTCCAAGATTTTCCATCATATTGAGTAGGTGGAATCATAAAAAATATGTCTACTTCATCTTCCCAGAAGCAACATTTGACACTGTATCAGCTTTTTAAAGTTTGGATTTTGATATATATTGTTGAAAATTATATCTTGAGAAAAGTTACTCGTATGTTAAAGAGGCTAATTATACTAAAAGGAAAAAGTAATTCAATTTAGTATACAAAAGAAGTCACTATGTGATAAGAAAGGTTTCTAAGAAAATGTTTGTAGTATTTCTGGGATGTAAAAATTCTAGATGAATAAAGGTATTGAAGTAGAGAAAGAAGGATACCATAGTCAGTAAGTATAAGATAGAAGTGTTAGATCTGTTTTGAAAATTAGATAGAAAAATTTGAAATAATTGGGCTATAATTTTCAAATTTCCCAATCTCTCCAAAATATATTGTAATCCCAATAAATATCTGTAGCTGTGTAACCTTGAACAAGTTCCTTAATCTTTCTAAATTTCACATTCTCACAGGATTATTTTACATATTATTGGAGATGATGTAACCTGCTGAATGTTTATACTAACATAAAAATAGTGAGAATTGAAATAGAGATACTTGGTACTATAGATAGGGATGACATCACTTCTACAGAATTTAATGGGTCTGGAAGAAGGCTCTAGTCGAAATTTAGGGAGACATATTTCATTTGGAATCAAAGAAGGGAAAAAGCTATATCAGAATACCTAAGCTTAGAAAAATGAATCCAAGATATCTGGTAGAAAAGAAATCCTTAAAAAAACATAGGTTAACACATTGTCCAAACTGCAATCCAAGCCTGGAATTTTAAATAATTTTAATTAGAAAATCTCTCTTAGGGGAATTTTTATACTAGAAATAATATACCTTTTTACTCACATGCCTCTAGCTTTATAAGCCTAATTAAAAATTGCAGGTAAGAAATGGATTCATTGCTTAATATAGCTTCTGTTCTTTCCGTATTCTCAACAATTATTTAAATACTAGAGGCCCAGTGCATGATTAAATCATGCACGTGTAGGGTCCCCTAAACGCTTTAGCTTTCGATCGTGGGGGAGCTGGGTGCCTGTCCGCTGGTGCACCAGGCCTTTCAGAAGCCTCCGGCTCGGCGGAGGCTTCTGAAAGGCCTGGTGCCGGAGCAGACAGGCACCCAGCTCCCCCGCTTTTGATGGTCCACGGCGGGACGTGAGCTCGCTGCCTCAGAGGCCCCTTCTGTTCCTCAGCACAGCCGTGGCGCAGACGCTGAGCTCGCGCTGCCGCTGACGACACGAGCTCAGCATCCCACTGACCCAGTTGGCTACCCCGGCCACCCCGAGTCCCGCCCCCTGTGCCTCCTGCTGGCCCAATCGTGGGCGTAGCGGAGTGATGGTAATTTACATGTTACCATTTTATTAGGTAGGATTCAATTTGATGTGGTTATCAAAATAAAAGTTTTAAATAATGCATAGTTTATTGTTTAACCCTCTGTTTCCAGATAATGGAAACTTTTTGCATTCTCTACTAACTTGCCTTTTTAAAACAGGGCTGTCTCTATTTTAACTCAGTAGTTTTCTTGGACTATAGTAACTTTCAAAATTATAAAAAGCTGAATATGTGTCCAAAATTACTTTCTTATCAGAGAGAACAGTAGCCTATTAATGCACACCTGTGAGACTGAGTTGGGGGTTCACAATAACTTTCGAAGAGATTGTGAAATTTGAAAGTTATAGTCCAAACTAAGAGACACAAGATTACAAAAACAACTTGATGTGCAAGTTAAAAATAACAGCATCAGGATAAAAGCCGCTTTACTTGTGTGATGTCAGGCAAGTTGCTCAACTGTCTGTGCCTGAATTTTTTCAATTCCTCCCAAAGTTTGTTTGAATATTTTTTCCTTAAAAAAATCACATAGTACATGGCACATTTCGGGTACATAGCAATTGTTAATTATCCCTGTTCTGTTTGTATCGCCAAAAATAAAATCACAAGAAAAGAGCTAAAATGGGTAGCTGACAAGGGCAGAGAAGTCTCATTTGCTTGGTGTGGCAGTTCTGGGGATTTTACAGGCTGACTAGAAAATATGATCCTTAGTTTGTTTTTAAGAAATAGATTTTTTTTCTGTCTATTTACTGCATCCTTTTCACTAACCTTCAGTCACTAACCTATAGTGAGTGCCTCCCCATTTCCCACCCTGAGGAGAGTTCTTTCCATGTGCCCCCTCCCTCCTAAGGACACTGAGGACACAGTCAGAATAAAACCACATTATACTTGTGATGCACTGTTTAATGCATCCAATTGATTGAACCAACAGAGAGTGTAAGATAATGATAGTCACTCATCTTAGCAGATCCCAAGCTGTATTTTGGAACTTCCAATAACTTTGTGTTAAAATTCTAAAAGGCACAGTGTAGACGCTTTTAAATTTTATGATATAAGGTTCAAAAAAAAAAAAAAGACCTTATGTTTGCTGAGGAGAACTTTTCCCGTTGACATCTAATCTTTTTCAGAAAAAAAAAAAAAAAAGCCATCTCCTGAAGTGACCAACTACAATGGCTTTGGGTTTATTTTCTTATTCTTTGTGCACAAAATGCTGATATAAATCTTGCAAATATTGCAAAATTAAATTACACATATATGTGTGCACACACACACACACACATACACACACACAGATTTACGGTTATTGCATTATTGTTTGTGTGTACATTTAACATTATTGACACATTGTTTAAATCAGTATTTAATGGGAGTCTAGCAAGTGCCTGGATGGCTCAATATAGTTTCCAGGGATACAGAGCTGAAGCAGGTTCCTTCCCTCTAATTCACAGGTAAGTGGATCAGGATAGGCATTTCAAAGATTACAAATATGAACTATATACTAAAACATAATGAGTACATGCCAAACATTAAGCAGAATGGTAACACTGGTTTAAAAGAGAATTTGAGTGACTAAAGTATACAGTCAATAAAGAATATTAAAGTTAGTTTGTAGAATTGTAAAATACTTGCAAAATTGGTTATAAAACTATGTTTATGGTTATCTTTTTTTTCAAATAGAAATTATTAGACTTTCTAACAGACTAAATTTATTTGCAAGTTATCAATATTCTTCAAGGTTGCATCTAACATTCAAATTTTAGGCCATAATAGCAGCTAACAAAAATTTAATGAACGAAAAAAACCTTTGGCTTCAGAGGACTTGAGGCAGACTTTCTGGATGATGCTCTAGCATAATGTTGTCATACCCAGTGAACCTGTGCCACATTCCTAACTCGATAAGTTTTAGGAACATTTGTATGAGGAAGATGGGTAACTAGAGATTTGAAACAGTTTTGGAGTGATTTAAGATTCAGGAAATACTTGCCTGAGGTTTCCTTTGCAAATGTTTCAAGTTAAAATATTCATTGAATAAAATAATTTTTAAGCATTGACTTTCATTAGGCAACTAATGTCTTTTAAAATGCCATGTATAATGCTCTGAAGTTGTATTTTTGACCTAATATATTATGGTGAATGCTTGTGATAATTTTCTTCACTACCCTGGTGGCCCTCAATAATTAACTTTCATATTCTTGATAGACTATCAGTTTAATCTTCCTAAATGCTATTTGGGAGGTGCCAGATACAGCTGCTTCCAAAGTCTTCAAACCTACATGTGGCTGTGCACCCCTTATCTAATCCATGTGAACAGGGAGATTTCCAGCTTCCATGGTTATTATCTCGGCCCACCCTAGAATCAGGCAAGAATCTCTGAAGTAAAATCCTCTGCTGGGCCATCTGTTAATATAGGACAGTTTAAAATATTATTTGCATTTACTATATCACACAGAAAAATTCCCTTTTGGCTAAATCTGTGACACAGATATTAACATTGAATTTTTAAAGCCAACTTTTTTTTTTTTAATAGGAGATAATGTAACACCCATTAACTCAATTGGGAGTACAATTCAGCCCCCTATTCCCACACCAACTTATCTCCATGAGCAGATGTTAATATAAAAATAAAATTAAAATACAAAAATCACAAATCAACACTGGAATTAGGGGGCAAGCATCTCCACGTTTAAACAGATCATTCTCCCTTTTCATTGTGAGGCTCTTTGTTGGCAGTTTCTAAAGAAAGACAGAAAGCTCACATAGCTCCAGGTAATAACTTGCCTTTTCAATTCTAAGTTTTACTGCTGGTTAGAATTTTAAAGAGGTGCTGGTAGCCTTGGCCAGTGTGGCTCAGTTGGTTGAACACCATCCCCTATACATGTGAGAGATAAGCCATCAATGTCTCTCTCTCTCTTTCCCTCTCTCATCAATAAGAACATATTTTAAAAAAACAAACAACTAACCTGTGGTTATAGATCTTTTCAAGAGTTTAGTGTTGGATCTCATTAACAAATAAAATATTCAAAACTCTTAAACTTTGAAACAGAAAACTTATGCCAGTATTCAGAATGCTTAATTAAATATTTCCATACCCCTGCTCCATAGTCTATATACAAGCCATGCTGTTATTTTATTCTCTATGATGTATCTCTGATTTTACAAAAAAAAAATGGTGTACACTAAACTTCCCATAAAAATTGTTTAATCATAGCTTACCTACATTTGAAAGGAAAACACATCTACTATTTGGTGGCTTAACCTTCCTTCCCCCACCCCCATACACACACACATACACAAAACCAACAACCTGAGAAAATTAGATAAGGAACCTCGTTGAAATTGTTTTTAGTTGTTACTGTCCTGATTATTCTATAATAATCCAAATGTAGATTTACTTCTAGGATACTTTTTAAGGATCCTATTTTGTTTTGTTTTTTAACTCTCTTTTGAAAAATTTCTCTATCCCCCAATCCTTTAAGCAAGTCCCAGCTGCTAATAATAATCATAATTTGATTTTGTTTCATGATTATTATTATAAAAATCAAATTATTACATGGTAAAATAGTAAATGTTTATTTTAGCAAAATGAATGCATGGAAAGAAAAAGAAAAAAATTAAGATAATTGTTCTACTTTCCCCTACCAGGAGATAGGCGTCATTATTAAAATTAGGTTAGTGTCTTTCTAAGCACCTGTATTGGTTTATAGAAAAACTAGGAGAGTCAGATAGGTTAAAATACTTCTACAAAAATTTGACCATATTATATGGAGTAACTTGAATATTGATTATTTATCATTATAATAAGTACAAGGGAAAAAGTTGAAGTGAAAAAATGGCTAGAATTCACTTCGTATTTGCAAGGCAAGCTTTTCTTAAGTATTAATTAATTAAAAAAGATGTGACAGAAATTAATTGGTTAGAATTGTATTACTTTCAAATATATGTCTTGATTGTAGACAAATTTGCCTTTCTGCTCTGAGGAGGTCCTTAGTCTTTAGACATTTGCTCCCACTCCTCAGCTATGACTTTTTGTTAGCTCATTTGTCAGTATTATATTTTTTTCCACTACCAACATTTAAAATATTTAATTATTTTCTTAACAAGAACTTAAACTATTATCTAAAATTGTTCCAGATTTAAATGGAATAACTACTTACATTGGCTTCTTCATATTTAAGTCTTTTATTATGACATTTATCTTAAATGGCTAGATTCCTACATCTCCTTTCTTCCTTCTATTCTTCCTCTCACTTTTTAATGTCTATGTCAATGAGCAGATTTCTCTTTTTATCAGGTTGTTCATAGATATTCCCTCCTCCCTCTCCATCCCTCTTTCCTACCAGCCTTTCTTCCTCCCTCCCTTCCTTTCTTTCCTCCTTAATTCTCTCATTCCTTCTTTTCTTTCTTCAATTCTTTCTTAACTGTTTTTATAAGATATTGGTAGAGCTTTTATTGAGCATTTCCCCAATGAACATTTGAAGATTTATACATTTGCATTTGTCTCTGTTCTTTAAATGAATAATGCTATACAGTATAAAATAGGGTTATTACCTAAACCTGTTAACCTTTTATTGGGAATCTGGAAGAAAGACCAGTTATTCAAATAGACTCTTTTTTTTTTTAAATCCTCACTCAAGGATATGATTTTAGAGGGAGAAGATGGGAGAAGGAGAGAGAGAAAAACATCGATGTGAAGGAGAAACATCAATCAGTTGCCTCCTGTATTTGCAGGAATCAAACCTGCAGCCTAGTGTGTGCCCTGACCTGGAATTAAACCTGCCACCTTTCGGGGCACAGGATGATGCTCCAACCAACTGAACCACACCAACAAAGGCTATTGAAATAGACTCTTAACTATGAATTCATAGTACACAGAGAACTTCAATTAATTATATATATGCTTTAGAAGAACAACACATTTGTATTAGTATATGCATCTTATCTTTTGCATAGGTTGTACAGATAAAATATAGGCCCCTACTTAAACATGAATGTCAGGCAAAAATTAATTTCTTTTTACTATGTCTCATGGTACCTCATGGCACATACTTATACAAAAAAATAAAAGAGAAAAAAATGAAAATATTTGTATATGTGACATTCATATTTGACTGGCGACCTGTATTTTTATTGGCTAAATTGAGTTACCCCATTTTTTGAAAAGAATATGAAATAGGATAAAGTAAGAAAATCCAAAAACATTAAAATGGTCAGTTTTCCTAAACTGTTATAGACTGAATGTTCATGTTCCCCCAAAGTCATATGTTGAAATTCTTACTCCCTTTGTGATAGAATGTGATGGTATTAGGAACTGCAGTCTTTGAAAGGCAATTAGGGATTACTGCTCTATATGATGGGACACTTTCTCTCTCCCTCTCTCTCTGTCTGCCATGATTTGAGGAAACAAGGAAGAGGGCTCTCATCAGAATCCAATCATGCTGGTACCCCTATCTCAGACTTATGGCCTCCAAACTGTGAAAAATGTACTTTGGTTATTTAAGCTGCACAGTTTATAGTATCTTGTCATAACAGTTCAAGCTCAGACAAAATCGGATTTTGTTGAAAATATTGTGATTTTTTCCCCCCTTTTGTCATTGCCAGTTTTCACTGTCCTACTTTGCTGAGAAATGAGGGTAAAATTTCTGGTACCATATTCATCTTTATATTAACTGAATACTTTGAAAAATGATTGAGGACATCCATGCCACAGAATATTATACAGAAATGGCAATGAACAAACTATAGCTACCAAAGGAATATGAATGAATGTCACATACCAAAACCTTGGAGAAAAATGTAGCAAGACACAAAGAATCCTATATAATAAAGAGGTGATATACAAATTGAACATCACACCCTTGCACATGATGACTGCCCCCAAGTGGTCACAAGATGGGTGCTACAAGGTGGCCGGCAGGGGAGAGCAGTTGGAGGGGACAAGGCCTGCAGGGGAGGGCAGTTAGGGGCAACTGGGCCGGAAGGAGAGGGCAGTTAGGGGTAACCAGGCCTTCAGGGGAGGGCAGTTGGGGGTGATCAGGGCTGCAGGGGAAGGCAGTTGGAGGCGACCGGGCCTGCAGGGGAGGAAGGGCAGTTGGGGGGGGTACCAGGCCTGCAGGGGAGGGCAGTTAGGGGTGACGAGGCCAGCAGGGGAGGGCAGTTAGGGATGACTGGGCCAGCAGGGGAGGGCAGTTGGGAGCAATCAGGCCTGCAGGGGAAGGCAGTTAGAGGTGACTGGGCCTGCAGGGGAGGGCCATTGGGGGGGACCAGGCCTGCAGGGGAGGGCAGTTAAGGGCAACCGGACTAGCAGGGGAGGGCAGTTAAGAGTGACTGGACTGGCAGTGGAGGGCAGTTGGGGGCAATCAGGCCTGCACGGGAAGGCAGTTAGGAGTAACTGGGCCTGCAGGAGAGGGAGGGCAGTTGGAGGACCAGGTCTGCAGGGGAGGGCAGTTAGGGGTGACCAGGTTGGCAGGGGAGGGCAGTTGGGGGATGACCGGGCTGGCAGGGGAGGGCCATTGGGGGGGACCAGGCCTACAGGGGAGGGCAGTTGGGGATGACCAGACTGTCAGGAGAGGGCTGTTGGGGGTGACTGGGCTGGCAGAGGAGGGCCATTGGGGGGGACCAGGCCTGCAGAGGTGGGCAGTTAGGGGCAACCAGGCCTGCAGGGGAAGGCAATTGGGGGTGACAGGGTCTGCAGGGGAAGGAGGGCAGTTGGGGGGACCAGGCCTGCAGAGGAGCAGTTAGGCATTGATCAGGCTGGCAGGAGAGTGGTTAGGGGTGATTGATCAGGCTGGCAGGCAGAAGCAGTTAGGGGCAAATCAGGCAGGCAGGCAGGCAAGCGGTTGGGAGCCAGCAGTCCCAGATTGTGAGAGGGATTCCCTGTGGTATCAGGCCTAAACCAGCAGTCAGACATCCTCTGAGGGGTCCCAGATTGGAAAGGGTGCGGGCTGTGCTGAGGGACACCCCCCCCCCCCAGTGCACAAATTTCATGCACTGGGCCTCTAGTCTATACTAATAAAAGGGTAATATGCGAATTAGACCAGACATCTTCCGGATGTCATTCTGGATGTCCTTCTTGACAAAATTGGGGGCATGGCTGGCCTGCAAACCACCTGCAACCCCTCACCCAGGATGGCTCCATCTCCCCAGCAGAGACCCTCACCCCGATTGGGGGCGTGGCAGGCCTGCAAACCCTCGGCAGCCCCAATCCCAAGCCTGCCTGCCCCCCAGTGGGGACCTCCCCATCCCAATCCCAGGCCCCCTTCAGGGCAGGACAGCCGGCCCCCACCTGTGCACTTGGCCTCAATCCTCTCTAATAAAATGGTAATATGCAAATTAACCATCACTCCGCTACATAAGCCACACCCACCAGCCAAGCCACGCCCACCAGCCAATCAGGGCGAGTATGCAAATTAACCCCAATCCAAGATGGCTACAGCCACAGAGAGCAAGGTTTCCCAGGTAACAGAGGAAGCCAAGCTTTCCATAGCCGTTGCAGGCCTAAGCCTCCACTCAAGCTACAAAGTTTCAATTATAGAAGGTAAACAAATTCAAACAAATGGCGGCAGAATGGAGCTTGAGAAAGCAGGCCAGGGTTGCCGGCGGAAACAGGGGAAGCAAAGCTTTCCGCACACCCTGGCCGGGCCCACCCACTTAAGGCAACAAAGTTTCAATTGTAGAAGGTGAATTAACTGCCACAGAAATGGCTGTCGGAGCCCCAGGCTTGGCTCCGCCCCAGGCTACAAAGTTTCAATTGTAGAAGGAAAATAAATTCCAGATACCAGGGCCTCCCCTTGGGTTGCCAGGGGGCGTGGCCGGCCTGCAAACCACCACAGGCCCCTCGCTCAGGCCGCCCCACACCCCAAGGGAACCCCCACCCTTATCTGTGACACCCTTCAGGGCAAACCAGCTGGCCCCCACTTCTGCACCAGGCCTCTATCCTATCTAATAAAACAGTAATATACAGATTGATCATCACTGCAACACACAATATAGCTGCCCCCATGTGGTCAAAGATCCTGCCCCCATGTGGACACAAGATGGCCACCACAAGATGGCCAGCAGGAGAGGGCTTTGGGAGGCACCCGGCCTGCAAGGGAGGGCAGTTGTGAGGGACCAGGCCTGCAAGGGAGGGCAGTTGGAGGTGATCAACCCTGCAGGAGAGGGCAGTTAGGGGTGACCAGGCTGGCAGAGGAGGGAAGTTGGGGGCAAACAGGCTAGCAGGGGAGCAGTTAAGCATCAACCAGGCTGGCAGCGGAATGGTTAGGGGGTGATCAGGCTGACAGGCAGAAGCGGTTAGGGGCAATCAGGAAGGCAGGCAGGCAAGCAGTTGGGAGCCAGCAGTCCTGGATTGTGAGAGGGATGTCCGACTGCCCGTTTAGGCCCGATCCTGGTGGGATTGGGCCTAAACGGGCAGTCGGACATCCCTCCAGGAGTCCCAGATTGGAGAGGGTATAGGCTGGGCTGAGGGACAACCCCCTGCCGTGCACGAATTTCGTGCACCGGGCTTCTAGTCCTATATAATAAAAGGGTATTATGCAAATTGACCCTAAGTACAGTACAACCAGAATGACCGCTGGACCAGTCACTATGAGGTGCACTGACCACCTTTTGGTTTCTTTCCCTGGCCAGCAGGCACCCATCACCAGATGGCAAATGGGGAACTGGGGGTGGGTGGTGGCGCGAGGCAGGTCCGGCTGCGGGCAGCTGGGGAAGATGGCCCTGATTGCAGGCCAAGCCTAGGGAATGTACCCGTGCACGAATTTCGTAAAGTCTGGTGTATGGGAAGAGCATGAAGAGGGTTTATAGAGTACTGGCAATGTTCTATCATTAGCAACTAATTCCCTACTACTCAGTTCATTCTCTTCAGTAACCTGTCTAGTCTGAGACTATAAATATTTCTTGCTTTAGCATCATTACATCATTATCATCACCATCCTCATTATCATTCTTCTAAAGCTTAATATATAACTTAATTCTACTAAAAGCTCTGAGAAAAGTACTATGACCATACTTATTTTACAGTTGAGAAAACTTAGATTCAGAATTTAAATAATTTGCTCATGTCATACAGCTAGTCCAAAGCTGTTTTATAATGAGAAGCCATATGCAATGTTATTCACAAAGACACTTAGGTTTAAATCTTCTGTGGCAAAAAAAGCAGAAAGTAAAAGCAAAGATTTTCTAATATGAGATATTAATTATCCAAAAATGTAAATGGATTTCCATCTACTGGGACTTGGACATTAACTGGCAAATAGTTATATGCTCCTAGAGTAATTAAAATAATTACTCTGGGATCCCAACTGTTGGTCTCCCCCCATCTCCTCTTTCATTTTTGTGGCTTACCAATATACTTTATTGCTTAAGAACTTTTCTATATGAATCTCTACTCTTTTCTCTCACTTGTTATTTGATTTAGTCTGATCATTAACAGTCACTCAAGGGGATGAAAAAGATGCCTCATCTCCTAAAAGCCATGGGATCTATACAACTGTATATCACTGTATACTGACAGAATAAATGACAATGTGTTAAGAAGCTCCAACATCTGCATCTATATTTTTGTCTATTACTATATATCTACATCTACATGTACATCTACATTTATATCCATATTATTTGTGTGAAATGGACTGAATGAAAAATGGGTAGTGAGAGGAAATTGAAATTACAAGGAAGCTTTATATAGAAGAAAGTTATTTATTGATTCCGCTTTCATGTATTTTACAAGACTTATATGAAAAGCATTAAGCTAGATATTGGGAACAATGTTGAGATTTATTGTTTATGCTAAACAACACCACACCTTCTGTAATGTCAGTTCCCCTCTTCTACACTTTTTTGTAGCATGTGAACTTTTATATATACTAGTTTTTATTTTATTTTGTTTGTTATGTATTATATGTCTGTCCTTGCCAGAATATAAGCTCCATAAACTCAGATTTTTGCTACGTTCATTGATATATCCTCAGCATGTAAAAGAATGCCTATCATATATTAAGCTCTCAATAAATATTTGTGGGAATAAATTAGATTACTATGATGTATTTCCTTCTCTGAAGGACTTGATAATGTAGTTGGAAATCCAAGATGGCTTATGAGAGATATTTCAAATGGGCCAGTCAGAGTTATTTCTAGAAAAAAAGAAGAAAAAAGAAAAGGGTGGCCAACAATGTCAAATGTAACTGGGGGATCAAAGAAGATGTTGAGTAAAATAAGTTCCTGGTTTTAGGATCAGATCATTGGGACAAGTCAAAAAGAGAAGAGAATCAAGTTGTTGTTGTTGTTGTTGTTTTTCATAATAGCAAGTATTATTGTTATAAATTTGGTAGACTTGGGAGTTTAAAAGCAGAAGGAAAGAAATCCAGTTCCAATAATGAAAGAATTAGTGTGAGATGAGTCATGTGAGAAACAGATGCAACACTTGTTCAGCTTAAGTCTTTAGAAAAAGAGTTTATGGAAATAGGAAAAGACAAGGGATCTACATGTACATCTACAATTACCTCCATATTATTTGTGTGAAATGAGCTGAGTGAAAATGGGTAGTGAGAGAAAATTGATATCACAAGGAAGCTTTTTATAGAATAAAGTTATTTATTGATTCAGTTTTCATGTATTTTATAAGACTTATATGAAAAGCATTAAGCTAGATATTGGGAACAGTACAAAGGATTATCACGATCAAATTGTGGTGATAACTGAGTGATGTATACATATGGGACAATTTTTTAACTGTTGACAAGCATGGGCAATGGTAGAGATTCATATTCTTCACCCAGGAGAAATAGCATATTTGTACAGACATCTATTAAGTGGGCTGACAATTCAGTTATCTTCAGGCAGTGTACAGCAAAGAGAAAACTTAAAAACAAAAAGAAATAAAAACTAATCAGCAACAATTTCAAAAATAGAGAAACTTCAATGCACTTTAAATTCACTTTCCTCTCCACAAAAGAAAGCAACTCTATACGCTAGTGACTGCCAAGGTTTTAACATTCAGTAATATCCCACCAGTGCACACTAAAGAAAGTGGAAAGCAAATGCCATGCCAAGATTAGACGTTTGCTGTTCTGTCTGCCTTTCCAACTCTCATCATACTCAGATACAAGGGACTGAAACAGCATCATTTTAAACTTAAAAGTAAATTTTGTCTTTTGAAAATTGCATATGAAATAAATCCTACGTCAGCATGCCCTTTTCTCTCAGGAAATTTAAAAAAAAGTAAATAGGATTATCAGGATCAAATTGCCCCACTGCTTTGAGAAGTATTCAAATATTCAGTTATGCACTATGCATTTGCAATTTATGCATTCTTATTACACTCCTGTTTTTGTATGAATTAATGCT
This sequence comes from Cnephaeus nilssonii, assembly GCF_951640355.1. Classification (NCBI taxonomy): domain Eukaryota; kingdom Metazoa; phylum Chordata; class Mammalia; order Chiroptera; family Vespertilionidae; genus Cnephaeus; species Cnephaeus nilssonii. The sequence goes on along the minus strand of NC_137072.1, from coordinate 77,492,693 downwards.
AGATAAACAGATTCTCTGCAAAATAAACTCTACTTAAGAGATGTTAATTTTAGGACACACACAAGCCAAAAATGCAAATTAAAGATGCCTCCTGGTGCTTTGACTGCCCTGCTGGGGTAAGAAAACATTCAGGGAAAAGGGTCAAAACTGAAAGCATGCCTAGAAAATTGGGTCTATGTTTTTTCATGTTTGCAAACATTTGAAAAATTGACTTCTGTTATTTGAATGTTTTTAGAGAAAATGTCTAGTTTTAAAAACCCAAAAATCAATAATGAAATACAGAAAAGTGTGTATTTTAAACGTTTACTTAAATAATTCTAGGCAGCCAGTTATCTCTGCTTTGAAAGTGTGTTTTGCTTCAAAAATGGCAGGATGATAATAGTAGTATCTGCATTCTATTTTATGTTTAGTTTTCTAAGAATTATGGAAGCATGACTAATTCTAAATTTTTTGGTGCAGGTTTATGGAAATATAATTCTTAGGCCATATAACTTATCCATTTAAAATATGCAAGTCAATGTTTTTAGTATTAATTCAGTATTTAGTTTAGTATTGGAATTTAGTATGTTTGTATTTATGCACCCATTGGCACAAACAATTTTAAAATTTTTTCATCACTCCAACACCAAACACTACCCTTAACAACCACCCCTCTCAACTATAGATAATCACTAAGCTACTTTCTGCCTTTATAGATTTCCCTCTTCTGGACATCTATACTAATAAAAGGGTAATATGCTAATTAGACCAGATGTCCTTCTTGACAAAGCGGGGCCCGGGAGAAGCCACCCCCCACACCCCACCCCACCCAGCGGTCCCGGGCACCAGCGCCTGTGCCTGCGGCCTGGGAGAGGGAGAAAAGCCGCCTACCCCATGGTCCCAGGCGCCTGCAGCTGTGGCCCGGGCGAAGCCACCTGCCCATTCTCCCCTGCAGCTGTGGCCAACCCAGGTGAAGCTGGCCTGGGTCCCAGGTGCCTGTGACTGGCCAGAGGAGGGAATCCTGGGTCCCGGGTGCAGGGTGAGGCAGAGGCAGTTAGGGGCAATCAGGCTGGCAGGGGAGAAGTTAGGGGTGATCAGGCAGGCAGGCAGGAGAGCGATTAGGAGCCAGCGGTCCCAGATTGCGAGAGGGATGTCCAATTGCCGGTTTAAACCAGCAGTAGGACATCCTCCAAAGGGTCCCAGATTGGAGAGGGTGCAGGCCGGGCTGAGGGACCTCCCCGCTCTGTGCACAACTTTCACGCACCGGGTCTTTAGTTTCAAATAAATTTTATTATATATGCTCTTTTGTGACTGGCTTCTTTCTCATTCATGTTGTAGTATGTATACTTCATTCTCATGGTCAGATAGTATAGTCTATGGATAAACCACATTTGTTTATCTATTAATTAGTTAATGGGCATTTGGGTTGTTTGTACCTTTTGAATTTTATGAGTTATGTTGCTATGAACATTAGCATACAATTTTTGCGCATGGACATATGTTGTTGTTTTTTTAAATCTTCATCAAAGGATATATATTGAAGTTTAGAGAAAGAGGGAGAGGGGGGGGAGAGAGAGAGAGAGAGAGAGAGAGAGAGGAGAGAAATATCAATTGTTGCCTACCCCAAATCCACAGGGATTGAACCTGCAATCTATTTGGTGTTTGGGAAGACACTCCACGAACTAAAAATAAAAATATGTTTTTCTTTCTCTTGGGTATATACCTATGAGTGGAATTGCTGGGACAAATGGTAACTCCACATTTAACATTTTGAGAAGTGCAAGACTTTTACAAAAGTGCTTCATGTTACATTCACACCAGCAGTGTTTGAGAGAGCCAATCTCTCTACAAAACTTACCAATACATCTTACTAAGTACATTAATGATCTCCATCAAATTTAGAAGTATTCAACCATTAATTCTTTGAATACTTTTTCTTCTGTTTTCTCTCCCCCTTTCTGTTTGGCACTCCCATTAAGTATGTGCCGGTGCATTGAATGGTGGCCCACATTTCTCTGAGGCTCTGTTTATTCTTCTTCATCCCCTTTTCTCTCTATTTTTCAAGTTGCGTAATCTCTGTAAGTCCATTTCCAAGTTTACAATTCTTTCCCTGCCAGCTCAAATCTACCGAGGCCCTCTTTTTTTTTTTTTAATTATATACCTTTGGTTCTTCTTTTTTTATTCAGTCATTTTTATCTCTTTATTGATAATCTCTACTTGATGAGACTTTGCCATCATATCTTCCTTGACTCCTTTAAACTTAGTTAGCTATAGTACTTTGAAAATATTTTTAATGGTTTCTTTGAAGTCTTTGTTAAATATGATTTCTGATTGCTCTCACGAGCAATTTCTGTTGTTTGATTTTCTCCTCCATGTCAGAATTTTCTGTTTCTTTGCATGCCTCATAAATATTTGTAGCAGATCTCAGAGTGCTAGTCACCCTCCACCCAGGGCTGGTTATTATTGTTTCCTTGCTCACTTACTTGGTGGCTGGCTGGATTATTGCAGTGCAGTCTATTTCCCCAGCAGCATGGAGCCTCTGATGTTGTTTCTCAGGGATGCGGCCTTGGACATGCTCAGTCACCCTGGGATAGCAATAGTTTTATCAGTGTTCTCCTTGTCTCTTTCCCTGACCCCACCCAGAAAATAGTGTCACTGATTGCCGGTTGATGGTTCTGTCTTTAATAATATTCTTGGGCTAAATTGCTCCACAGAGTGATCCAATTAACATCAGGATCAATTGTAAGGATAGTTTTAGGTTTGAGATTTGTTCTGACCCCCAGAAGAACTCTACTTAACTCTCTTTTTTTCCTGGTCCTCTTATGAGCTAACTGACCTCTAGTTTAGCTTATATCTCCAATAAAACTACCCACTGCTATTCCCCACACCCTCCATTGATTTTGAGAACATCCATAGGCTTAACCTCCTTATCATTTGTTTCTAATAAAGCTATTTCTTTTACAGCCTTCCTCTCACCTGGGCAATATTTCTGAGCCATGGCTCTGGAGCTGGGGGGAGGGACAGGGGTGCACTGCTTTTGGAGTGCCACCTCTGCTTTAGGAGGGGTAGTAGCCTCAATCTCTGGTCTTCCTTCTCAGCTTTCTTGTCCTGACTTGGAACCTCCACTTTCTGAATCAGGCAATGAGGGTGAATGGGACTCCTGTATTCTCAGCACATCAAGCACACGCTAGAGCTTCAATCCCACAAGTGGGAGCTCTACAGAAGGGAGCCCCTGACTCGAATTTAGCCTCTATAGCATGTAACTGGGTGATAGAATGTGAACTGCTGATGCCCAACCCCGACTGAGCTGGGGGTAGATGAAGCCCTGTGTTCCTGGCTTCTGTCTGGGTTGGAGTTACCATCACACTAAGCTAAAAGCAAAGAGAGAGTGTGAAGGCTGTGGTCCAATCCCACAGACTTTTCTTGTTCTTACAGAGTTTTAGTAGACTTTCTTGAATAAATACTTCTTTATTTGTTGCATATACATGGGACCATTTCCAGAGATTTTATTTTTTAAATAATTTACCAATTTTTCTGGGGAGTGTATCCTACATCGCTCCTCATATTGACATTCTGAAAAGGAAAACCGCAGCCTTTCTTTTTAGGAATGCAAATTATTTCAAACTCTAGTGTTTCAAAGTAGTAGAGTTTTCCCTTGGTCTTTCCAAGGGCAAAAAGACTAATCCCTAATTTGGAGTGTTGCTGATGATCACAGATGGGTCACATATCCAAAGTTATAAAGTAACCAAAAGGAAGAGTAGCTCTGAGATTGCTGGTCTAGTAATAATGGTAACAACTTTCACCAGCATGATGCCCAGCACAATGTTTTAAATTTCTGAGATGGTTATTATACCTCCTGCTTTACAGATGAAAAAACATTGGAGATAGTGACTGTGCATCTCCCTCAGAGCTCTCCCTTGTCCGTCCCCTGTTCTCTCCTGCATTGCAGGGAAGGCCTGCAGGCTACATTGCCCACACTCCATCTGGGTTCTGAATGGGATCAGGCCATGAGGCAACAGTGAGAAGTGGGAAGATGGAGAAAAGAGAGTAGCCAGGCCATTTCTCCCCTCCTTCTCTGCCTCTCCATTCTCTCCTTCCCTTTTCCACCACCTGCTGTATCTCTTACAGAGTTCCACCTGCCATTGATGGAGCCCCTCTATTGCTACATTTTCTGAGGGGTCTGAAACCTGCACTCCAGAGCATTAATCCTTCCCTCAGACCTTCTGGTCTTAGGTTTCAAGCCACTTTCTGCTGGGTTTCATCCATAGCTTACCTTACTTTCCACTTTCTGGCCCCACCTCTCCCTCATCATTCATGCACCTAAATTAAAACTCTTTACTATATATTCTAGAGGCCCGGTGCATGACATTCGTGCACAGGAGGGGTCCCTCAGGCCGGCCTGCACCCTCTCCAATCTGGGACCCCACTTGCAATCTGGGACTGCTGGCTCCTAACCACTCACCTGCCTGCCTGCCTGATCACTCCTAAATGCCTCTGCTTGCCTGCCTGATCACATCTAAGCACCTCTGTCTGCTGGCCTGATCGCACCTAACTGCTCCCCTGCCAGCTGGATTGCCCCTAACTGCTCCCCTGCCTGCCTGATCACCCCTAACTGCCTCTGCCTGCCAGCCTGGTCGCCCCTAACTGCCCTCCCCTGCAGGCCTGGTCACCCCTAAGTGCCCTCCCCTGCCAGCCTGGTTGCCCCTCAGTGCCCTCCCCTGCCAACCTGATCGCCCCTAATGGCCTCTGCCTCAGCCCCCGCCACTGTGGCTTTGTTCGGAAGGACGTCTGGATGGATATCCGAAAGATGTCTGGTCTAATTAGCATATTGCCCTTTTATTAGTATAGATAACATATATGCCCCTAAAAAGTTATATTATTTTACATGCTTTAAATTATACAGTACATATTAAACCTCTTTTACCCTGTTTTTTGTTTTTCTAAATATATCTTATTGATTTTTTCACAAAGAGGAAGGGAGAGAGATAGAGAGTTAGAAACATCGATGAGAGATACATCAATCAGCTGCCTCCTGCACACCCCCAACTGGGGATGTGCCCACAACCAAGGTACATGCCCTTGACTGGAATCGAACCTGGGACCCTTCAGTCCGCAGGCCGATGCTCTATCCACTGAGCCAAACCAGTTAGGGCCTCCCACTTTTTTTTTTTTTTTTTTTTAGATTATCCACGTTTGTAGATATGGCATTAGTTCATTTTATCCATTGATTTTTAGAGAGAGTGGAAGGGAGAGGGATAAAGAGAGAGAAACATCAATATAAGAAACATGGCTTCAGTTGCCTTCCTTAGGAGCCCCGACCAGGGATCCAACTTGAAACCCAGGTATGTGCCAGGTATGTGCCCTGACCTGGAATCGAACCTGCAGCCTCTCCGTGCATAGGACCACACTCATGCTCAACCAACCTATCCACTTCAGCCCAGCTGTTATACAATTTCTGGAATTTTATTTCAATTAATTATCTCAAATCTGTGGGTTAGGTAATATTCACATTTTGCTGATGAGAGAGAAAAAAAAAAACCTCTCCGTTTTGAGACATTATTCTTCACTTATTGCCGCATTTTCCTGCCAGCCCTAGAAAGGCTTTTGACGGCAGTTTCACTGGATATCCAGAGTTGGAAGCATTCTCCTCACCACCACCCTCTCCAAAGCCTCCTCTGCACTGGCACTGAGGCTGCCCTGGAGGGCGCCAAGGCTAGGTAACGTGAGACAATGACAGGATTTGGACCACTGGAGCCACCAGGCCCGCCTCTCCTCTCTCAGCCTTTTTCTTCTGAGCTGGAGAAGGCAGGGCTAGCGACTTCCCGCAGCACAGAGCTTCCAGACAGGCCAAGGTTTGCAGGCAGCAGCACAGAGCTTCCCATAGGCCAAGGTTTGCAGCTCTAGCACTTCGGACACCGGAAGTGCTGCAGTCTCACCCTCTCCAGAGCCGCTGTCTCCACCGAGGTTATAGGGCTGCCCCAAAAGTCCTCCGCGCGCCTCCCATCCTTGGCATACATGGCGGTGGACTCAGCAATGGAACTGCTATTTTTAGATACTTTCAAACACCCCAGCACTGAGGTAAGACTTTGCTTCTTGATTCTGACTCTGCTTCTCGACTGTGTGACATGTACAAAAAATCCTTAGGCATGCCTCAACTTTCCCTCTTGCCTTTGGCCTTAAATTCTGCACCTACACACCCCCTACCCCCAGCTGGGCACCATGTCTGCGGGAGAGCATCGGTGGCCAGGACATTTCTCTGCGTTACCTTAGGCTCCTGTGTCTTTGGTCAAATTGGCTGTTCTGCTTGCTTTGCTCCCCTGCCCCCTTACCTCTGTCAACGTTGGGCCTTGAAAATATCTTGGTTCTCAGGTTTAGCTCAGGTGGTGTTTGGGAGAGTCTCAGACTGCCTGTGTTTGACAGCAGTTCCGGAGACCGAGCAGGTCACAATGGCTTTGTGATTCCTAAATCCCTCCTCCCAGGTCCTTTTTCTAACGGGAGTTGGGTTGCCCAGGTATGACACTCATTCGGTTTAGGATTCACCCATTAGGACATGACATTTTTGCACAGAACGGCTTTTGCATGGAGGATACCCGCGAGGAGGGGAATCAGCAGTGAAAGAAACGAAAGTGCGGATTTGGAACCCCCACACAGGGAACCTCGCTCACTCCCGCATGTCTCCCTTGGCACCGGCCCGGGCGTGCGGAAGGCTTGGCCCCGGGTGACGAAGGAAGCCAAGCATCCCACCCGCTCCACCAGCTCTGTGACTCTGGCTGGCGCCGCTATCTTTGTGGCTATGGGTGCCACCATCTTTGTTGCAGAGTGATGGTTAATTTGCATATTACCCTTTTATTAGTGTAGATTGATTTCAGACAGGAAGGGGAGGGAGAGAGAGACAGAAACATCAGTGATGAGAGAGAATCATTGATTGGCTGCCTCCTGCATGCCCTCCACTGGAAATAGAGCCTAAAACCTGAGCACGTGCCCTGACCATAAATCATACTGTGACCTCCTGGTTCATAGGTTGACACTCAACCACTGAGCCACACCAGCTGGGAAGAAACCCCTTTGTTTTAAAGATTCAAGTGATTTCTGTTGTGGCTTGATACTCATGAAACAGATGTTAAAAGGTGAAAATGAAACCTGAATCCAGAATATATGAATCTAATCACATCTGTTGCCACTGTATATCAGAGTAGACTTCAGATTCAATTTAGTGTTGATCTTAATTGGGAAGGGGGCATTCTGTTTAATGGAGAGAGACAAAAAAATGTAACAGTTTGTAAAATCACAATTCTTAGAAATCTGTATGCTATAAATGTAAGGAATGTTACTAATTGTTCTGTAATTATTCTGAAGATATTACTAAATCTTCACATATGCTTTCTTTATTGTCATCAATTATAAATAGCAAATAAGATAAGATATTAGTAGAATATGACGTATTTGATAGAATATTACTTTAAAGTGTCAAATCAAATATATTTAGCCACCTTTGTCCATATGTAACCTTGGGTTTGTTTCAAATAGGATGGCAAATTACTGTTTTTAAAATTCATTATCATAATTCATATGTAGGGCATGAAAAATAAGTCACAAAAAATCCTATTTGTAATCACAAAAGCCAATATTCTCTTTTTATCTGGAAATATATCTTAATAAGTACTAATAATCTTCATATATAAGTTTAAAGTATCTATGAAAATTTACTCACTTAAAATATACATTTTTTACATATTTTTCCATATTAAATTTAAAGGAATCTTGACAAATTATATTTGCTAATTCTTTTTATCTGTTTGTATTTTGTTATTAACAAATATTTGATAGAGGACTGTCAAGAAACAGAAGAAAGCCGAAACCTGTTTGGCTTGGTGGATAGAGCGTCGGCCTGCGGACTGAAAGGTCACAGGTTCGATTCCGGTCAAGGGCATGTACCTTGGTTGCGGGCATGTCCCCAGTGGGGGTTGTGCAGGAGGCAGCTGGTCGATGTCTCTCTCTCATCGATGTTTCTAACTTTCTATCCCTCTCTCTTCTTCTCTGTAAAAAATCAATAAAATATATTTAAAAAAAAAAAGAAACAGAAGAAAGTCAATGTATATATGTACACATATATGCTTCATCTAATTCATGAATACTATGTCATTTAAAAATGTAAAGCAGATACTATATTAAGATAATTAGTTTTAATATAATTTTACCTTTTTCTTAAATGGAGTACTGGTTTGGTTTTAAGAGTACAGTCACAAAGGAAACTAGTATGTGTTTTAGCCCATAAATTTGTCTTTTTACTTGCCTTATCTAGTAGCATATAATTTATGTCATTTAAAGCTTGTTTTTCCTTCTCATTATTATTATCATCCAATCAATAAACCATATCAAGTGCCTACACACACACAAACTCTAGTTATCAGAAATATATTTCATTTAAAAAGCTCATTAATGTCCTTTTCCAGCTAACAAAATCAAATTAAAATCTATACTGACGAAATAGAGACAACTGATATAATACATATCCCTCAAACACATAGGTGTGCATGCATACTCACACACTCACTCACCCACACTAGACATAGCAAACATGATGACAAAAGTCCTAGAATTTGTAATCAAATTTGTATGCTTAGTATACCGGAAAAGCAGGTTAAATAAGCAATGACTTCTTATTATAGATACCCCAATTTAAATAGCTACAATAAAACCATCTGGGCATATCCACAGATGCACAGCTTGGCAGCAAGCACAGCAGTTTGCAGAAGGTCATATGCTAAGTTTGGACATCCAGGCATTCCCTTTGCACTAAAATTTCAAAGCAAGATTATGGAGAAAAGAGTTATAAATTTAATACACTTGTATAGTTGGCGATATTTTTGCATTTTAAACATTTGAAATCGATTGCAGTTTAAGGATGCAGTTATGTGCTTTCTAACCCCATTTTGAACACATCAGGGGAGGTCATTTCAGAGTAATTACTTCATAAGACAGTTATGTAAAGTCAAGTCAGTTTCTTAAACCAATAACTCAAATTTGTACCTTGACTAATTTTATGATTCTGTTCATGATTAGGTTTAATTTTCCTTGTTTTTGAAAATCTATTATTTCCCCCAATATACATTTATGAGTATAAATAAATTAAGAAAAAATGGCCCAGCCAGAGTGGCTCAGTGGTTGAACTATGAAACAGGAGGTCACGGTTCAATTCCAGGTCAGGGCACATGCCTGGGCTGAGGGCTCAATCCCCAGTGTGGGGCGTGCAGGAGGCAGCTGATCAATGATTCTTTCATCATTGATGTTTCTATCTGTCTCTCCCTCTCCCTTCCTCTCTGAAATCAATAAAATTATATTTTAAAAAACACCAGCAAACTACACAACTTAAAAAAAAAAGAAAAGAAAAATATATACTATGTAGCTGTGCTCAACCAAGGGTGACTTTTATCCCCATGGGACATTTGATAATGTCTGGATACATTTTTCACTGTCCCACCAAAGAAAGAGGTTGCTACAGGCATCTAGCACTGAGAAGTCAGGTGAGCTACTGATCTTTATACAGTGCACAGGACCATCCTCTTGCTATCTAGCCAAAAGTGTCCATAACTCTGAGGTGAAAATCCTGTAATAGTATAACTTTTGATGATACCATTTTATTGCCATGTCACTATTTCATAATTACACACATGGTCAGTTTTGTGTCATATGTGTAAGAATAAGGAGGTCAAAAGCAGAGGGGAGATGACAGAGTTAAAGAGTCAATGAACCTGGACTATGACTGCTAAAAATTATTTAATTTGAAGAAGTGAGACAAAAAATATGGGTTAATAATCATAAATAAGACCTCACTGGCATGTGAGACAGTGTGATATCTCACAAGCATGTAATTGGAGTCCGATATGCAGAGAATAGATCAGAAAACATAATTTAAAGGTCATAGTGGTCAAATATTTTCCAAATTTGGGGATGGTGATGCACGTCAACCTAAAAATTCAAGAAGTTCAGTGAATCTTATGAGGTTTAAAAACAAAGAGATACTAGAAACAGCATAGTCAAACCTTTAAAAGTAAAGATAAAGAGAAAAGTCTTGAACAGGGAAAAACTATAAACTGTAGAGGCCAGAAGATTAAAGGAAATGACTTCTTTAAAAAAAAAAAGAAGAAGAAGATTAAATTTGTCCCAAATTCTGTATCCAGCAAAAATATCATTTAAAAATACAGGTGAAATTAAGATATTTTGTGATACTAAAATAATTTATTGCTAGCAAACTGCTCTATGATCTATATATATAAAAGCCTAAGTGACCGTCTGACCATTTGACTGTCTGACCGGTAGCTCTGATGTGCAATGACCATCAGGGGGCAGATGCTCAACGCAGGAGCTGCTGAGCTGCAGTGACTTGGCAGCTGCGGTTCTTGGGTGACGCAGCCAGAACCAGAGAGGAGGGAGCCTGATTCTGAGGTGTGTCACCTGAGAACTGCCCTCTCACAATTCGGTACCCCTCGGGGGATGTCAGAGAGCCAGTTTCAACCCAATCCCCACAGGCCAGGTTGAGGGACCCCATGAATCCGTGCACCAGGCCTCTAGTAAATAAATAAAGAACTTAATGAAGTTTAATGTAAATTGTACAAAAATACCTAGAGAAAAACTAGATCTCAAAGAAGGAGTTAACACCAACCATGGAAAATAAGTGGTAAATAATTCAAGGCTACTTTTTTCCTGCTAACTAGTGTAAAAAATTGCTGTTTAAAACAGAAAATAATGCCATTGTAATTGGAGTTTATATTGTTTGTAGAACTGAAATAGATAACATTAATATCCAATGTTTGTGGTATGATGCATGTAATTATACTTTTGTAAGTCTCATATATTTTAAAACTGACTATGAAGTAATATAACTTTACACTGGGATAAGTAGAGGATGCACTTCATAATTCCTAGAGCAACTAATAAAATATAATAAAAATATATTTGACTAAAAATCTATATAGAGAATATAAAATTCATCTAAGAATATTAGAATAAAAAATAAAAATATTAGACTAATTCAAAAGAAGGGAAAAAAAAGAAAACACCAAAATAACAAAAATGAAATGGGAGAAAAACACACAAAAAGCAAAATAAGAACTTAGACTTAAATACAAGAGATCAAAAACTATGCTAAGTGTAATGAAGTTAACATTTTGATAAAAAGGCATAGATTATCACACACAATAAAAATAAGACCATGGAATATTGGAAATAGATGCACTTTAAATATAAAGACACATAAGATGAAGGTAAAGTGTAGGGAACTATTTATTATGCCTATAATAACCATAATATAGCAAGTGTAGCAATAATGATATCAGAAATTAGATGTCAAGATAAGATATATCACAGATAAAATGGGGATTATGACTTAATAAAGATTTTGATTCAACAGGAAAACATAAAATCCAAAATTTGTTGGATTTGCATCTAAGAACAAAAATTCAAAATAAATTAAGAAAAATTGATGGCACTAAAGGTATGTATTTAGTTATCAAACAGGTAGCGATGATAGAGGCTCAGTGAATACACGTCACTTTTATTATTGTAAATGTAAGCAGAGAAACAGGTAATCAAGGCAGGCCAATCTCAAAACCAACATAGTTCTACCTACAGTTTTAATTCAATAAATGCATGTGTTTTACTCAGAAAATTAATCCAATTCGTATTACTTGGATCATGTTAAGGACATATAAAATGAATTGGCATTCTCTGAGCACATAGTGAATGACAGAGGGTAGAAAATTTGTTCAGGCTGGTGGTAACCAGAAGCCAGCTTGGCATTAACCAATTTGCTATGGATAAATCAAAACACTTTATGATACACATAGCGATCATAGTTAACTGAATTAGAGTGGCCACACAGACTTAAAGCAGAACAATCTGTGTCTTGCTATATTTTCAGTTTCAATAATTATTTGTTTTCAACATTAATTTACACAACACAAAAATATTCTATTTTTTATCTATTTTTAGAAGGCTAAAAACAATGCATATCCCAGTGTCTTCCAAATAGTTTTGGACCATGCCCCATAGTAACATACACACACACACACACACACACACACACACGCACACACACACACACACACAGAGTCATGAATACAGAAAATGGGAATTTAAAAAAAGTGTCATAAAATAATATACCCCCTTACAATGCACAAAGGCAATCTGCTACATTATGCTGTATCCCATAATATTCTATTCTACTCTGTTTAATTATATCAATTAATACTGGGCTTAACCCATTAAAATGATTTTATGACATACTAATGGGTCCAATATTTGAAACTTAACAGATTATAATGAACATATTTGGTTAGATTAAGCCACCAAAATATAATCCTATCTACTAAAGAGGGAATATGCAAATTGACCATCACTCTGTAACAAAATGGCTGTGCCCACAGCAGAAGCCGAGTTCCTGTAATGAGCCTTAATGAGCAATCAGTAGGGACCTGAGGCTGCGCCCCTGGCCTGGTGGGGCTTGACATGGGACCTCAAGCCATGCCCCATGCCCCATGCCCCGGCACCAGGCTGGGGGACTTCAGGCCACACCCCCTGGCTGGCCGGGCTTGACAGGGGACCTCAGGTTGTGCCCCCCATCCTAGCATTGGGCCAGAGGACCTGAGGCCATAACCCCATCCGTGGGGCTTGACGGGGGACCTCAGGCCATGAACCCCGCCGGCGGGGCTTGATGGAGGACCTCAAGGTGTGCCCCCCACCCCAGCCCAGGCAGGGGTATCACAGGTTGTACCCCCCACCCCAGGCCGGGTACCTGAGGCTGCACCCCCCGCCTGGCGGGGCTTGATGAGGGTCCTCAGGCTGCAACCCCACCCCAACGCCAGGCCAGATGACCTGAGGCTGCACCCCCTGCCTGTCAGGGCTTGATGGGGGTGGGGCCAGCCAGATCTTTCTAGTCCAATGGGATTGGGGCTGGCCGGGTCTGGGTCTCGCGCGATTTCGAGGCACATATGGGTGGGCAGGGACTTGACTCTGGTTCTCATGGCACACCCCAGACTCTGACAGGAGGAAGATTTTCATATGCATTTTACTAATTTTCTTTCATCTTTGACACTTCTATTATAGAGAAAGGGCAAATAGCAATATTAAAATATTTTCTGTAATTAATTCCCTTTTAATGTGCATGAATTTCATGCACTAGGTCACTAGTCCTACCTAATAAAAGGGTAATATGCAAATTGACCACACCTTTGCTATGCTTAAGCCACGCCTACCAGCCACACCCACCAGCCAATCAGGGTGAGTATGCAAATAAACCCAACCAAGATGGCTACAGCCACAGAGAGCAAGGTTTCCCAGGCAACGGAGGAAGGCAAGCTTTCTGCCTGCCCTTGCTAGGCCTAAGCCTCCACTCAAGCTACAAAGTTTCAATTATAGAAGGTAAACAAATCTTAACAGAAATGGCAGCAGCCACGGAGCTGGAGAGAGCAGGCCAGGGTTGCCCCCGGCAATGGAGAAAGCAAAGCTTTCCGCACACCCTGGCCAGGCCCAGGCCTCCGCTTAAGGCTACAAAGTTTCAATTATAGAAGGTGAATTAACCCCAACATAAATGGCTGCCGGCCACGGAGCAAGCAGGAGGCTTGGCTCCACTCCAGGCTACAAAGTTTCAATTGTAGAAGGTAAATAAATTCCAGATACCAGGGCCTCCTCTTGGGTCGCCAGGGGGCGTGGCTGGCCTGCAAACCACCACAGGCCCCTTGCTCAGGCCGCCCTACACCCCAAGGGAACCCCCATCCTGATCCAGGACACCCTTCAGGGCAAACCAGCTGGCCCCCACTTCTGCACCAGGCCTCTATCCTATCTAATAAAAGAGTAATATTCAGATTGACCATCAATCCAACACACAATATGGATGCCCCCATGTGGTCAAAGATCCTGCCCCCATGTGGACACAAGATGGCCACCACAAGATGGCCAGTAGGGAAGGGCAGTTGGAAGACACCAGGCCTGCAAGGGAGGGCAGTTGAGAGGGACCCAGGCCTGCAAGGGAGGGAAGTTGGAGGCGATGAACCCTGCAGGGGAGGGCAGTTAGGGGTGACCAGGCCGGCAGAGGAGGGAAGTTGGGGGCAAACAGGCTGGCAGGAGAGCAGTTAGGCATCAATCAGGCTGGCAGCAGAGTTAGGGGGTGATCAGGCTGGCAGGCAGAAGTAGTTAGGGGCAATCAGGAAGCCAGCCAGGCGAGCAGTTGGGAGCCAGCAGTCCTTGATTGTGAAAGGGATGTCCGACTGCCCTTTTAGGCCCGATCCGTGGGATCGGGCCTAAACGGGCAGACGGACATCCCTCGAGGGGTCCCAGATTGGAGAGGGTACAGGCTGGGCTGAGGGACACCCCCCTCTCCGTGCACGAATTTCATGCAACGGGCCTCTAGTATATAATAAAAAATGAAGTGTCTGCAATCATTCACTAAAATAAATGACTTAGACAATTGTGCATAGGAGTATTTAACTAGATTCTATTTAATTAGAAAATAAATCAATAATCTGATTCTTATTCTGTTCATTTGTGGGGTAATCATGATTTTTAGTGTGCTACTCAATATATGTTACCCCTTTTCCTCCTCAATTAAATGAGTTGTATATATAAAGAGAGTTTCATCAATGAGCCTGGAGAAGTCAATATATAATGAGTGTGAAAGGAAGGGAAATTAGAAGTATTGATGATAATATTAGAAGTACAATAAGATCAAGAGAAGAAAACATACAGAAGAATACAAAGCAGAAAAGAAAAATAAGACATATACATAACATGTACATACATTTATGTACATATATATGTATACACACACACACACACACATATATATATATATATATATATATATATATATATATATATATGTTACTTAACAAACCAATCCTATATAATAAAGAGGTAATATGCAAATTGACCGTCATGGCTTAACACACAAGATGGCCACCCCTATGTCATCACAAGATGGCTGCTACAAGATGGCCAGCAGGGAAGGGCAGTTGTGGGTGATCAGGCCAGCAGGGGAGGACAGTTAGGGGATACCAGGCCGGCAGGGGAATCAGTTAGGGGTGACCGGGCTGGCAGAGGAGGGCAGTTGGAGGCAATCAGGCTGGCAGGGGAGGGCAGATGGGGGCAATCAGGCCAGCAGTGGAGCAGTTAGGCTGGCAGAGGACTGGTTAGGGGGTGATCAGTCTGGCAGGCAGAAGCGGTTCGGGATGATCAGGCAGGCAGGCAGGCAGGCGAGTGGTTAGGAGCCAGCAGTCCCAGATTGTGAGAGGAATGTCTGACTGCTGGTTTAGACCCTGAGGGATCGGGCCTAAACCAGTAGTCGGACATCCCCTGTGGGGTTCCAGATTGGAGAGGGTGCAGGCTGGGCTGAGGGATACCCCGCCCCCCCCCCCCCCCCCCAGTGCACTGGGCCTCTAGTAAAGGATAAAAAGAGAAGATATGCTACTGCTATACAATGAACATGTCAAAATCAAGACCCTTTCAGCAGAGCTTAATAATAATGATAGTGAAAATCTATTGAGTTCTTGTCAGGTGCTTTCCTTGCTGCTTAACATATGCAAATTCATTTATAGTCTCATAAAAACCTTAGGCAGGTGCAGTTCTTATCCCCATTTCATAGAGGTGAAATCCCAGCTAAGGCTTTCTAGATCATACAGCCAAGAAATCTTAGAGCCAGGGAGTGAGCACAAATTATCTAACCCCAAAGCCCACAGTCTTAATTATTATCCCATACTAATATTGTTACTAGATTGTGAGCTAGACAAAATTATGTTCATATTGAAAATAAAGAGCTTTTTAGAATCACACAATCCAGTAAATGGCAGAGCCCCAACAGTATGGTCTTTAAAACATTATATGAAAACATTTTCAAATGGAGAGAGTTAAGGATTACAGTAGGGAGAAAAGGGTCCAGACTTGCTGGAGCATCTCTGTATACATTGCATTTCATAATGAAATAACTGTGGGACATTGTAGTCCCAGTAAGAGTTGTACTAAGTACAATAAAGACACATGGGCATAGTTGTGGTAGTAAGTATTTATAGATATTAACAGAGAAGACTGGTTATGGGAGATAGTAGAAACCTTCTAAATTTCTAACTTCATACCAAAGGCCAAGATAAATCACTGATATATATCAGAGTTAATAAGGAAAATTAATAAAATAAAAAATAATAAAAAGGTGAATTTATATTATGTCTAAGGTATTTGAAATAAATTTAAAAAATAATTTAAAAAATCAACAAAATGTGTTTTAAAAACTTCTTACTATAATCAAAAGCAATTGAGTAGGGAAACCTGGAAAAAACACACAACTAAAGTATTTGCAAATTTATGACCAAGAAAGTGTTGCTAAGCTTAATCAACAAAATGCTCATAAAAGTCAGTATGAAATACACTTAAAACCCTAATAGGAAAATAGACTCCACAAAGCAAAGTAGAGAAAGTGGTACTTTATGAGCAAACACAATGCCCTTTGTTTTTGCAAGGACATCCTAACATATAAAAAGCCAGGGGCTATCACCTTCTGAACCACCAAACAGGAGGCTTTGTGGGGCAACCAGGCAGGCAAGGGGGACAGTGAGGGAGCTCTGGGCCCTGGCAGGGGCGCGGCAGAACTCTGGGTCTCCTGTGATCGGAGGTGTGGCCAGCCTTCAAACCCGGGTCCCAGAGTTCCCTGTCACCTCCACGCCTGAGATGGGGCTCAGAGCTCCCTTCTGCCACTGCACCCTGGCAGGGGGAGCAGTTAGGGGCAATCAGTCTGGCAGGGGGGGGGGGGGCAGTGAGGGGCGACCAGGTTGATGAGGAGGGGGCAGTTAGGGCGGCCAGGCCAGTAGAGGGGGGCAGTTGGGGGCGACCAGGCCAGCAGGGGGAGCTGTGAGGGGTGACCAGGTTGGTAGGGAGGGGGCAGTTGGGAGACTAGGCCATCGGGGGGGCAGTTAGGGGTGACCAGACTGGCAGAGGGGGGCAGTGAGGGGCAACCAGACTGGCAGGGGTGAAGTTGGGGACTACCAGGCTGGCAGGGGGGGCAGTAAGGGGCAACCAGGTCTCCAGAGGGGGGTAGTTGGGGGTGACCAGGCTGGCAGGGGGAGCAGTGAGGGGTGACCAGGCTGGCAGGGGGGCAGTGAGGGGCAATCAGGCAGGCAGGCAGGTGAGTGGTTAGGAGCCAGCGGTCTAGGATTGTGAGAGAGATGCCTGACTGCCGGTTTAGGCCAGATCTCCAGGATTGGACTAAACCGGCAGTCGGACATCCCCTGAAGGGTCCCGGATTGGAGAGGGTGCAGGCTGGGCTGAGAGGACCCCGCACCCCGTGCACAAATTTTGGTTTCCTGAGAGGAACCCGCACCCCGTGCACAAACAGTGGTTCTCAACCTTTCTAATGCCGTGACCCTTTAATACAGTTCCTCATGTTGTGGTGACCCCCAACCATAAAATTATTTTCGTTGCCACTTCATAACTGTAATTTTGCTATTCTTAATGAATCGTAATGTAAATATCTGTGTTTCCCCATGGTCTTAGGCAACCCTGCTAGCGGTTCTCAGGTTGACCCACAGGTTGAGAACCACTGCTGTAGAGCCTAAGACCATGGGAAAACACAGATATTTACATTACGATTCATTAAGAGTAGCAAAATTACAGTTATGAAGTAGCAACGAAAATAATTTTATGATTGGGGGTCACCACAACATGAGGAACTGTATTAAAGGGTCGCGACATTAGAAAGGTTGAGAACCACGGCTCTAGTAGGTTATAAAAGAATGGAGTCCATTACGTAGCTTCAAATTGATTAAAAGTTTGGACTTTGAAATCTGACAGACCTGGGTTTGAATCCAGATTCACTGAACCTCATTGAAGCTGTCTAATTAACTTTACAATCTCCTTTAGAAACATGACTTCTTGCGACATTGACCTCACTTACTTAATTGTATATTGTTTCTATCTCTTAAGTAAATTTTCTGTTGCAATCTCTGCATTTCTTACATTACTTTTTATCCTTGTAAGCTTGGCTCATGTATGTGTTTTAGTGAGTACCTTATGTTCCCTCCTATCTTTTTTTCTGTTATTTTGTCAATCTTTTCCTCTTTTATTGACCTACCCTTATACCCTGAATATTATTTAATGGAAGAATGATAGAAAATTAGCATAATTAATACATATCAAAAGACGATATGGAGCATAAAAGGGAGGGTCAATATTGGAAATTTCTGCAGATAACTTTTGAGGAAGATAGGGTTGCTATATATAACGCCAACACTCAGGTAATTTGAATTTAAAAAAAGAAATAAAAAATATTTAGCACGCACTTATAGTTATTTTTTAATTTATTTTTTATTTTTAGTAAACTTGATGTTCATAAAGAAAGGCCATGTACCAAATAAAACTGGCCTGACATTGGAAGACTTATTTTAAAACTGACCTATTTTTGAAGTAGACTAAAATCACCACCTAGGAGCTATGGAGAAATAAAACTGAAGAAAATGCTCAAATAAATCAGGCTACTAAAAAAGGAGAACAATGTGTTACAAAGCATGGGACTGGATTTAGACCTCTTCTTAGGTGAGACGCTGTGGAAGGGCCATCAAAGGCCAGCAGTTTTGTTTAATACAAATAAAATGGCTGACCCTAAATAATATCAGATATGACTTTGAAGGTGTATTGCAAGGATGAGTTACCAAAGGGAAATAAATTAGAATTAGAATTATGTAAATCCAGAGAGAGATTTTTAGAAAAAAATGTTTTTTATTAATGGAACCAGGAGGATGATTCAATATATGAAGTCAAATGTATGTCAAATATATTAGTTGAAATGCATGTGAGTATCCTAAAATTTTGTTAAAAAGACAATGTCAATTATGTAGAAGAAGTGGTTTTATCAACTTTAATTAAAGCCAATGGTCTATCAAGCTTTCTTTTTGCAGGCATAAGAATAATATTTCCTTTAAAAAGTTATGCATATGACCAATCTGTAAAATAGACCACAAGGAAACCACAGCGGTGGAAGCAGCTGAGAGGCTCACATTTCCAGTGAGGATCAGATGAGAAAGGTAACAATCTTAAACACTGACATAATGATCGCTTTCCTCACTATGCTATAAACTCACACATAAACACATACATTCAAAATTATAAGATAATTTGAAATCTCAAAGTATCAATTGATTGTTAATTTTAAATATAAATTAATGTTTCCACCTTTTAGGATACTTGTTTTCTTTAGTTTCTTTTTAATATATTTTTATTGATTTCAGAGAGGAAAGGAGGAGGAGAAAGAAACATTGATGATGAGAGAGAATCATTGACAGGCTGACTCCTGCATGCCCTCTACTAAGGATTGAACCCTGACCTCCTGGCTCATAGGTCAATGCTCCTTCAACCACTGAGCAACACCGGATGGGCTAGAATACTTGTTTTACTAGTAGTTTATACAAGGGCACATCCTGTATAACTCCGCAATAGTAAAGGCTATAATGTTTCTCCTGCTTACTCCAAAGAGGGTTTAAAGGACTAGGAGAGATTAGATCAAGAATATATTTGAGGCAAAGGCACTTAAGTAAGTTCAGTAAAAGTAACAGGAATGATAAGCAAAAAGAAATAAAAGTTGTGAAGCATGGCATGAAAGACATCAGCTTTCCTGAACGTTATGGTGTCAAAAAATAAAAATATATATTTTAAAAACTAGAAATCTTACATGGAAGTTATCTAACTTGTGATAATAGGAAATTACTACAGAGGAGACAAGGAGAGTAATGAAAGGAACAGAAGCCCCATTTTTATTTCAAGATGGCAAAGTATGGGTATAATTTAAAATAGAAAATAGACACCTCTCACATAAAAAGTATAAGTCTCCGGGATTTAAAGAGCATTAGTAAGTATTTCCAATTGCAACATCACTTAATGGAGTTCAAAGCCAGAGAGTAGAAACTGAAGAAACAGCAGGCAATAGAAATATTTTATCTTCGCCTATGCTGTGTAAGCCTTTCTAAATATTCTAGTCACAGGCTTTAATTTATTACACTCTCTTACTGGGTGATCCCACCTGTTCTCAGGACAGCAGATATCGCCTCTATATTGTTAGTGTTCACAGTAACACAGATATTTCAACATTTCACTGGAGTTTCACAAAATGAATTTGGTGGATGATTGATAGGTCAATATATAGATAGGTAGATGATAGATGATAGATAGATAGATAGATGATGATAGATAGATAGATAGATAGATAGATAGATAGATAGATAGATAGATGATAGATAGATAGATAGATAGATAGATAGATAGATAGATAGATAGATGATAGATAGATAGATAGATAGATAGATAGATAGATAGATAGAGAGAGAGAGAGAGATGAATGGTAGGCGACCAAAACCAATACAGATTGTGTTTGCACTGCAACCCAGAAGGAGCCACCTTGTTCTGAAACATGTAAGTGTTATAGTCTTACATTTGGTCCTCAATTTGGAGGTAGATGTGCTGTAAAACAGGATTACTATTTCAGTTTATGTCTTGGAAACCTAGACTCTTGATTGGGCTGTACCATTTGTCTTGAGTGTGAACAACTTCGGCAGAGGGAAGTTGAGAGGTTTATCTCTCATTTAAGGCACTCAGGTCTCATGTAGCAGTTGTCACGACGCAACCCTGAATTGAGAGCTGGCCAATGGACTGTGAAGGATGCGGAGGTAGGGCAAGAAAGACACGGGTCTCTTCTGAGTCAGCACACACTGAGGGGAACTACCTGCCTGTGGTTTTTCCCTTGTTGGGGATGTAGAGCCAAAAGGCAATTAAGTCAGCTTCAGAGTGCTAATGGGTTCTGTCCAATCCGCAGAAGAGATTACCTCACTAGCTATACAAAGCTGAGATCCCAGCACTAAAGATGAGCAAAGAGCCAGCAACCAGAGGATGCTGAGGACAGTGCAAAGTCCAGGGATGGCATCTTATCACTGTTGCTGCCCCATCTCTGTCCTGTGTTTGCTCATAACCCAGCCCATGCTGAAGTTTGAAAAGCCATGCTCAGCCACTAACCACATTATGAAAACCTGATTTTGTTTTTAATTAAAATGAGATTGAGCATCACTTACATAGCCTCTTTACATTGTTACACAGGATTACGTTTACTGTGTGTAACTCAAGTTAATGTTCTTTTCACATTAAACCGGGAGTGAATTCTCATGAGGAAGTAATAAATAAAATCAAATATAAAAGTTATTTAAATAAGATTACAAAGCAATATGTTCTCAGCTCAGAAGAGTTTTGTTATGGGTGAATTTTGCCAACTCACTAACCAACAATGCTATTCATATTGCTGCATTTATTAACATTGAATGACAATTACAGTAAGTATCTCATATACATTCCTTGGTAAATATGCCTCCAGTATTTTGGTAACAGAGGACTGTAAAGGAGGAAATATTGTAGAAAGGAGAGCTAGGGTCCTATCTTGAAAATCTATTTGCTCTGAAAATAGTCTTTTCACTTAGAGTGAATTATTATTTAGTGTGGCTTTGATGGAATTGAATAAAACGTATTCAGTGCTTTTTCCCATGCCTTAGGAGTGCCTATCTGAAACTGTTTATTATGCTTTTAGAGCAGATAAATTCAGAAATTATGACTGGCAGTTATATGTGAAATTTTATTTATCTAGGCAATATGCAAGTTCAATCTCTGTAAGTTTAAATGTGTGGGTGTGCATTGCCAACTCTCTTTATATTCAGATTCAAATAATAGTTACCGATTGCCATTTGCAGTCCAGAACTAGTGCTAAGCTCTTTACAAACATTTTACCATAAAAAATCTCCTGAAAAATATGTGAGGTCAATATTAATATACCCAGTTTATAGATGATAAAACTGATATTGAAAGTGGTTAATTAACTTCCCAAGCTATGAAAATGATAAATCCAAAATTTGAATTTTGTTAGTAGGTGGTATGGTTTAAATTCTAATGTTTTGGTTGTTGATGAGACTGCCTTTTTCTGGTTGTTGTTTGTTTTTATTCTGCCTTTCCTAGGCCCTTCAGAAAACCAACCTATGTTCCGAGAGACTCTGATATTCAAACATCATTTCCAGCTCCCAAACCCCTTCAA
Organism: Cnephaeus nilssonii; assembly: GCF_951640355.1. Classification (NCBI taxonomy): domain Eukaryota; kingdom Metazoa; phylum Chordata; class Mammalia; order Chiroptera; family Vespertilionidae; genus Cnephaeus; species Cnephaeus nilssonii. Next base: position 77,470,615 of record NC_137072.1, on the reverse strand, counting down.
ATTAAACAGATTGGGGCTTTTAAAATAATGTTTCAAAATAAAAGCCAAAGTAAACCTAGTTTAGCTTCATGGCAGATGTTCTAGTTCTAGGATGAATTAGTTATCAAATCTGCCTTCCTATTTATGTTTTTATTGTTATTGATTTTGGAGAAGGATACCAAATTAATGAATTGCCTTTCAAATCCCCCTTGAAAATGTGCTTATAGCCAGAGATGCTAGGCCCAGGTGTGGTAGCAGAGTTAATTAGAATGTGCACATTAGAGGCATCTCAGCAGGCTGCATATCCAATGCAAATTTTTGTGTGCTTAATGTCCATTCAGATGTGTGTAGTGACTGCAGGATTACAGGGGACAAAGCTAGAATGCTTTGAGTTTATGAGCTTGGACAGAGCTTTCTTTATGAACTCGGGAGAAAACTGAGTGAGGCGAGGTGGCAAAATCTTTTACCGATTCCTTCTAAATGGATTCTTATTGCATTAGCCAGTAGGATGCATATCTTGCACGATCATAATTACATGGCTATAATAAGACATTAATTTTGGCTCGATTCAGTGAATAAACACTCAGTCTATGTTTATGTGTGCACTGGCCCCTTGTAAAGTGCACACACTCAAATAAAATGCTAGTGATACCTGGCAAACATGTCTAATATTCTTGTTTATCATCTAGTGACTACAGCTTATCTTTCAGAAGTCCTATAATTTCTGTTGGGCTTTTATGACTTAGTAAGTTATGACTTTTTTTTGGGTACAAATTTGTAAAAGAAATTGAGTGACATAAGAGTCTGTCAGACAGATAGATATCAAAATAGCATTATTCTAACCAAGTAAGCCAGTTAGAACGTGGTGCTTTAGATTTATGACCAAAGGACTCATTGATGGCAGAATCAGGTTTGAATTAGGTAGTGACAGGCAGCACTGGACAGCCTCAGCCCTCTTCTGTCAGGAAGAGGCCTCTGAGTGCACCGCAGAGAACCTGCAGGATGAATGCATTGCTCTGATAACAGTTTCCAAAAAGTGAATCAAAATAGAGCCCAGACACACTTATTTAGTTCATGTTTCAAATTCACCAATCAAGTACATTCATTACCATTTAAGAATGTCAAATGCTGTCTCCCATAAGAGAATAGCATCTTGTGTTGTTAAAACAAGAACAAAAACTTGCCACCAAAATTTTAAAGAACACTAATTGGAAATTTGAGGAGTTGTAAAAAGTAAGTATGACAAGAGTCTCTCTCTTTGTGTCACTTTTAAACAATAAGTAAAGATTGCCACCTTGTGCAGGTCAGCCAAGGACACGAAGTATTTAAGGATTTGATGTTGGCTATAAGAAACTACTACAGTTCTCGCCAGGTAAGGCCAAAAGAGACTTAAAAATTGTGACAAAAATTATTTTCATGGGAATGCACTTTTAAGCTGAGGTGACCCAAACTGTGTCTTAAGCATCTTATGTTTTTCTAGAGGCCTGGTACATGAAATTCATGCATGGGTAGGGTCCCTAGGCCTGGCTGTCAATCGAGGCCGATTGGGGCCTTCCGGCTGCCAGCTGAGGCTTTCCTTTGTTCCATTCCACCCCCTAGTGGTCAGTGAACGTCATAGTGAGTGAAATAACTCCTGGTCTCACAGTCTAACTCTCATGGGGACACTTTGCATATTAGCCTTATACATATATACTAGAGGCCCAGGGCACGAAATTTGTCCCTCAGCCCAGCCTGCATCCTCTCCAATCTGGGATCCCTCTCACAATCCAGGACTGCTGGCTCCCAACTGCTCGCCTGCCTGCCTTCCTGATTGTCCCTAACTGCTTCTGCCTGCCAGCCTGATCACCCCCTAACCACTCCCCTGACAGCCTGATTGATGCCTAACTGCTACCCTGCCAGCCTGTTTGCCCCTAACTTCCCTCCCCTGCAGGCCTGGTCACCCCTAACTGCCCTCCCCTGCAGGCCTGGGTCCCCCCCAACTGCCCTTCCCGCAGACCTGGTCGCCCCAACTTCCCTCCTCTGCCAGCCTGGTCACCCTTAACTTTCCTCCCCTGCTGGCCTGATTTCCCATAACTGCCCTCACTTGCAGGCCTGGTCCCTCCCAACTGCCCTCCCCTACTGGCCATCTTGTGGTGGCCATCTTGTGACCACATGGAGGTAGCCATCTTGTGTGTTGGAGTGATAGTCGATTTGCATATTACTCTTTTATTAGATAGGATAGAGGCCCAGTGCATGGGTGGGGGCTGACTGGTTTGCCCTAAAAGGTGTCCCGGATCAAGGTGGTGGTTCCCATGGGGTGTGGGGCAGCCTGGGTGAGGGGCCTGTTGTGGTTTGCAGGCTTGCCATGCCCCCCAGCGACCCAAGCAGAGGCCCTTGTATCTGGGATTTATTTATCTTCTATAATTGAAACTCTGTAGCCTTGAGCGGAGGCCAGGGCAGACCAGGGCTGCAGGAAGCTTGGCTTCCTCCATTGCCGGGGAAATCCAAGCTTCCTGCTCACTCTATGGCCACAGCCATCTTGATTGGGTTAATTTGCATGCTTGCTCCTGATTGGCTAGTGGGTGTGGCTTGTGGACGTAGCAGAGGTACGGTCAATTTGCATGTTTCTCTTTTATTAGTGTAGATAGATTAGATTCTAATGCATTGGTTTCCTATTATTACTGTAAGGAATTACCACAAATTTAGTGGCTTAAAAGAATACATATTTGTTACCTTTTTGGTGTGGAGGTTAGAAGTACAAAATGAGTTTCAGTCAGCTAAAGTCATTGTCAGCAGAGCTCCCTTTCATCTGGAGGCTGTAGGGGAGAATCTATCCCCTTCCCTCTTTTGGGGTCTGGACACTACCTGCATCTCTTGGCGTACATTCCCTTCTTCCATCTTCAAGCCAGCAGTGAACTCTTCTATAAGTTTCTTATGTAGGATTTTCTGATAAAGACTCTGTGATTACTTTGGACTCCTCCTAATAATCCAAAAGCAATCTCCCCACCTAGGGATCTTAGTGTAATCACATCTGCAAAGCCCCTTTACTATGATTAAGGTAATATATATATACAGGTGCCAGCAATTGGGACATGGGTGCTTTTAGAGGGTTATTTTTCTGCCTACCTATTCTAAACATCTCATATAGTCTGTTGGGTATGATATTACTCATGTTAGTATCCACAGTTCCTTACTATAAGAACTCTGGAGTAAATCAAAGGACTTGTATGCATGAATATGAGCAAAACCAATGAACACAGACAGTAGGAGGGTGAGGGCTTGTGTGTGGGGCAGGGGGTTGTTGGGGGAAAGGTCAATGGGGGGGAAAGGAGACTCATGCAATAATTTAAACAATAAATAATTAAAAAACATCTTGTTGTAAATTATAAATGTAATATTTAGCTAAAAGTAAAAGACAAAAACACATGTAATATTTAGCTGAGTGTAAAAGACAAAAACAAATGATCATCTGAATAGATGCAGAAAAATATGTGTGTATGTATTCTTTCTACCTTTGACATATAATCATCATTTTCACTGTAAAATTATATACCCAAGAGAAATAAGGAAATAAGTCCACAAAAATATATGCACAAGATACAGGAGATTTATTTATAATCGTTAAAAGCAATCCACTTGCACACCAATGGAGAATGGGTAAATGAAAACCTTGGATAATCTCAGAGGGAAGGCAGGGGTGGGTGAGTGGGTGGGTGGGAAGAGATCAACAAAAGAACTTGTATGCATATAGGCATAACCATGGACACAGACAATATAATGGTGAAGGCCTGGGGTGGGGAGCAGGGGTGGATTAGAAGGGTCAATGGGGGAAAAAGGGGACATATGTAATACTTTCAACAATATATTTTAAAAATAATATAATTAAAAATAATAGAATAATTCTACACAGCAACCTAAAGGAATAAACACATTTTACCTGTAGTAAAATGGATAAATTTCACAAGTATATAAATGACAATTGAAGTTAGACACCAAAGCATAAACAATTTTATTTAAGTACAGCATGAAAGAAAAATAGAGTTACCTATGTGGAATGCTATAGAAATGGATGTATAGGAGAGAAACATAGGGTGCTAAAAACATTCTAAATCTTTATCTTAGTAGCAATTACATAAGTGTTTCATGTATAAAATATTTAAGCTTTATGAAATGAAATTAGTGCACTTCAAAGATTTTATGAACATTATTTATCAATTTAAAATAACTCGCTTGTCTATGTAAAAGAAAAATGATCATATTTTCATTGGGATTATGTGTTTCAATTAAGGAACATAGACTATTCACTTATTAAGTGTTTTTTACTTTCACTGAATATTTTTTATTGTTTTCTCATAAAAAATATTATACAACTTAAAATTTCCCAAGATATGTTTTGGTTTATATTGCTACTAGTGTCCTGGTGCACAGATTCATGCACACTGAAAGGAAATTAATTAGGAGAATTATCTTACTACTAGAGGCCCAGTGCACGAATTCGTGCATGGATGGGGTCCCTCAGGGTGGCCTGTGGGGATCGGGCTGCTCCTGCCTGCTGCTCCCACTCATCCCAGCCCTGCTGTGCCTGCTGGCTCACTCCCAGTCAGTCCTGATCAGGAGAAGCTCGCACTGCCACAGTTGCGCTCACCAGCCGTGAACCTTGTGTCTGGCGCCCATCCTGAGGGTGGTGAGGGGGAGCCCAGGATGTGATCAGCCCTCTGAGCAGGCAGTGGGATGCCTTTGCCGGCCTGGGATCTGGATCCATCCTGCTGATGTTCGCACCAGTTGGTGGGAGCCACCTGGCAGCTGCTTTCATATCATTTCTTCCTTGTGGAGCGTCTAGGCAGGGGAAGCAGCTGTGGTGCCCAAGGTTGACTTGTAGGAGGCCGGCAGCACTGTCGCGATCATGCTGGCGGCACCGGTCTGTTGGTGCCTGGCCTGTTCTCTGGAGATTGGACCTGCAGGACTACTGAGGGAGTGAGTGGCTGCCACTGGGCGGGTGGGCCGCCCAGGAGGGGTCAGTCAGCTGAGCAGTGCACCCACTGTGGGAGCACACTTACCACCAGGGGGCAGCTCTGCATTGAGTATCTGCCCCTGGTGGTCAGTGCACGCCATAGCGACCGGTCAACCGGTCATTCGATCGCTTAGGCTTTTATATATATAGATTGCTATTCGCCCTTTCTCTATAATAGAAGTGTCAACCAAATTCATGATTGACAATGAGAGATGGAAATACATGCATGTGATTGGCACCAGCGAGAGCTTTATATGTATTACACATGTGCGAGTTAACTTAGCCTTTTATAGATATAGAATAAACTTACTTAATTAGACCTGCTTTCTGATTTAGCTAAACTTTTTCCAGTCCAGTGAAGCACCCCAACTTCTCTTTCAGGTAATTGTCAGCAACACAGCAGCAAATATCAACACAAAGCAGATTATTTTTTTTTTAAAATATATTTTATTGATTTTTTACAGAGAGGAAGAGAGAGGGATAGAGAGTTAGAAACATCGATGAGAGAGAAACATCGATCAGCTGCCTCCTGCACACCCCCTACTGGGGATGTGCCCGCAACCAAGGTACATGCCCTTAACCGGAATCGAACCTGGGACCCTTGAGTCTGCAGGCTGACGCTCTATCCACTGAGCCAAACCGGTCTCGGCCAAAGCAGATTATTATTGTAGATTACGCAGGGAGAACAAAGGGTAAAATATTTAACAGTAGCAGTGTTTGACTATATTCTGTGCAGTGAGAAAACCTGAAGTCATTTTCAAGATCCACCATTTCTTACTTCTTTTCAGTCAGGTCGTTTCTAAACTTTCTAACTCCGTTGCCTTGCTAATGAAAAGAAAATAGGATTCTACCGATTCTCCTATCTCCCTACTCCAGGACTTCTATGAGGTTCAAATGAGATGAAGCATGGAAAAATGTTTCTCAAACATTTGGTTGAACTGTAAAATGTTTCCACCTGGCTATAAAGCAAGTCACGTTCCCAGGCTGAAGAAACTGCAAGGAGGCTAGTCACTAGGGAGAGGAAGTTGGGCGTTGCTATATGACATCATTACCCAGCACCCACTGCAATGCTTTCTGGGCTGGGCTATGGACTGCATTTTGTGCCATGGGGTCTCGGCAGCATTGGCTGTGATTTGGTGGGGTGTTGCTCTGGGGTGGTGGCCGGGCCTGTGTCCCACTTGGGGGAAGCTGAGTGTTGGTTTGTCAGTGCCAGGTCTGTGATGCCCTTTATTTTTAAATGGCCAGTGCACATCATGGCAGCTCCTATGTTGAGCATCTACCCCCTGGTGATCAGTGCACATCATAGCTACTGGTCGAAGGGAAGGATGGACACTTAGCCTTTTATATATATATATTGTAAATGGTATTTTAAAAAAGTTCTACAACTACTCATAGAAATTCTTTACAATTGTTCATGTGACTGAGTGATAAGTGTTTTAAAAAAAGTGAAAACATGGTAACATCTTTATGAGTAACAAGCTAGAAATAATCAGTTTGATTCAGGCATGACACCACTGCTCCACCTGCTTCTCCACATTTCTACAGGACTCGTCTAATTAGATTTCTGTATGCAAAACACAGTGGCATTGGCACAAAGGTTATAGCAGAGAAGGGTATGGATTAGACCTTTTGTTTCTAAGTACATAGTCTAAGATTAGTATTTTCTAGTTTTTAAAGTCATGTGAAAATTTGAAGTGACAGGTAACATACTATATTTTTAATGTAGTCTAACTACATTTTTAACATAAAACAGTATTTTCACATGAGTGACATTGCTAACAAAGCTCTAGTAGGCTTATGAAATGATTTGGAAAATGTGCCTTCTTTTTTATTATCTGCAATATTTGTGCCAATATGGTGACATTTCTTATTTGTTTTGGATAATTGACCAGTGAATCTAACTTGCCCTCTGGAAAGGTATTTAATTCAGATTCAATTGAATCAGTAGACATAAGGGTATTCAGATGTACTATATTATGTTGTTATAATTTTAGTAATTTTTATATTTAAGGAAATTTGTGCATTTCATCTTTTTGTTTGGTTTCTGTTGGTTCTTTCTACAGTTTATCTTTGAGGTCCTTATAAAAAAGTGATATAATTTAGATTTCATTATGTTACCCTTGTAATTGGGTGAATTCCTGTCTTCCTGGGACATCCTATCTAATAAAAGAGTAATATGCAAATTGGCCATCACTCCAAGACACAAGATGGCCGCCCCCATGTGGTCAAAGATGGCTGCCCCCATGTGGACAGAAGATGGCCTGCAGGGGAGGGCAGTTGTGAGCAGTTAGGGGTGACCAGGCCAGCAGAGGAGAGCAATTGGGGGTGACCAGGCTGGCAGAGGGGGCAAGTGGGGGGGACCCAGGCCTACAGGGGAGGGCAGTTGGGGGGACCAGGCATGCAGGCGAGGGCAGTTGTGGGCTATCAGGCCAGCAGGGTGGGCAGTTAGGGATGACCGGGCCAGCAAGGGAGGGCAGTTGAGGGCGACCAGGCCTGTAGGGAGGACAGTTAGGGGCAACCAGACTTGCAGGTGAGGGCAGTTAGGGGTGACCTGGCCCGGCAGGGGAAGGCAGTTAGGGGCAATCAGGCTGGCCGGGCAGCAGTTAGGCATTGATCAGGCTGACAGGGGAGTGGTTAGGAGGTGATCAGGCTGGCAGGCAGAAGCGGTTAGGGGCAATCAGGCAGAGGCAGGAGAGCGGTTGGGAGCCAGCAGTCCTGGATTGTGAGAGGGATGTCCGACCACGCATTTAGGACCACTGGGATCGGGCCTAAACGCGCGGTCGGACATCCTTCTAGGGGTCCCAGATTGGAGAGGGTGCAGGCTGGGGTGAGGGGGCCCCCCCTCCATGCACAAATTTCATGCACCAGGCCTCTAGTTTTAAATATAAGGAGACTTGTCATGCAAGGGGGTAAAAGTAAAGCAGTAAACCATTCTAACAAATTTCTTAACAGTTGACCCAATAACCCTTAAATGTATGCACTCAATCACAATTACATAACCAGAACAGCATGAAACTCTCACATTTTTCTCAGAATAATATAATGTAAACTAGAGACCCGGTGCACAAAATTCGTGCACGGGGGGCAGAGGGGAGGGTGTCCCTCAGCCTGGCCTGCACCCTCTCCAATCTGGGACCCCTCATAAGATAACCAGCCGTTGGACATCCCTCTCACAATTCAGAACTGCTGGCTCCTAACCGCTCACCTGCCTGCCTGATTGCCCCTAACTGCTTCTGCCTACCAGCCTGATTGTCCCTAACTGCTCCCCTGCTGGCTTGATTGTCCCTAACCACCTCTGCCTAGGCCCGCACCTGGTACCAAGGATTCCCTCCTCCAGCTGATCACAGGCACCCAGGATCCGGGCTTCCCTCCCTCTGGTCAGCCATAGGCGCCCAGGCTGGCTGCAGCCTCGGAGACCAAGAAACTGCCTGCCCCATGATCCCAGGCTGCAGCCAGCCTCAGAAGCCTCAGGTCCACCTGCCCAACGTCCTGGGGAGACGGAGAAACCGGGCCCCAGTGCCTGAGGGTGGCTGCAGCCATGGAGATCAAGAAGCCGCCTGCCCCATGATCCCAGGCCTCAGCCAGCCTCAGAAGCCTCAGGTACGCCTACCTCACGTGTGGCTGCCCCACGTCCTGGGGAGATGGAGAAACTGGGCCCCAGTACCTGAGGCTGGCTGCAGCCAGCCTCAGGTGCGGGGGCCCGGTTTCTCCATCTCCCCCAGGACGTGGGGCGGGCGGACCTGAGGTTTCTGCTGCTGGTTGCAGCCTGGGATCACAGGGCAAGCGGCTTCTTCATCTCCCGGGCTGCAGCCAGCCTCAGGCACTGTCACCTGGTTTCTTACCTCCCCCAGGACGTGGGGTGAACCACTTCTCCAGCTGGCTGAGGCCTGGGATCACAGGGCAGGCAGCTTCTTGGTCTCCGTGGCTGCAGCCAGCCTCAGGCACTGGGGCCCGGTTTCTCCGTCTCTCCAGGACGTTGGGCAGGTGGACCTGAGGCTTCTGAGGCTGGCTGCAGCCTGGGATCATGGGGCAGGCAGCTTCTTGGTCTCCGAGGCTGCAGCCAGCCTCAGGCATTAGCGCCTGACTTCTCCGACTCCCAGAGACCTGGAGAGGCTGGGGGGCGGGGCTGCTGCCATGTTTTCAGTTTAATTGCATACTCACTCTGATTGGATGGTGGGCGTGGCCTGGGCGTGGCTGGTGGGCGTGGCTTGTGAGTGTAGCAGAGTGATGATTTGCATATTACTCTATTATTAGATAGGATTATTTATAGTATAGGAGATAGAAACAGAATTGTGAGAACAGAGAAATAAATGCCCAATTAAGATAAAAAAAACACATTTACATCATTATTTAGTGTACACAAAAGAAAAATTATATTTCCTAAAACAGAACTTAAAACATTTGAAATATGAGTAAGTAGCCAAACTCCTTTGCTCAGCCAGGGAGGTTTTCCTCTGTATTTATAAGATAGGAGTTAATGTTCTTACGATAGTATATAAAGAAGGTGTCATGGTAAGCATAGGAAGTAAAATACTGCCCAGTCATTAATTATGAAAGACATGTCTCTTAGAAACCACTTGAATGATGTAGGCAAAAAAAGAAGTAAGGAGGAGACAAAGATAAATTGATACAGAAGAGTTCCAAACCTAAGGAAAAGCTAAGAAAAAATTGTAGGTGGAATTACCATTAGTAGAAAAAGGGGAATTAGAATATATTTTCCAAGAGGAGTAGACAGAGAAGTCAAAGAATTACAGGTAAAATAAAAAGCAAGAAAATGTGTTCAAAAGTGCAAAAAATATAATAGACTAGAAGCCCGGTGCACGAAATTCGTGCACGGTGGGGGGTTGTCCCTCAGCCCAGCCTGTACCCTCTCCAATCTGGGATTCCTGGAGGGATGTCCGACTGCCCGTTTAGGTCCTAAACGGGCAGTCGGACATCCCTCCCATAATCCAGGACTGCTGGCTCCCAACTGCTTGCCTGCCTGCCTTCTTGATTGCCCCTAACCGCTTCTGCCTGCCAGACTGATCACCCCCTAACCACTCCACTGCCAGCCTGGTTGATGCTTAACTGCTCCCCTGCCAGCCTGTTTGCCCCCAACTTCCCTCCTCTGCCAGCCTGGTCACCCCTAACTGCCCTCTCCTGCAGGGTTGATCACCTCCAACTGCCCTCCCTTGCAAACCTGGTCCCTCTCAACTGCCCTCCCTTGCAGGCCTGGTCCCTCACAACTGCCCTCCCTTGCAGGCCAGGTGCCTCCCAACTGCCCTCTCCTGCTGGCCATCTTGTAGTGGCCATCTTGTGTCCATATGGGGGCAGGATCTTTGACCACATGGGGGCAGCTATATTGTGTGTTGCAGTGATGATCAATCTGTATATTACTCTTTTATTAAATAGGATAGAGGCCTGGTGCACAGGTGGGGGCCAGCTGGTTTGCCCTGAAGGGTGTCACAGATAAGGGTGGGGGTTCCCTTGGGGTGTGGGGCAGCCTGAGCGAGGGGCCTGTGGTGGTTTGCAGGCCGGCCACGCCCCCTGGCAACCCAAGGGGAGGCCCTGGTATCTGGAATTTATTTTCCTTCTACAATTGAAACTTTGTAGACTGGGGCGGCAGCCATTTCTGTGGCAGTTAATTCACCTTCTACAATTGAAACTTTGTAGCCTTAAGCAGGTGAGCCCGGCCAGGGTGTGCGGAAAGCTTTGCTACCCCTGTTGCCGGGAGCAACCCTGGCCTGCTCTCTCAAGCTCCATTCTGCCGCCATTTGTTTGAATTTGTTTACCTTCTATAATTGAAACTTTGTAGCTTGAGTGGAGGCTTAGGCCTGCAACGGCTATGGAAAGCTTGGCTTGCTCTGTTACCTGGGAAACCTTTCTCTCTGTGGCTGTAGCCATCTTGGATTGGGGTTAATTTGCATGCTCGCCCTGATTGGGTGGTGGGCGTGGCTTGGCTGGTGGGCGTGGCTTATGTAGCGGAGTGATGGTTAATTTGCATATTACCATTTTATTAGAGAGGATTCTGTGGCAATACTGGACAGCTTACCATAATCAAACTCATAATTGTTTTCATTCTAATTTGAAGTTTACCAACTTGGTCTGAAGTTTTACTATTTTCAAAATATTTTCTCTCTCTCTCTCTCTCTCTCTCTCTCTCTCTCTCTCTCATTCTCTCTCTCTCTCTCCTTCCTCCCTCTGTGTGTGTGCATATAGGTAACACAATGCAGTTATTAAGTAAGAAGAAATATTACAAATTGGCAGTATGTTTCTAGGATAAGTAAAAGTTTTCAATTTTTTCTAGTGTTGTCTTTTCACTTTTAACATGTTCTTACATGCCTTATGACTATTGGTGAAAAAATTTAAAAAAAAGGAAACAATAGAATTCTTTAGAGACTTTGGTCCCTGTTCTGTCTTGGTCTCTAACTTTAATCAGGGCAATGGGTTACAGTGCTTAGTAAGGAAAAGGGGCTCACGAAGCCTCAAGCACATGAAATTTCTGCCCTGAATGCTGCCTCTGCAGTTATTGACTTCCACATGTAAGGTTGTTTCATTTGAAGCCTTGCTAGGGGGAAAGAGACTTGGTTCTGGGAATCTCATAAGAAAGCATGTTCCCAGGAAATTTTCAGCTCAGTTTTGTACTGCAATGTATAACATCTGTATAAGTTTATCTGAAATGAGCTTCTGAACCTATCAAGGTTTCTAACATAATTTTGGTACAAAACATATTTTCCTTTGTCACAATCTGGAATGTGGAAATACCCTCAGCAAACCAATATAAAATATGACAGTCAGTCTGGCATTAGCAAAACATTTACTTGATTTTTTTTCTAAAAATCCATCAATCAAAGAAATGAAAGTTAAAGGATTTAATGGACTATACCTCTAAGCCAATGTGCCAATGGATTTTGTGAATAAGAAATACTGTCATGGGTCACTGTATAGCATATATATGTGAAGCAAAATTATTTAACATTTTAATAAGGACACCCCATTTTTTAAATTTCATGTTTTCCCTTATTAACCCATATCGTTGTTGCCCTTAGAGTTAAAAATAATAATCTTGTGTATTATAAAGTCAATTTCATGCTAAAATTAAATATTACATTGGAAAATATGGGTGAAGACATCAAATTATTGACAAAATCACAAAAATGTTGATTAAAAAAACATTTTTAATTAAATGATCTTACCACTTTCAAAGAGTAAAGCATTTTGTAGAAATTCCAAAAATAGATTTTGTCTAATATTTTCTCATGATTAGATTAGGGTTATGGGTTTGGGGATGAAGACCACAAGATGAAATGCTATTCTCATAACTGATATCGAGTAGTACTAAACTTGCTAATTGGTTAAGGTAGGGTTTTCCAGTATTCTACAATGTACAGAAATTACTTTTTTTTCCCTATACTCTTTTTTTGAATGCGAGTCACTAGTCATTTTATTTATCCCTTCTTTCATTTATTTTTAGAATTTTTTTATAATAACATGGCATCATGTCTATTTATTCTATTCTATATTATACAATATTATTTCTATTTGTTTTGTTTTTCAAATTTTCCAGGTTTGACTAGTAAGAGGTCTTTTATGTGGGCTTCTGTGTCCATTTAACATTCCCCATACCATACACCCAAGAGATTCATCATCAGGTCTTAATAATAAAAGAATGAAGCTGGTTTTAGCTCAACACATGATGGACAGAGAACCAATACTGACCTAGTCTCTGGATGCAATGCATTCTTTAAAAATAATTCATATTAACCTTTCCATTTTAGAATAGTTTTAGGTATAAAAAAATTGCAAGGACTTTGCAAATTTCCCATGCACTCTGCACATAGTTTCTCCTGTTAACACTATTCTATAGCATATTGGTCAAACTAATGAACTAATCCTGACACATTATCATTGGCTAAAGTCCATACTTGATTTGAATGTCTTTAGATTTTACCTACATGTCTTTTTACCATTCCAGAATTTCCCCCCCCACCCCAGGATTCCATATTATACTTAGAAACCCTATATCCTTAGGATCCAATTGTAGCAGTTTCTCAGATTTTTTTTATAACTTTGAGGAATACTGAAAAATATTTTCTTGAATGTTCTTCAGTTATGTTTTGTCTGGAATTTTTCTCATGGTTAGACTACAGTTAATGCATTTTTTTAAAGAAATACCACGGAAGTAAAGTGTCATTCTCATTACATCCCATAAAAGGTATATGGGATTAACAGAATATATCACTGATGATAGTAACCCAGGTCATTTCGCTGAGGTACTGTTTGTCAGGTGTCTGTTCTGAAATGTTTCTTTCCCTCCCATCTTCCTCTCTTAATTAGAAAGTAACTGTGTGTGGTCCAAATTTAAGGGATGGGGAATACCAGGTAATGTTATACCTCTTTGAGAAGTAAATAACTACATCAATAGTTTGGAATCTTTCATGCTGAAGATTTGTCAATTTCCCCTTACTTATTTAATAAATGGATTTGTTTCAGTTTAAATTCATGGATATTTATTTTATATTTTGAATTATCCAATCCTTTGTTATTTCTTTAGCTCCTCAAATTATTTCAGATTAAGTTATTGGAAATTCTTTCAGATGAATCCTGTGTCCATTTGACACACCTCCATCATTCTGCTTTCTGAGTACTTCTTTACAGTTCTAGAATCATCAATTTTTCCAGGGATTCCTGCTACTGTTTATTGAAGAATTTTAGAAACCAGGATCTGGGCATTGGTTGTATTTATTGCTACTTGGGAATCATTTTTTTATGCCTTCTCAGAGGAAAAAGTTAGGGAATGCTTGTATGATAACCCAAATGTGCATACATATGTATATTCATTCTTCCCCTCTCTTTGTTTCTTTTATTCATTCTTTTTATCTTTCTTTTACATCTTTCCATTTTTCCATCTATCTATCTACAACTCTAATCTAGTACCACATAATTCATTCTAGTCTTCCCCCTTTGTGTATATGTAACTTCCCACTCCAGTCATGCGAAACATGGTTCTCACCATCTGTTATTCATTTACTTATTTCTTCATTCCCAATATATAGCTATGGGGGTTTCAGAATTTTTAACTTATACTTTCATGGGGAATAACTTTATGAACTAGAATACAGTATGTATGTACATTTACTTTAGTCTGTATGTAGTCTTGCAGTTTCTATTCATTACCTACTTTACTTAGGTCAGCACCTTGGCCCTCATTGTCTTTAGTGAAATTATGTCAAAAATGTGTAATATAATTAAATCATTTGTCGTAGACTGCATTCCATGCTGAAATTCTCATAGTTCCTTACTTATTTTTAACTTGTGTATATTAAGTTTAGTTTATTTAAAGTCTATGGGTTTTTAAAAAATGCATAGTATTGTGTATCTACCAATACAGTAGCATACATAATGGTTTCACTAGCCAAAAACTCTCACACATGAACTCCTGAACCCCTGGAAACTACTGATGTTCCCTACAGTTTGTATTATTTTACCTTTGCCAGGACATCATAAAGGTGGAATTATATATTATGTTGCTGCATCAAGCTAGCACTTTCTCTTAGAAATAATGCAATTAACATTAACCTGTTCCTTTCATGGCTTGATAGCTCATTTCTTTTTATTGATGAACTAGAGACCCAGTGCACGAATTTGTGCATGGGTGGGGTCCCTCTGGGTGCCCTGCAGGGATCAGACCAAAACCCACAGTCCAACGCCACCTGCATCTCCTACCTGCTGCTCCCGCTCATCCCAGCCCCACTGTGCCTGCTGCAGGCTCACGCCCAATCAATCCTGTTTGGGAGAGGCCTGTGGGAGTCTGAGAAGTCAGGCGCCAGCGCCTAAGGCTGGCTGCAGCTACGGAGACCAAGAAGCTGCCTGCCCCATGATCCCAGGCTTCAGCCAGCCTCAGAAGCCTCACGTCCGCCTGCCTCATGTCCGCCTTCCCCACGTCCTGGGGAGATGGAGAAACCGGGCCCTTGCACCTGAGGCTGGGTGCGGCCCAGGAGACGAAGAAGCCACCTGCCCCGTGACCCCAGGCCGAAGCCAGCTGGAGAAGCCGCCTGCCCCATGTCCACCCACCCCACATCCTGGGGAGATGGAGAAACCGAGCCCCAGCGCCTGAGGCTGGCTGCTGCCACAGAGACCAAGAAGCTGCCTGCCCTGTGATCCCAGGCCTCAGCCAGCTGGAGAAGCGGTTCACCCCACGTCCTGGGGGAGACAAGAAACCGGGTGCCAGTGCTTGAGGCTGGCTGCAGCCCGGGAGATGAAGAAGCCGCCTGCCCTGTGATCCCAGGCCACAGCCAGCAGCAGAAACCTCAGGTCCACCTGTCCCACGTCCTGGGGGAGACTAAGAAACTGGGCCTGAGGCTGGTTGCGGCCTGGGAGATGAAGAAGCCGCCTTCCCCGTGATCCCAAGCCGCAGCCAGCTGGAGAAGCAGCCCTCCCCACGTCCTGGGGGAGACAAAAAACCAGGTGCCAGTGCCTGAGGGTAGATGCGACCTGAGAGACAAAGAAGCCGCCTGCCCCGTGATCCCAGGCTACAGCCAGCTGGAGAAGCTGCCCACCCCATGTCCACCCGCCCCACGTCCTGGGGGAGATGGAGAAACTGGGCCCCAGTACCTGAGACTGGCTGCAGCCTGGGAGATGGAGAAGCCACCTGCTCTATGATCCCAGGCCGCAGCCAGATGTAGAAGTTGCCCCCACTGCACCGAGGGAAGATGGAGAAGCCACCCGCCTGCGGTCCAGGTGCCAGCACCGATAGCTGGCTATAGCCTGGTAGATGGAGAAGCCGCCCACCCTGCAGTCCTGGGCACCAGCACCTGTGGCTGGCTGTGGCCTGGGAGACAGAGAAGCCGCCCACCCTGCTGTCCTGGGTGCCAGCACTTGCAGCTGCAGCACAGGCAAAGCCACCTGCCCACCATCCCCTGAGGCTGCAGCCAGCCTGGGCGCCTATGGCTGACCATAGGGAGGGAAGCCTGGATCCTGGGTGCCTGTGGTCAGCTGGAGGAGGAAATCCTGGGTACCGGGTGCGGGCCAAGGCAGAGGTGGTTAGGGGCAATCAAGCCAGCAGGGAAGCAGTTAGGGACAATCAGGCTGGTAGGCAGAAGCAGTTAGGGGCAATTGGGTAGGCAGGCGAGCGGTTAGGAGCCAGCAGTTCTGAATTGTGAGAGGGATGTCCAACTGCTGGTTATCCCACAAGGGGTCCCAGATTGGAGAGGGTGCAGGCCAGGCTGAGGGACACCCTCCCCGCTGCCCCCTGTGCACGAATTTCATGCACCGGGCCTCTAGTTTTTAATAATTTCTCATCAAATTTAAACAAATTTTGTTAACAATAGCAGCTAACACATTCTGGGCACTCAATATTTGCCAAATTTTGTTTTAAGCAAGTATTAAACCCTGTGATCATCCTCAGTGGGTAGGCATGACCACCTGTGTTACAGATGAAGAAACAGTCACATAGCAGTGAGGTGACTTTCACAGAGCTGGTTATGAACTCAAGCAGCATGAGCACAGAGCCTGTTTCTCACTTACCCACTTTCATTGTATTAATTTATTAATTTATTTTTGTACTGAATAGAGGGTGGTATATAGGCATATGTGTGTGTGTGACTTTCTCTCTCTCTCTCTCTCTCTCTCTGTGTGTGTGTGTGTGTGTGTAGAAATACTGTATACTTATATATATTTAAAAATTCACATTTCATGCTCCAAATTTTATTCTTGAGAAACCTTTTCCCATTCTCACTCCTTAAAGACTAAAGTAATATAAGTAAAAGTATTTGGAAATGGACTGATCCTGTTTCTGCAAATGTGTCTTCATATGTGAAGGACAACAATCAATATACTAAGAATACAAAGGCTATATAATAATGACAGGAAACGGTCACTGCTTTATTATATCTTACAAGTTCACTAATTTTTCCTTAGCTATGGTGTGTCTACCAAGCCTGTCAAATACTTTCTTGATTTCTGTTACCATGACTTTTCTTTCTAGCTTTTTCTTTGGATTCTTGTAGTTTTCATCTCTGCTGATATTATCCATTTGATATTCTATGTATTCTACTTTTCCATTATAACACAACGTATTATTCATAATGATTTAAAATTCCTTGTCTGATAATTCCAGCACTTGTGTCATATGTGAATCTGGTTCTGATGCTTGCTTTATCATTTTGGATTTTTTTCTTGACTTTGTTACATCTCTTGCAATGTTCTCTTGAAAGTCTGAAAGGGTGCTTCAAGAAGAGTTGTTGGTTTTTCGTTTCAATAGCTTTTTTTTTTAATGTGGGAAATAAGTACTTAGGTAAATAGTCCTCCAATGTCCTGATTTATATTAATCTGGATATAAGTTGGACTGTGTTTATTATTAGCTCTACTTATAACTATAAAAGGCTTCACATTCCTCTAACATCTTTGTTTTGTCTCCTCTCTTGGCTTTTTCTGCTGTCACCCACTGTGACAATACTGGAGGCTTGTTAATGTGGTGGTGGGGTATAGGGGACCCAGAGCTTTGTACAGTGTTCTGATTAAGTCTCTATCCAGAAGGGAGAGTGTGGAGGCCTCCCAATGACTATAGCCTCTCTGGGAATTTCTTACTCTCACATTATTCTGCACTCAGCTTCCAGTAGTTCAACATGAGCATGTAAGTGTTCCCACCAGTTTACGGATGTCAGTGGTTTCTGCCCTGGTAAGCAATTCTTAGGAGCTGCTTATCTCTAGATTTTCTTTTTGTTTGTTTGTTTGTTTTCATTAAAATTTGGAGTGGCAGTTTGCCTTTCAGTTTAAGTTTTCTGGGTGCTTCAAGAAGATTTTGGTTTTCAGTTTGTATAGCACTAAACATTGTAACCGGCCATTGCCCTGGTCTTTATGAATTATTGCAGTAAGGTACCACAAAGGGGATCAGTGGACAGGACAGTGGCAGCCTCAGGGGTGGCCATGGTGAGACATTGAGCCTAGTCAGCAGAATATAGCAATGCTATGGGAGGCTTAAAAATCAGAAGGCAGCCCTAGCTGATTTGGCTCAGTTTTTAGAATAAACCCATAGAGCATGAGCCTGTGGATTGAGGGGTCCCCGGGTTCGATTCTGGTCAAAGGCACATGCTTGGGTTGTGGGCTTGGTCCCCATTGGGGGAGATGCAGGAGGCAGCCAATCAATGATTCTCTCTCATCATTGATGTTTCTATCTCTTTTTTCCTCTCCCTTCCTCTTTGAAATCAATAAATATATATATATATATATATATATATATATATATATATATATATATATATATATTTTAAATCAGAAGACTCAGCCATCCAGAGGTAGTGCTGAGAAACTCAACAATGGAAGTAGAATGCAGAAGCTAAATTCAGGTTAATACTTAAAAAATTTTTAAAGAGTTAAAATATTCAGGTTTAGGTCTTTCCATCTTTGAAAAATTTATTTTAAATTAACCACAAAATTATACCATTTGGAGACAGGTGAGTGTGAATGTTTTTTCTCATAGCATAATACACAATGCTAAACATAATAGCATTTTATTTATTTATTAAAAGTATTAACTTCATGGTATGTATTTTTGATACAAATCTCTAGGGGGTTTTAAGTGTCTTTCAATATAGGATATATTAATTAAGTTAAATATTGCAATGAGTAATTCAGGAAAGTTGATTCTCATACTTAAAAAACTCACATGTTAACATCTTTAGGTCTTTAAATTTGCCTACATAGAAGAATCATCATAGTTCTATAAATTGCCTGAATAACTTCATTAAAATACAAGATATTTGGGCCTTAGTTTACTTACATTCTACTTATATAATTATTTACCCAGATTTCTTCTGGTTCAAATTGCTCTAAGTTAAATAGTCACTAAAACTGAGAGCATAGTATTGAAGCAAACAATTTTTAATTAATCTTCTAGAAGAGTACACCTTGACAATCATTTTGAAAATTGACTTACTTAAATACAATTGTCAATAACTGGGAAATAATGAAAATATGACCAAAGTTAGTAAGAAAGTATGACTAGAATTGTAAGTAGATATGTATTATGTATCATATTCTAACAGAAGATAAAAAAGCAAAGTTGTTTAATCAATATTAACCTGATATGAAGAATATCAGATTTTTAACAGTATTTCAGAACTCTTTGAATCTCATTTCTACCAGATAAACTAATTTCACAGAATTATAAAAAAAAAAAGGTAGAGAAAATATAACTGGTAGGTGGCATATGTTCAGTGTCAGCCCTCCACCAATCTTTTGTTATTGGCAAATTAGTTTTGTATTATTCCCTAATCAATTTTATTCCAGTCTAAATCTCATCATTCCTTTAAGACCCAAATAACCACACCTTTGCTATGAAGATTCTCTAATGGTCATACACAACCTATAGCTATTGCTTACTCCTCTCAACTATGTAAGCCTCAGAATATTCTACCTTTTAATGATATTTTCTTAGTTGCATGCTCATTCATTCTATGTCCCCTCAAATAGGACTCTTTCTAAGATTAAGGATTGCTGCATGTCTAGGACTATTATAGTACTCTGTATATACTCAGTAAAGACTTGTTGCTACTGGGAATGCGATCTTCATCAAAAGATATGCAATTTTGTTTTGTTTGTTAAATTTTCTTTCTTTGGATTGTGGCAGTCATAATTTCAGAATTCATTTTTATAGGGATATAAAATAAATGAGTTTCACCACAGAACTTCTAATATGAAAGAGAAAATTCTAGATGGGAGAAACTACCAGAGGAAACAGGACAACTCATCCAGCTGTGAATGCAAATACATTGTATTTGCCATTCCTTTAATTCCCATACTCCATTTCAGTGACAAATTTAGGTGCATATTATCATTATCATTACCATAAGTTTTTACTTATTCTTTCTTTTGCAAAGATCCAGAAATGAAGTCATTAGAGTTACAGTATCAGCTAAAAATTAATATAATAATACTTTATAAAAATAACAAGTAAATTATGTTTTTCCATTTTTGTTTTATTTTGAATTAAGCCCTACTTTCATTCAGCGTTTCCTTTCATCAGAATCCCATCCTCTTTAACTCGTTATTACCATTTGAGAAATCAGGAAAAATATTTTCAAGTTAGTCAAAATGATTTTGGAGAGAAAATTTTTATCTGAATATCATATAGGATTTGAACAAATGTCCATACCTAATTTATTTACCCACTAGGGAAAATTACACAGCAGTTGAGATCATTGCAATATCACCCTGAGTTTTTAGAATAAACCCAAAAGTTCAGAATTTATAAAAGAGAAGTTTAGTTATGAAACTCAAAAACTCTCTAAGTCTGTATGTAAAGTAAAAAGTAAGCTGAATAAACAGAGAAGGTTAATCTATAACCCAGCCTGTCCAGTCTACTATTTTAAATATAGCCTTTAGTTATGAGCCTCCCTTCATAGTGGAATGTGTTTTCATTGGACATTGATTACTGTTATTGTGGAGGTAGTTTGGATCAAATCTCACTTCTCACAACCCATTTCCTATCAGAGCTAATGGGTTTGCAGCTCATTTATAATGATCATATTGGCAGGGATTTAGCTGATACTAAATTTTCAAATACTCCATAGGAGAGGTTTTTCCACTCTCCTGAGTGCCTTTCAGCTGCAGGTAAAGAATGTTACAGCTGGATGAGAGAGCTAATTAGAGCCAATTATAGCCTAAGTGACCAGCATTGGCATTAAAATGTCTGGCAGAATCTACCTGTACTTGCAACACAGAGGTTTTGAATCTCTACAAATACCTGTCTTGGAACATTAACATTTTATAGAATAGCAGGTAATAAGTACTTAAATTTAATAATCAAATGAGCCATTGAGAAATGAATCCTGAAAGTAGGACTTCACTAGACATGATTTTACACTGACTGCCAAAGGCATCTCAAAATTAATAGTAAATATCAGATACTTAATGAGAAGCATCAAGGTTCTACAACCAATTTGGACTTTATAAATCCAGTGACCTGAATTTAATTCAACATATAAACTCATATTTTCTCATATGAGGCACATTGGATCAGCATTCTAAAGGAGCTATTTGCAGACTAACATCACTTTATTTTATTTCGCTTAGTTTGTCTAACAGAATTCACAGATTCCTTAGTGAGTGGGATTGTTTTTGTCCAAAATCTCTCCATTCCTATCTATTCTAGTTGTAAGGACGTAGGTCCTCATCTGTCCCTTAAAAAGTAGGGAAAAGTTTGTATAGGGACAAACATTTTCTCTAGCCTTTTAAAGCTTTTATTTGACAAGCAAATGGTATGATTGAGGAATAGAGTGAAATAGAATACTTAGCACTGAATGTTAAAGTTTTGGAAGGGACTTTAAAGAAACTTACATCACTTTCAATATGTAATTGTGAAAAATTGAAATTTTTATCTATCTCTCTAATCCATTAATCTCTCCAACATCTATCTATCTAGTTATCTATCCATCCATCTGTCATGCATATAAGTATCTATCTCAGAAACTATAATACCACATTCTGAAATATACAGATGCTCCAAACAATGTTCAGAGGTAAATATAATGAATAATTTTGAAATACATTTACAAGGACTGAGAATTAAAAATGTTAAAAATGAAAAAATATTTTAAAACATTTCATTCTTATGCTTTATGCTTGTCAGGCAAGTCTTAGTTGTAGAAAATTACATTAGAAGTTTCTACTGCTTAGTCAGTTTTTAATTTAAAACACAAAGCCTACATCTCTATCTATAAAACCCTAATATGCAAATAGACCGAACGGCAGAACAACCGAACAACCAAACAACTGGTCGCTATGACATGCGCTGACCACCAGGGTTTGCATGCGGAACATGGTGGGCGTCGGCCACTGCAGGATGGTGGTGCAGGTGAGTGGGGGTGCCAGACCAAGGCGGGGTGCTGGTTGCTGTCATTGGGGCACTGGTTGCTGTCATCAGGGCGAGCCCTTAGTGGTTATTGAAAATTCTTTGCTCCCGCCAGGTGCTCGCACCTGCTGCCAGCGCTGGCCCTGCTTGTACCCACTGCCAGTGCTGGAGCTGCCACTTGCACCCACTGCCAGCGCCTAGTGCCAGCCCTGATCACTTGGCGCTATCAGTGGGTGCGAGTGGTGGCTGCTAGCCCTGATTGCCCCTCAGGTCTTCTACACCTCCTCCTGCTTCTGAGGGGCTATCAGAGCCAACAGCCGACTCTCGCACCCACTGACGTCGCTGGCCCTGCTTGCACCTGCTGCTGGTGCTGGCCCCAATCACTCCATGCTGCCAGCAGGTGTGAGTGGGGCCAGTGCTATCAGCATGTGGGAGCGGTGGTGGTGGGGGCTTCCGGCAGACAGGGGATTGGGGGCCATGACTGGAGGTGCTGGGTGGGGACACAGAGGATGGGCTGAGACCCGCCCCTGTGCCCACCGCAGGCTCATGGCCCACAGCTCCTTTCAAGGTGCATGAATTTATGCACTGGGCCCCTAGTTTATTATATAATTGTGTATATTTATAATGCACCATTTTCTGAAATTCACAGCCACAGAATGTAGCCATAAGTTATAGGGAGTAATCAATAATTTCTGATAGGTTGAACACAACAAAATCAATTAACATCTAATGAAAACAAAAGTTGTTCTTCTGGTATGCATTTCTAAACAGCATTAAAAACTATCTGATGAAAATACACTTCATGGAATTGTTTGTCCTTATTCAAATTCAATTCCAGTTATGACCCTGAGAGATGATTAGTAAATGTGACTTTTTAATTAGCATTTTGCATAATTCATTGAAATTATAATGCATTCATGCATTTGATTGTCAAGGTGCAGATGTGCTAATATGAAGCTATAATTTTCTCATCTAAATAACTCTTTTAGTAGCACTCTCATTTCTTACAATTTTATTGTTTAGGACCTATTATTTTTCATTTTAAAGAATGAGTTCAGAGAGAAGTGGATACTGGTCAGTCTGTATTGTGATAGTGGATTGTTTAGAATAGTAGAAATCAAAGGAAACTAACATCATATATAAAAGGTTGTTTATTTTATTTTAGTGAAATCTATTTGACCATTATTTATGTAACTTTAAAATGTAAAAAGCGGCTTTCCTTTTCAAACCACCACTAAATTAGAGTGAAATTGAGTCAAATAGGAATTATACAATAAAAAATTGGAGGTTTGTTTCATTGCACAGGAGTTGCATGGACACAAAAATCAGACTGTTCACATGATGCTCATATGACATTGGTAGTAAACATAAAATATGGGCATGTATTTGATACTTGGTTTTATGAGATGAGCCCTGGTACTTGAAAAATATATGAAACATAATCTATTCATACCTCTGTTAAACAGATTTCCAGACTGTTCCCCAACATATATCTGTTTCTATTGGAATTAGTATTTGTTTCTATGAAAATATCAAACTTCTATCAACTGGGCAGCTCAGCTTCAACTCTGAGGAAAATGAGAAAAAAAAGGGAGTAAATATAGAATGTGGTTGCTCCAAAGAAATGCAGGGTGCACCGTGTTTTTACTAAAAGGCTCACTGTGACTTTGTTTTTCTTTCTGTACACCGGATGGGCTGTTAGAATGAAATAGATGTTTCCAAATGAGGTGAGAGAACTTTTGAACTAGGATTCTTAGCCATTGGTCCTATTTACAAATGAGTTACTAGTAAACTGCTGGGAATCAAACACCCACACACGTGGATAGTTGCTACCTACTTCACCAACATAGATTTTTGTGTTCTTGGTACTGAAAAATTTGCCAGTAAAACTGCGATTATTGCAAACATGTGTGGTGACACTGAATGAGAATTCCAGGGAGTGGTGTGGTAGAATGAATATTATTATTTGGGGAAATGCTTCCTTAGGACATTATAGGAAAAGTGCTGCCTACATTTCCAAACTCCGCCATACAGATTTCTTATTACATGGATAACAGTATGAAAAGACCTCTATGTTGCTCCTGGCACAGTCCACATGGGTCCCTGGTAGGTAATCCCTCACAGCAATTTTATAGCATCTGGCTCCAGGTGCTCATAAAACATAGTGAAGCATTGCATTTGTGGCAATGCTGATGAGCTGAGATTGGCTCCTGTTGAGTTCCACTGCTGTGTTTCTCAGTAGCATTATAATGTGTCATAGGATTCTTTAATGCTAAGATACTACTTTTTCCCTTTACTTACAAATCCTATCTAATAAAAGAGTAATATGCAAATTGGCCATCACTCCAAGGCACAAGATGGCCGCCCCCATGTGGACACAAGATGGCCACCACAAGATGGCCTGCAGGGGAGGGCAGTTGTGGGAAGTTGGGGTGACCAGGCCAGCAGAGGAGGGCAGTTGGGAAGGACCCAGGCCTGCAGGGAGGGCAGGTGGGGGGGGACCAGGCCTGCAGGGGAGGGCAGTTGGGAGGGATAAGGCCTGCAGGGGAGGGCAGTTGGGGGGAACCAGGCCTGCAGGGGAGGGCAATTGGGGGGAGGACCAGACCTACAGGGGAGGGCAGTTGGAGGGACCAGGCCTGCAGGGGAGGGCAGTTGCGGGGGCAGGACCAGGCCTGCAGGGGAGGGCAGTTGGGAGGGACCAGGCCTGCCCTGGAGGACAGTTGGGGGGAACCCAGGCCTGCAGGGAAGGGCAGGTGGGGGGGGGACCAGGCCAGAAGGGGAGGGCAGTTGGGGGGGGACCAGGCCTGCAGGAAAGGACAGTTGGGGGGGACCCAGTCCTGCAGGGCAAGGCAGCTGGGGGGGGCAGGCTAACAGGAAAGGACATTTGGGGGGACCCAGGCCTGCAGGGGAGGGCAGTTGGGGAGGACCAGGCCTGCAGGGGAGGGCAGTTGTGGGCGATCAGGCCAGCAGGGAGGGCAGTTAGGGGTAACCAGGCCAGCAGTGAAGGGCAGTTGGGGGAGACCAGGACAGCAGGGGAGGGCAGTTGGGGGGGGGACCAGGCCTGCAGGAAAGGACAGTTGGGGGGGACCCAGTCCTGCAGGGCAAGGCAGCTGGGGGGGGGGGGGCAGGCTAACAGGAAAGGACATTTGAGGGGACCCAGGCCTGCAGGGGAGGGCAGTTGGGGAGGACCAGGCCTGCAGGGGAGGGCAGTTGTGGGCGATCAGGCCAGCAGGGAGGGCAGTTAGGGGTGACCGGGCCAGCAGAGGAGGGCAGTTGGGAGAGACCAGGCCAGCAGGGAAGGGCAGTTGGGGTTGGGGGCCAGGCCTGCAGGAAAGGACAGTTGGAGGGACCAGGCCTGTAGGGGAGAGCACTTGGAGGGAACCAGGCCTGCAGGGGAGGGCAGTTGGGGGGGCAGGACCAGGCCTGCAGTGGATGGCAGTTGGGGGGGACCAGGCCTGCCCTGAAGGACAGTTGGGGTAACCCAGGCCTGCAGGGAAGGGCAGTGGGGGGGGGGGAGAGACCAGGCCTACAGGGGAGGGCAGTTGGGGGAGACCAGGCCAGCAGGGGACGGAAGTTGGGGGGACCAGGCCTGCAGGAGAGGGAAGTTGGGGGGATCAGGTCTGCAAGGGAGGGCAGTTGGGGGGGGGGCAGGCCTGCAGGGGAGGGCCTGCAGGGGAAGACACAGCCAGCAGTCCTGGATTGTGAGAGGGATGTCCAACTGCCCGATCCCAATGGGATCCGGCCTAAATGGGTGGTCAGACATCCCTCAAGGGGTCCCAGATTGGAGAGGGTGCAGGCTGGGCTTAAGGACACCCTCCCCTCTCCCTGTGCACGAATTTCGTGCACTGGGCCTCTAGTGGTTATACCAGGCCAGCAGGGTAGGGCAGTTGGGGGAGACCAGACCTACAGGGGAGGGCAGTTGGAGGGACCAGGCCTGTAGGGGAGAGCCACACTCAAGGTTGTTTTCATAAAATATGTTAATTAACTTGAAATTTGAGGGTGAAGGTTTTTATTTTTTTATTTTATTGATTTTTTTACAGAGAGGAAGAGAGAGGGATAGAGAGTTAGAAACATCAATGAGAGAGAAACATCAATCAGCTGCCTCTTGCACACGCCCTACTGGGGATGTGCCCGCAACCAAGGTACATGCCCTTGACCGGAATCGAACCTGGGACCCTTGAGTCCGCAGGCCGACGCTCTATCCACTGAGCCAAACCGGTTTCAGCAGGGTGAAGGTTTTAAATGTCCCAGAAATTGCCAAATATTTGGAAATCATCATATTAGATCAATAATGTGAAATTTCCAAATAAGAAAGTAATTTATTAAAAATGTTTCATTACCGCTTTAAGAGTAAACTTACAGTTCTAAATTTTATGTTAGAAGGGCTAAGTAATTGTATCATTTGTGTGATCTTCATGTGCATATCACTTGCACCTTCACTTAATGGTCTTTATCTTTAGTAACATTATAAAAGTCATGAACCCTTAAGAGTAAACTCTTGGAAGTTCAAATATATGTAAAGAAAGGCTTTCTGAATACCATACAAATGAAAACATAAAGATAATCATTTATAAGATCATTTAAAAATTAGGCCAATGTTGTAGGATATCATAGTAATATTTCCTTAATGCTAATGTTCCCAGAAGGTTTCCAGTTAAGAAGGTGATTTGATTTTACAGGCAGGCTGGCAAAGAAGAAACAGTGAGGAGAAGTGAGACACACTTTGTAGTATGTTGTGTTTTAGTATACAAATCATATTTTTAGACATTTCCTTGTTTGATAACACTGTCCATGTTCTCCTACATTACCATTAACCTAAAGTCTTTGAATCATTCGGTTGCTTTAACTGTAATATTTCTAGGAAAATTCAAGTGCTTTACAGATAAAATCTCACTAATCAACATACAACTCTCAGAAAAGGCAAATGCATGCATTCGATTCTACTGGGTGTATGGCAAGCCTGGGATGGGATGAAGTGAATTACATCGCAGAATCTCAACTTCACTGCTTTTGTGGGGTTATGCAGAGCAAAGTGGCATTGATTAGTGTGTACCTTACCTGGATTATAAAGATAATTGTGTCGGTCCTCTTCTTAAATTTGGCTTCATATTTTATTAAAATAAAAAGATGAGGTGATAACTTAATGTTTCACACTTTGCACTTTTTTGTCTTAGTCATATTTCATTGAAAGAGAGCAATTTTTAGCTCAATTTTAGTCTAGTTTTTAGCAATTTAAAAATGAAATATGAGAAGGGACAGAAATTTATGGGAAAATAGATGCAAAAATACTTTACAGAAAGTAACCCTTCATAGAAAGGACAATGCCCAGTAGTCAATGGGAAAGTGTTGGGAAGTTATTTTTGAATTGTTAGGACCACAGAGGTCTCTACAGCATTGCTTACTGAAACCAGATAATAGGTGGCACTAGTAGGTATTCTGTTCATCATCACACAGCAAGAACCTCATTAATTTTCAACTTTGGAGATTCCTCAGATATTATGGTAATAAGAGGCCAGTAGACAACAAGGGGCTATCACCATCCTAGCAGGATAATTGTGATCAGTTAGAGCAGTGGTTGGCAAACTCATTAGTCAACAGAGCCAAATATCAACAGTACAACGATTGAAATTTCTTTTGAGAGCCAAATTTTTTAAACTTAAACTTCTTCTAACACCACTTCTTCAAAATAGACTCGCCCAGGTATTTTGTGGAAGAGCCACACTCAAGGGGCCAAAGAGCCGCATGTGGCTCGCGAGCCGCAGTTTGCTGACCACGGAGTTAGAGAAACAGCTGCATTTAGATAATAGCATAGAGAAGAATTTGCTTGAAACTTAAGTGATTCACTTGAGCATCTTTTGCCATTTTCTTGCTCAGTTTGGATGGGAAAAGGAAATAGTATGGTGGCCAAGGGATCAAACTTCTTAGAAATAAAGGTCTGTATCACCCCAACAGATAAACCACTCAAAATAGCAGAAGTGAGGGTAAGGGGGTCTATAATGAGTAGTAGAGAAGAGAAATAGCACAGATCAGTTGTGCCTTCAAGACTAGCTGTAGTGGCATATAGCAGTTCATTTACACATCTTATAAGTTTTCCTGATAAAGAAGCCCACCAGATTATCGATTAATTCTTTCTAGAACTTATATTACAAAGCAACGTAGGGACAGATTGGACTCAATCACCCTACAACTTCTACCCTTTCCACCCTGGCTTCAGAGCTGAAGCACTGATTTTCCTAGCTGCTGAGTGTGCTGGTGGCTAGCAGTTGTCAGCTGATTCCCCTTTTGGGAATTGCTTATGATTATAGAGAACTGCCTTATTCCATGTCAAGCCTGGTCCCCAGAGACTATTCACAGCCCTTGACAGTTTAATCAGGATACAGAGAGAGCCTGGTCCTTCTGCTACCATGCAAAATAATTCTACAGGACCTTTCCTCTTCCAGGGTTTTCCAATTGACTGAAACCACTGTTGTAACTGTGTCACAGTACAAATTCTATTTTTATTTGAAGTATACTATTCAAACTGGTAAGCGCATACATGTGCCAGAATATGTTTACATAAGTTTTCACAATGGATAACCTCTTAAGAAACTAGTAAACAAGATCAAGAAACATAGCATTATGACTAGCGTCCCTAAAGCCACAATTGGGCTGCCTTTCAGTCACTCTTCAATGCAAAGGAGCACCCTCAATCCTGACTTCTAATACCAGGAATTGGTGGTGTATGATTTTTATCTTTATATAAATACAAAAATAAAGTCTGTGTGCTTTGGGTGTTTTTTTTTTCAGTATTATATTTTGAGATTCTTATATGTTGTGGATTTATTTGTGGTCCATGCTCTATAGTGATCAATGCATGATATATTGCAAAACACTCATCCATTCTACAGCAAAGTAACATTTGTGGTGAATTTTCTTAGACGCTATTATGAATGGTTCTGCAATCAAGTGTCTTGTAAATGAGTTTTGTCAAATATATACATACAGTTTATATATACATACTAGTAGCCCGTTTGCACGAAGATTCGTGCAATAGACCTTCATTCACCTGGCTGCCTGCACCAGTTTTCTGCCGGCACCAGGGACCCAGGCCTTGGCTGTGGCCACCACCTTCTGCCTTTTTCAGGGTCGGGGCTTGGCCCCGGGGAGTGGCCTTGGGCTCTGCGGCACCCAACATCCTTGCTAAGGATCGCAGGAGCCGACCCCCAGTGGTTTCCGGCGATCCGTGCAGGCTGCCCACTGGTGCCCAAGGCCGGGAAAGCCTCCGCCCCAGGCTTTCCTGGCCTTGGGCTCGCCGCACCCAGCGTCCCTGCTACCGATCACAGGAGCCGACCCCCAGTGGTTTCCTGCGATGGGTGCAGGCTCCCCGCTGGTGCCCAAGGCCCGGAAAGCCTCGGCCCCTGGGACCCCCGTGAGCGGCGGGAGGGGCGGGAGGGGCCGGGCCACACCCCCCTGGTGGCAGATCGCCCCCGGGACCCCCGGGAGGGGCGGGAGGGGAGGGAGGGGCCGGCCACGCCCCCCCCGGGGTGCCGATCGCCCCAGGCACCCGCGGGAGAGGCGGCATGGGCCCGGCCACGCCCCCCCAGGTGGCCGATCGACACCCGGGACCCCCAGGAGCGGCGGCATGGGCCCGGCCACTGGGTACCGCCATCTTGATCTTCTCAATGGCGGATATGCCACCCGGAGTCCCGCCCCCAGCCTCCTGCCGGCCCAATCGTGGGCATAGCGGAGGTGCGGTCAATTTGCATGTTTCTCTATTATAAGGTAAGATATACAATTCTATTTATTTATACTCAATCCTGCTTTATTTACTCTCCACAATTTTGGATTCAAAGTGTAATCTTTCCATTAAACTTCCTACCTGCATCTCAGACTCTTTTCTGGGAAAGTCCACTTATATGCTGTGGGTCAAATTGCATTCTCCTAAAAGATATGTTCAAGTTCTAGCCTCTGGTGGCTGTGAATGTGACATTATTTGGAAACAGGGTCTTAGCAGGTGTAATTAGTAAGAAATCAACCGAAGGACTTGTATGCATGCATATGAGCATAACCAATGGACGCAAGACACTGAGGAGGCAGGGTGAGGGCATGTGCGGGGCGGGGTAGGAGAGGCTGGGTGGAGGTCAATGGGGAAAAAAAGGAGACATATCTACTACTATTTGTAATACTTTAAACAATAAAATAAAATAAAAATAAAAAGATGAGGTCATACTGGTTTATGATAACCTCTAAATCCAATGACTTTGTCTTTATAGAGCAGGTGATATTTAAAGACACAGACACAGCAGAGACACACAAGGATGAAGGCAGTGTGACAGCAGAAACAGTGATTGGCATGATGCAGCTAGAGAAATATGCAAATTAGCCAGGACACCATAATGTCACGACAGAACAGCAGGAACCTGAGGCTGCATGGTGCCTGGCCAAGGTGAGGGACCTCAGTTTGTGCCCCCCGTCCCAGTGCTGGGCTGGGGGACCTCAGGCCATGCCCCCCACCCGGCGGGGCTTGACGGGGGACCTCAGGTCGCTCCCCTTGCACAACGGGGCTTGACAGGGACCTCAGGCCATGCCCCCTACCCCAGCATCAGGCCGGGGGACCTCAGGCCAGGCCCCCCACCCCAGCACCGGGCTGGGGGACCTGAGGACACACCCCCCCACCTGGAGGGGCTTGATAGGGGTGGGGCCAGCCGAGTCTGGGTCTCCTGCATTTTTGAAATGTGTGTGGGTGGTGGGTGGGGACTTGACTCTAGGTCCCATGGTGTGTTCCAGACTCTGACAGGAGGGAGATTTTCATATACATTTTACTAATTTTCTTTCATCTCTGACACTTGTATTATAGTTAAAGGGCAAATAACAATATTAAAATATTTCCTCTAATTAATTCCCTTTTAATGTGCATGAATTTTGTGCACTGGGCCACTAGTAAGCCAAGAATTGCCTGGGCCACCAGAAGCTTAGAGGCAAGAAAAATTCTTCCTAAAGCCTTCAGAGGGAGCATAATTCTGCCAAAATCTTGATTTGGAATTCTGGCTTCCAGGATTTCTGGAGAATAACTTCCTGTTATAACTTCAAGTTACCAAGGTTGTGGTAATTTTTTTACGATAGCCTTAGACAACTGATACTCTTCAACAAAAGCCAAAGCCAAAGAATGGGTATGAATTTTACTGACATTTTTAAAAATAGGTGAAGTTTTTGAGGAGCCTCCATACTGTTTTCCATAGTGCTGCATCAATTTATATTCCCACCAACAATGAAAAAGGATTCCCTTCTCTCTACATCTCCAGTACTTACTAGATTTTGTATTTTTTATAATAACCATTCTAATAATTGTGAAGTGATGTCTAATTGTGGTTTTGATTTGCATTTCCCTGATGATTAGTGATGCTGAGTATCTTTTCACAGGGTCACATTACATATGGGTAATATCAACTACTATGATGAAAATTTTAATTAGACAAAGACAATGATTATTATCATAGAAAAAAATAAAAGTTAGTACTCTCTTATTTTAACTATTTCTTTTCTTATGAAAAGGAGACTGTTTTCCACTTGTTATAGGAATAACACAGAATAAAACCTGTGAGTCTCCATGGTGGTCAAATGTAGTTTGCAATATCCTATAATATTTCCCTGTAAAATTAAAAGGTGGTTGAACATTTTTGGTGATCAAATACATTTTGACATTTTTAAAAAATATATTTCTTTATTGATTTCAGAGAGGAAGGGAGAAGGAGAGAGAGATAGAAACATCAATGATGAGAATCATAGATCGGCTACCTCCTGCACGCCCCCTACTGGAGATCGAGCCTGCAACCCAGGCATGTGCCCTTCGCCAGAATCAAACCTGGGACCTTTCAGTCTGCAGGGTGATGCTCTATCCACTGAGCCAAGCTGGCTAGGGCTCATTTTGACATGTTTGAGTCATATATAGTCAGCAGTCATTGTTTTAAAATCATGAATATTTTAATAAGTTTTAACATAAAGTATAAACATAAAGTAGCATACTTAAAACATTATTTGTGATAAATTAATAACTAGTCAAATAAAATACTTAATATTGTTTTCTCCTGTTTCTCTAATAGATATAAAAGTTTTATTTAAATAAGGAGGGGCACATTTATAGATTTGTGTACAGAAGCTAAATATAAGATGGCAGAGATTCAGAAATTGATTAGCTTCCATCCTTGGGATACCTGGAGATTCCTATAATAATATCACTGTCAGTCTATTTATCATGGCCAAACAATAAGTCTCTCTTAACCACAATCTCCTGGGAAGAGAAGCAAGCAGGGTTTGACAATGATTAACTATATCAACTCTTTATATGGAGCAATTGGACATAAGTATATCTCATATATATGCATTGTCTATTAAAAAGATGAGTGAATAAACAAATGGATAAGAAGCAATGCCTGGTAAGAATTGTCTTACAGCAGAAACTGCAGAGGATAAACTGGCATATGATAGATAAATCCACTGAAGATTGGTAAATAAAATGAAAAAGGCATAAACATGAATATGCATGCCTTTTGATTATTAATTCTCTATGGAAAATGTAAAATCCCATATAATAAAAGCCTAATATGCTAAGTGCCTGGTTGTCTGGTCATCCATTCAATCAATCGAAGCGTAATATGCTAATGATATGCTAAGGCTGCTCAACCACTCACTATGACGTGCACTGACCACCAGGGAACAGATGCTCCGACCAGTAGGTTAACTTGCTGCTGGAATCCAGCCGATCAGGACTGAGCAAGATGGGCCAGACATGCCCTGAAGCCCTCCTGTGGTCCCTCACTGGGTGGCCAACCTCCCGTGTCCCTCCCTGGCCACAATCATGCACTGGTGGGGTCCTTTGGCCTGGCCTGCTCCCTCTCGCAATCCAGGTCCCCTCAGGGGATGTCTGAGAGCAAGTTTTGGCCTGACAGAGGAATTACCGGTCATTATGATGCACAATGACCACCAGGGGGCAGACACTCAAAGCAGGAGTTTCCCCCATGGTGGTCAGTGCGCTCCCACTGGGGGAGCACCGCTCAGCCAGAAGCCGGGCTCATGGCTGGCGAGTGCAGAGGCAGTGGTGGGAGCCTCTCCCGCGTCCGCAGCAGTGCTAAGGATGTCTGACTGCCCGTTTAGGCCCACTCCCCACAAGAGGGCGCAGGCCAGGCTGAGGGATTACCCGCCCCCCGAGTGCACAAATTCTATGCACCAGGCCTCTAGTCATTTAATAATTGTAAGAGATACCTAGAGATTATTATTTTCTTTCCTTCATAAACCATTAGCCAACAGTAATTTTTTTCTTCATGAATTTTAGAAGAAACTCTGAAACAAAAGCCTATTATAGGATACTAGAGGCCCGGTGCATGAAATTCATGCATAGGGGGTTGTGACCCTCAGCCAAACCTGCACCCTCTCCAATCTGGGACCCCTCGAGGGATGTCCGACTGCCCGTTTAGGCCTGATTCTGGTAGGATCGGGCCTAAATGGGCAGTTGGACATCCCTCACACAATCCAGGACTGCTGGCTCCCAATTGCTCACCTGCCTGCCTTCCTGATTGCCCCTAACTGCTTCTGCCTGCCAGTCTGATTACCCGCTAACCACTCCCCTGCCAGCCTGATTGATGCCTAACAGCTCCCCTGCCAGCCTGATTGCTCCTAACTGCCATCCCCTGCAGGCCTGGTCCCCCGCAACTGCTCTCCCCTGTATGCCTGGGTCCCCCCCAACTGCCCTTCCCTGAAGGCCAGGTCGCCCTCAACTTCCCTCCTCTGCCAGCCTGGTCACTCCTAACTTTCCTCCCCTGCTGTCCTGATCTCCCATAACTGCCCTCCCTTGTAGACCTGGTCCCTCCCAACTGCCCTCCCCTGCTGGCCTGATCGCCCACAACTGCCCTCCCTTGTAGGCCTGGTCCCTCCCAACTGCCCTTCCCTGCTGGCCATCTTGTGGTGGCCATCTTGTGTCCACATGGGGGCAGCCATCTTTGACCACATGGGGGCAGCCATCTTGTGTGTTGGAGTGATGGTCAATTTGCATATTACTCTTTTATTAGATAGGATAGATGCCTGGTGCACGACTGGGGGCTGGCTGGTTTGCCCTGAAGGGCGTCCCGGATCAGGGTGGGGGTTCCCTTGGGGCATAGGGTGGCCTGGGCAAGGGGCCTGTGGTGGTTTGCAGGTGGGCCTCAACCCCCGGCGACCCAAGAGGAGGCCCTAGTATCTGGGATTTATTTATCTTCTATAATTGAAACTTTGTAACCTTGAGCAGAGGCCAGGGCATGCCAGGGTGGGCGGGAAGCTTGGCTTCCTTCATTGCTGGGGCAACCCAAGCCTCCAGCTGGCTCCAGCTCCGTGGCTGCTGCCATCTTTGTTGGGATTTATTTATCTTCTATAATTGAGACTTTGTAGCCTTGAGTGGAGGCCAGGGCTGGCCAGGATGGGTGGGAAGCTTGGCTTCCTTCATCACTGGGGGCAACCCAAGCCTCCTGCTCTCTACAGCTCTGTGGCTGCTGCCATTTTTGTGGGTTAATTTGCATACTCACTCCTGATTGGCTGGTGGGCGTGGCTTGTGGGTGTATCAGAGGTACAGTCAGTTTGCATGTTTCTCTTTTATTAGATAGTATACCTACATACAAATTCATATAAAGGGTAGGGCAGAAATAGATTTACAGCTGTGAGTAAATAATATTATTTATTATTCTTTTCCATATAAGCTATTATTAATCTACTTTTGCCCCACCTTGTGCATATATATTCATTTATTCACATATATATTTTAATACTTTTATTGATTTCAGAGATGAAGGGAAAGGGGAGAGAGAGAGAAAGAAACATTAAGGATGACAAAGAATCATTGATTGACTGCCCACACTGGGGATCGAACCTGCAACCCACACATGTACCCCAACTTAGAATCAAACCCTGACCTCCTGGTTCATAGGTCAATGCTCAACCACTGAGCCATGCCAGCTGGGCTATTCATATATTTTATATTTAATTTCTCCTAGTGTATTCTGATGAACAAATATTGCTTAACAAAAAATGTAGTTAAGGTCATTTATTGGAAAATAAGTTCTTCTGAAAAAAATAAGAAACGATAGTTAAAAGTGTATTTCTATGATATACTGATAATTCATATAGCCTACAGAATGAATCTTAGATGTTCTTTAAGCATATGGAAAACAAAAAAGGAAGTGAAGTTATTTGGACAGTATTAATTTGGAGATGCTAAAAGGAAGATAGTAGTTAAATAAATAGACATGTCTTAAATAAGTAGACAGAATATCTTAGGTAAGACATATTTTTAAGGAAATATTTTTAAACAGGGTTATGTAAATATTATTTCAAGTATGGACAATTATTTTCCTAGTGTTTATCTTTCTTTTCTTCCTCTGGTATCAGGGACCTTATATAGACCACAAGTGGATGTGGTGAGTCTTTCTTGGCAAAAGAAGAGAAAATCAGAATATAAATTTTCTAGAAATCCTCTAAGAAAATAAAAGCAGGTTTTCTGTTGCATGCATATGGAATTACCTCCTAGAGAGTAAAAGAGAACAAGAAGAACAATATCTTGCATGTAGTGTTGGCTAAAATCTTATTACACACTAGTGAATTTTCATTTTGTCTGGAAGAAGCTATTATTCATTTCAAGCTCAAATACATTACTCAAAATTATAAGTTTTCTGGCACTTTTTACTAAAACCCAGGTGTGCTAGCTGTCATAACCAGAAAATGCAGCACCTGAAAGGCTGTATACTCCTGGGATTCCAAATACCCTTAAAAGTATACACACTGATTACTTTCTTCGATTTAACATTTTAAATCATCATTACAAGGAAAGGGGCTTTATTCCTTTTTCATAAATTCCATGCAACCATGTAGAATCTCATCAATTTTCTTTGACAAAAGTTTACAAAAATGTCTTTAAATTTGTATTAAACCTATAGTGGGAGGGTTCTTGACTAGCCCAAGTCTTGTTCCTGTGCTACAAATAACCAACATTATATTCAGTTGCACTAGATGTGAATTCCTTTTGTTCACTTTCATGAAGTCTTATTTAGCATACTGTGATGAATAAATATTGCTTTCTAGAATGGAGGGAAAGATTGCTTAGAGAGACTCTAAGAATAACATTATTTAGAAGCTGCCCTGGCTGGTGTTGCGCTCAGTGGTTGGAGCATTGGCCCACCCTCTTAAGGGTCTCAGGTTCCTTCAGGTTCTATTCCTGGTCAAGGGCATGTACCTGGGTTGTTGCAGGTTCCCTTCTTGCCCCCTGGTAGGGGTGTCTGTGGGAGGCAACCAGTGGATGTGTCTCACCGCAATGCCTCCCTCTCCCTCTCCCTCTCCCTCTCCCTCTCCCTCTCCCTCTCCCTCTCCCTCTCCCTCTCCCTCTCCCTCTCCCTCTCCCTCTCCCTCTCCCTCTCCCTCTCCCTCTCCCTCCCTCCATTCTTTCCACTCTCTCTGAAAAGCAATGTAATGGATATATATATCCATCCATCCTCTGGTGAGGATTAACAAAAAACAAAACAAACAAAAAATTATTTAGAAGCCAATTTTTCACAATTTGTCAATAATAAATCTGAAGAGCCTAAAAAATATTGTCTCTTAATGAACCACTGAAAGAAAGGAAAGCAAACTTATTTGAAGCAAATTAGTTTGGAGAGGTTGAAGCCTCCTATTTTAATTGAACGTAAATGGTGCATTCAGTATGCAAGGCACCATCATTTGAACAGTCTTGAAAAAGAAAAAAAAAAGAAGTCTCTCTATTCAAGAAACAGCACATTAAAAAGCCATGTACAGCCTAGTTATGTCAGTAACCGGTGTTATGTGTGTGTTAGCAGACCACCTTAGTGGATGAGATGTATTATAATCAGGATGTTCATCATACATAATTACTGAACAGGAGCTGTGTTATATGGCACTGACAAGCATGGATCTGAAGTTCTAGATTTATGTTCTTTTAGGTTCCTAAGCAGAGCTTGTTATGTGTAAACCAGCAGAAGCAAATGGACTGCTCTCCAGAGTACAATAGAACAATGTAGGGTTTTACAGAGGAGAAAGGTTCCTCTAGTGAAACCACAGACATACAGGAGCTGGAGAGGCAAATCCCACAACTGACCAAAAGGAACCACTGGTCACACTTAAAACCGAATTGATATATATCAAATCTGACAAGCAGGACACCTAGGGAGGGAGAGAGAGAACTTCTTGTTTAAAAACTGGCACAAACCTGTGTGTATTGAATAAAAATCGAAAGCACTGAATCTACAGTCACTTTTTAGTAGATGTGTAACTTTGAAAGCATCTGTTATCTCTTTTTCCATTTTCTCTTCCAAAAAATAGAGAGAATACCTGTACTGCCCACCTGGTTTCCATAAGAATTCAATAGGATGAGGATGGGATAGTAACCTCTATGTAATTGTCAGCTATAATTAATATCCTGATTTTATTGATGAGAAAAATTCTCAGAGTTTAAGTGACTGGCCCAACATTACCCAGCTGTGAGTAACAAAATAAAAGACAAATGAGTACTTAAGTTATTTGATGCTGCATAACAAATCACCCCGACATTTATTGACTTAAAATGAGAACAAATGCCCGAGCTGGTTTGGCTCAGTGGATAGAGGGTCCACCTGCAGACTGAAGGGTCCCAGGTTCGATTCCGGCCAAGGGCACATGCCCAGGTTGTGGGCTCGATCCCCAGTAGGGGGCATGCAGGAGGCAGCGGATCAATGATTCTCATCATTGATATTTCTCTCTCTCTCTTCCTCTCTGAAATCAATAAAAATATATTTTAAAAAAGAACAGTGTGTTATTTCCCATGATTCTGCTAGACTCACTTGGGCTCATTTACAGCTGCCTTTTTCTGGGTCAGGTGGGTGCTGGGCTCAGCTAGGACAGCTGAGATGGGAGAGCCTTTCCTCTCAAAACATTTGTCTTTTTTTTTTTTTTGAGATTTTCAAAATGCAAGCCACCAGTCTTCAAATTAACACCTCTGCTTGCCTCAGATTTACTGAAACTACATTGACCAAATCAAGTCACAGAGGTAAGTAAGCCCATGGTGTACAGGAGAGCACTACCCAAGGGTAAACACCAGAAGGTATGACTTATGGAATGTAGTTATTTGTGGATCTGAAAATCCTTTTATTTTAATGTGGTATTTTATTTATTAACTACAAATAAGGACATTTACAAAAAATAGAATAATTTTATAGATATTTTTAGAGTGAACAATCTGTGTATTTGTGTGTTTGTGAATACTTACATGGAAGTTTTACTGAAAATCCTTGAAATTTACTGACAGAATGATCTACAATCTAATTGTAAAAATATGAGTAAATGATGTTCTAAGTTTGTGGCAAACCACATAATCAGAATAATTAAGCTACTAAAGTATAAATTTATTTAGAAAACAAGGTACATGGATATTGAATCTTGCCTGTGCCACCAACTTGATAATTCATTACCTATTGATAGATATTTGCTGACATGAATATCTAAGGCAATAGATGCTAGCTATCATATTGAATGCTCTATGCATATGGAAATAGTTATGAAATAATGTATATATTTTTAGTAACATGTGCCTGTGATAAATCATGCATATCTTGGAGTTCACCTTAGTGTAATACTTCCTCATTTACACTGTGTTTTGGTTACTGCCTCTCCAAAGTGCAGATAATCCTATATAATAAAAGAGAAACATGTAAATTGACCGTACCTCCGCTATGCTCACCAGCCAATCAGAAGTGAGTATGTAAATTAACCCGAGAAAGATGACGGTTTAATGTGCATACCCAGGCCCCTCTGAGCCTGAAGGACCACACGTAGGGTCCCAGAATTCCTCCGGCAAGGAGTGGCCTACAGGCGCTGGCACCAAGTGGTCCAGGTCCCGGGACGAGTGGCCGGGGGTGCCAAGTGGGGTGGGTCCTGGGAAAAGCAGCCAGGGGAGCCAAGCACAAGCAGCCGCGGGGTAGGGTGGGAACTTGGCGACGTGGCGGAAGTTCCCGCCCCGCGGCCACTTGAGCCGCATCGCCATGTCTGTGGGATCCACGCGCCCCAGCCCCTGACACAGCAAACGCGTGGCCGCCTGGCTTGGCATCGTGCCCCAGTGGCTGCCGTGCTCTGTGTCTGTGGGATCCATGCTCCCCAGCCCGTGGACACAGTGAACGCAGGGCCACTGGGCTTGGGGGTGTGACCCTGGCATCCAGGGACACGCCCATAGCCCAGTGGACACAACACAGGGGATCCTCTGTGCATGGGCTTCAGAGGAAACACCTTTTCTTTACTTTTTTTCTTTTTAAATATATTTTATTGATTTTTTTACAGAGAAGAGGGGAGAGGGATAGACTCTCAGAAGCATCGATGAGAGAGAAACATCAATTAGCTGCCTCCTGCACACTCCCCACTGGGGATGTGCCCCCAACCAAAGGTACATGCCCTTAACAGGAATCAAACCTGGGACACTTCAGTCTGCAGGCCGACGCTCTATCCATTGAGTCAAACCAGTTTGAGCATAAACACCTTTTCTGACCGCTCATTGGCTAAGCTCCCTGTACACCTCCACTTGCAGTGTTCTTGGTAACTTCGGTAATAAGAATCCAAGAAGGTGATCTGGGGTTTTTCCACCACACTCCTAGAGAAAAAAGCAAAGGTCCACTGCTTGAGGGGCTAAGAAATGTCATATCCTGCCTTAGCCAGTTTGGCTCAGTCGATAGAGCCTTGGCCTGCCGACCACAGGGTCTAGGTTCGATTCTGATCAAGGGCATGTACCTAGGTTACAGGCTCCTCCCTGGCTGGGGCCCAGGTCAGGGCTCATGCAGGAGGCAACCAATCAAATTGTCCCTCTTACACTGATGTTTCTCTGTCTCTCCCTCTCTCTCTCTTCCACACTCTCTAAAAATCAATGGAAACATATCCTCAGGTGAGGATAAAAAAAAAAGAAAGAAAGAAAGAAATGTCATATCCTATGAAAGACACATCTTGAAAATGCCTAAAGAAAGTTGTCATTTTTTCATGGTGAAGGGACTGGAGTCCATGTCAATGAAAACAGCTTGGCAGTTGCAGTGGGTGGCAGTGGCTGCTGCAGCAGGGTGATGGGACTGGTGCCTTCCCCTGATCAGCTCATTCACCTCCTGCAGAGGGAGGCCAGCCTGCAGGTTAGGCCCGCTCCCCATGGACATCCATCGGTAGGACATCTCCTGAGGGCTCCCAGTCTGTTAGAGGGGGCAGGCTGGGCTGAGGGACCCCTCAGTGCACAAATTTTGTGCACCGGGCCCCTAGTCTATATATATATAAAAGGCTAAGTGACCCACCATCCATCCATCTGACAGTCCAACAGATGGACCGGCTGACACATATGACGTGCACTGGCAATTTAAAAATAAATGTTGACTCATGCATGCTCAATACATATAAAGCTCTTGCTGGTGCCAATCACATGTGTGTTTTAATTTTATAATACTATATTATATATACTATTAGTGGCCCGGTGCACAAAATTCATGCATGGAGGAGAGGATTCCCTCAGCCCAGCCTGCACCCTCTACAATCGGGGACCTTGGGGGATGTCTGACTGCCGGTTTAGGCCTGCTCCTGGGGATCGGGCCTAAACATGCAGTCGAACATCCCTCTCACAATCTGGCACTGCTGGCTCGTAACCGCTCTCCTGCCTGCCTGCCTGATTGCCCCTGATCTCTGCCTACCTACCTGATTGTCCCTAACCCCTCTGCCTGCCTGCCTGATCGCCCCTAATTGACCTCCCCTGCCAGCCTGATTTTGCCCCCAACAGCTCTCCCCTGCTGGCCTGATCTCGCCCCTAACTGCCCTCCACTGCTGGCCTGATCTCGCCCCTAACTGCCCTCCCCTGCTGGCTTGATCTCGCCCCCAGCTGCCCTCCCTGCAGCCTGATCTCGCCCCCAGCAGCCCTCCCCTGCCGGCCTGATCTTGCCTCTGACTGCCCTCCCTTGCCTCCCCTGCCAGCCTTATCTTGCCCCTAACTGCTCTGCCCCACCGGCCTGATCACCCCTAACTGCCTCTGCCTGCCTGATCGCCCCTAACTGCCCTCCCCTGCCAGCTTGACCTCACCCCCAGCTGCCCTCCCCTGCAGCCTGATCTCACCTCCAACAGCCCTCTCCTGCCAGCCTGATCTTGCCTCTGACTGCCCTCCCCTACCGGCCAATTTGGTTCTGATTGGTTGGTTTCTATGCCAGTCAGCGTCAAAAGCTCTGCCTCCTAGGCAGCCATTGACTCCTCACAGTTCACCCAGATTTGGTTCTGAATGGTTGGTTTCTATGCCAGTCAACATCTCTGGGCCTATCTTCAGGCCTGATCATAGAGGTGGGGCTGATCAGCAGCCCCCATAGAGGCCCGGAGAGAAACAGAGACACAGCTGCTGGCGAAGTCCAGAGAGAAAGAGAGAAGCAACGGCTGATCAACAGCTGCCACAGAGGCTGCGGATCAGACCCTGCCTCTCTCTCTCTTTTTTTTTTTTTAAATATATTTTATTGATTTTTTACAGAGAGGAAGAGAGAGGGATAGAGAGTTAGAAACATCGATGAGAGAGAAACATCCATCAGCTGCCTCTTGCACACCCCCTACTGGGAATGTGCCCGCAACCAAGGTACATGCCCTTGACCGGAATCGAACCTGGGACCCCTGAGTCCGCAGGCCGACACTCTATCCACTGAGCCAAACCGGTTTCGGCCTGCCTCTCTCTTTGAGCCTCTCTCCGGGCCTGATCCACAGCCCCCTTGGGAGTCAGTGCTGGGTCGCCACGGCAACCCAGCACTGACTGCAGGACTGACTTCCTGTTGGTCGAGCCTTCAGTTGTTTTAGATGTTACAGACCCTGGGTTTTTATATGTTAGGATTTTGACATGTAATTTTTTGCAGTAATGTAATTACTGCACAAATCTTTATTATAATTAATTTCTTTTCAATGTTCTTGAATCCATGCACCAGGCCACATTAATACCTATAATACAATTTCCCCTATTTATAGAATTAGAGATGAGGTACATAAAAAATCCATCATAGTGTTTGGCACTCAGTAGTCACTAAATAAACTTTAGCAATGTCCTCTCCTTTGTTTTGCTACTGATGTGCCTGCTCCTCCTCCTCTCTTGATTTTCCTTCTTTTTTTTTAATCTTCTCCTTCTAATTTCATCCTTTTTTTCTGTTCCCTTCCGCTCTTCCTCCTCTTCTGCTTCTGTTTATTCTGCATCTACTCCTCCTTCTTTTAAATTTCTAGTGTCTAACAGACTGCAGGTATTCAATAAATATTTGTTTATTGAATGAAATAATTTATAGAATTTTTGGCATTTGCATTAATTAAATGCCTTATTCAAATAACCTCCAAAGTTATAACCACATGAGTGGTATATACACACCATATTGACACTACACATAAATTTGAAGTCAAGAGATTTTATATGGTGTCCTTGTATTTTTCCTTTTTAATAATAAATATAAGCATCTTCTCTCTCAGGCTAGATGCTTATATGTATAATACCAGTTAATACTTCCAAATGTATTAAGTCTTTATTCAGAACTACACCTGGTAATATTAAGTTTTCAGACTTTACAATTTTAAATAATAAGATGTTAAATAGTCAATTTAATATTTTGTGCATAAATGTTTCTTCCTGGCATCCCATTAAGTTATACTTTATGAGTATTTACTGTACCTGATAATGAGGAAACTCACTTTTTAATTTAATGGATTCTTATCAGATCATTAATATTCTTATAGCTTAAAGCTTCCTGGTGAGAGAATAAAAACAGAATATTTAAATAATACTTGGTGGTGATGGTGATGTGTGTGTGTGTGTGCCTTTGTGTGTACATGTATACATATGTGTTCATGAATATGTATACTTCTTTCTTCCTCTTTTTCTTCCTTCCTTCTTAAATTTTATTTCTGATTTCTTTTGCTATGCACTATTTAAATATTTGTTTAGTAAAATATGGCATATTTTCCTTTATGACTTCTGGGTTACAACATACTTGATAAGTTTACAGCCATAAATTTTTTTTTTTTAATTTTCCATATTTTCTTCCAATTGTGTATATTTTAAACTCACCATGAAGTTTTATGCATTTGGTTGGGCATATGTTTGCTGTAAAATCAAACACTATACTTTTGGTTATATAAAACTGTAGTTGCCCTAACTGGTTTGGTTCAGTGGATAGAGAGTCGGCCTGTGGACTGAAAGGTCCCAGGTTTGATTCCAGTCAAGGGCATGTACCTTGGTTGCAGGCACATCCCCAGAAGATGGTGTGTAGGAGGCAGCTGATGGATGTTTCTCTC
Organism: Cnephaeus nilssonii; assembly: GCF_951640355.1. Taxonomy (NCBI): domain Eukaryota; kingdom Metazoa; phylum Chordata; class Mammalia; order Chiroptera; family Vespertilionidae; genus Cnephaeus; species Cnephaeus nilssonii. Next base: position 77,427,518 of record NC_137072.1, on the reverse strand, counting down.
TCATCAATGTTTCTAACTCTCTATCCCTCTCCCTTCCTGCCTGTAAAAAATCAATAAAATGTATTTTTTTAAAATAAAAATAAAACTGTAGCCAATTATCACACAATCACTAATTTAATATCATCTTTACCATGTACTACTATAACATTTATACATGCTTTACTGTCTAAACCTAACTGATTCCATTAAGGCATTTTATTATTCTTATACCAAAAACACACCTTTTTAATTACTGTAACTTTTAGTATGTTATGACATCTGGTGGCATGTTTACTTTCTCTATCTCAAAGTAATTATTTTTCAAAATGTTCTTGGATAATCCTGTGAATTTTATTTTACATATACAATTTAAAATCTTTTTACCTCTTTTCTGTTGATTTTCTTAATTTCTGCAATTATTCACACCTTTTGGAATTTTAACTAGACAAATGTTGGATTTTTCTGACCTCAATTTTATGTAATCTTTTTATTATGTAGTTCTTTTTTTATACTTAGTGAATTATATTTTGTGTTATTTCCTTTATTCAACTTCTATGTGGGAATCTTATTGCTCTTATGATACATAAGGTTTTTACAAATGTTAGCTCACTTAATTCTATAAACAACCTAGCAGGTTGGTACCTTATCACCATTTTTTACATTAGAAAAATTATACAGAAATCTTTAGAACTTGCTTAAGACCACATGACTATAAGCAGCACACCATAGATTTCAATCAACACACCGGGCTTACAAATTGATCTTAACCATTACACTAATTTCTTCAGTAATTACTTGTTCTATTTCTTCAGCAGAGAATGCCAACTAGCTGTCCTGTAGGGTTAGAGGGTAGAAATCAGACAAGCAGATGTGGATTCCTAACTGTATCCTGACTATGAAAAGATTTACTCTGGGAGTGAAGTGGTTTTTGTCTATATCTGGAAGCAGTTGCTACATTTTATTTCTTTTTCTGTATAAATTCTTTCTTATATCCAATAAAATGATTTGGATTATTTTGACTGGGTCTGCTTTAGTTTGCCCTCATCCCTCTAGGAGAGCTCTCTCTACAAGCATGCTACGCTTTGCAATTGTTGGGCTTTATTGTTATGAAGGCAAGCATTTAAGTACCTGCTTATGTTGAGATAATATCTTCTCTATACTCACTTTGTTGAGAGTTTTTATCATAAAAGGATGTTGAATTTTGTCAAATGCTTTTTCTACATCTATTGAGATGATCATAACGTTTTTATCTTTTATTTTGCTAATGTAATGTATAATGTTGATTGATTAATAGCTATTGAACATCATTGTATCCTTGAATGAAGCTGCTTGGTCATGTTGTGTAATATACTTAATGTATTGTTGAATCTGTGTTGCTAGAATTTTGTTGAGGAAATTTGAATCTATGTTCATCAAGAATATTGGCCTGTCATTTTATTTTTTGTAATATCTTTGTCTGCTTTTGTTATTAGAGACTAGAGGCCCGGTGCACAAAATTCGTGCACAGGTGGGGGGGGATGTCCCTCAGCCCAGCCTGCACCCTCTCCAATCTGGGACCCCTCGAGGGATGTTCAACTGCCCATTTAGACCCGGGCAGTTGGACATCCCTTTCACAATCCAGGACTGCTGGCTCCCAACTGCTCACCTGCCTGCCTGCCTGATTGCCCCTAACCACTTCTGCCTGCCAGCCTGATCACCCACTAACCACTCCCCTGCCAGCCTGATCAATGCCTAACTGTTCTCCTGCCATCCCAATTGCCCCTAACTGCTCTCCCCTGCCGGCCTGGTCACCTCTACCTGTCCTCCTTGTAGGCCTGGTTGTCCCCAACTGCCCTCTCCTGCTAGCCCAGTCACCCCTAACTGCCCTCCCTTGCCAGCCTGGTTGCCCCTAACTGCCCTCCCCTGCAGGCCTGATCGCTCCCAACTGCCCTCCCCTGTCGGCCTTGTTGCCCCCAACTGCCCTCCCCTGCAGGCCTGGTCCCTCCCAACTGCCCTCCTCTGCTCACCATCTTGTGGCAGCCATCTTGCGTCCACATGGGGGTGACCATCTTGTGTGTTGGAGTGATGGTCAAGTTGCATATTACCTCTTCATTATATAGGATATGCTGGCTTTGTGGAATGAGTTTGAAAGCATTCATTCCTATTCAATTTTTTGAAATAGTTAAGAAGGATGGATATTGCCTGGCCAGTGTGGCTCAGCTCATTGGTTGAGTGTTGACCTATACATCAGGAGGTAAGCAGTTCAACTCCAGTCAGAGCACATGCCTTGTTTGTGGACTTAATCCCTGGCAGGGTGTGTGTAGGAGGCAGCCAATTGATATTGATGTTTCTCTCTCATTGATAGTTCTATTTCTCCCTCTCCCTTCCTCTTTCTCTAAAAATCATTAAAAACATATTTTTTTGAAAGGATAGGTATTAATTCTTTTTTGAATATTTGGTAAAATTCATTGTAAAGCTATCTGGTCTTGAACTTTTATTTGTTTGAAGTTTTTTATTACTGTTTCAATTTCATTGCCAATAATCAGTCTGTTTATATTTTATATTTCTTCCTGGTTCAGTTCTGGAAGGTCATATATTTCTAGAAATTTATCAGTTTCTCCTAGATTGTCAAATGTGTTGGCATACAATTGTTCATAGCATTCTTTAATTATTCTGTGTATTTCTGTGGTGTCAGTTGTAATTTCTCTTTCATTTATGATTTTATTTATTGAGCTCTTTCTCTTTTTATTGATGAGTATGGCTTAAGGTTTGTCAATTTGCTTTATATATTCAAAGAATCAGTTCTTAGTTTTATTGATCTTGTCTATTTTTTTAATTGCTTATTTCTGTTCAGATCTTAATTATTTCCTTTCATATGTTTACTTTGGGTATGGTTGTTCTTTTTTTTTCTAGTTCTTTTAGTTGTAGAATTAAATTTTTATTTTGGGATTTTATTTTATTTTATTTTATTTTATTTTATTTTATTTTATTTTATTTTATTTTTGTAGTAGTCCTCGATAGCTTTGAACCTTTCTCTTATAACTGTAGTCTCACTCTAATATTTTGCCCTCTTTTTATAACTTTCATTTTCTCATTATTATCTGCCTTTCCCTGTTTACCCAAAGATATGTCCTCCTCCTGCAAGTCTCAATCTTTAGACCCTTAAGTCCAGTCAGATCTTTAGAAAACATACACTGTTCTCATGAGTAAGAGGGGGCAGAAAGAAGAGGAGGGATAAGTCAGTTTCTGTTCTTAAAAAGATAGGATCATGGAAGAGAGTTCATTACCAACTACACAGAAAAAGCTATCAAGATGAATGGGTAATCTTTCTAATTCATTTGTGAAAAGCATTCCACAGGTGAATAAAAAAGTGCTATGATGCAATACTGAGAAAACTTCCACCTTTTTTTTTTTAAATCTTGCTAATGAATCACCAGTAGTTATTAATTTAACACAGCAGAAGACTCTAACGTACTAAAACATTATATTTTACTAATGATCCTGTAGCCTACAAGAGTAGCACAATTAAAACCAATTATTGCATATCCAAGAAAACACTGAATTAGTTACAGATACTCATTTAGTCACAAATAACCATATCCTCCATTAGAAGAACAGTTAAACAAGTAGAAAGCATCCTTAGTTTAGGTCAGTGGTCGCCAAACTCATTAGTCAACAGAGCCAAATATCAACAGTACAACGATTGAAATTTCTTTTGAGTTTAAGTTTTAAGAAGTTTTTAAAACTTAAACTTCTTCTAATGCCACTTCTTCAAAATAGACTCGCCCAGGCCATGGTATTTTGTGGAAGAGCCACACTCAAGGGGCCAAAGAGCTGCATGTGGCTTATAAGCCGCAGTTTGCCGACCACTGGTCTAGGTATATTTTGAAAATAAAGATGAAAATAGGACATCTTTATTATAAAGTGGCTTTCTGATTGGGGTATGGAATAACATAGCATGCTGCCAAATTTGCTAAACATAACCATTAAGCAATTCAATAAACATTTTCACTTTCCCTCAAACACATATGACAGTAGAAACTGTGAAATAAATTGACCCCAATGTGCAGTTGAGCATGAATCTCCTGGGACAAGTCCAGTCCTGTGGGTGGAGACACTCATGCCTAATAACTGCTAGCCTAAAATATACAACTCTAAGAAGGAATTCAGAATAAATTAGAAAAGAGAGTGGAAAAAGTTCAAGAAATAGAAAAATATGTCTATCATTCTCATATTTAGTTTTTTTTTCCCCTCTCTATAGGGCTTCATTTTTAAGGATTTCTATAAAAAAACAATTTTTTAAAAATATATTTTACTGTTTTTTTACAGAGAGGATGGGAGAGGGATAGAGAGTTAGAAACATTGATGAGAGAGAAACATCAATCAGTTGTCTCCTGCACAACCCCTGGTGGGGATGTGCCCGCAACCAAGGTACATGCCCTTGACCAGAATCGAACATGGGATCCTTCAGTCCGTAGGCCGATGCTCTATCCACTGAGCCAAACCGTTAGGGCAAGAAGAACAAATTTTGTTCTCTGGTTCTCAGCCTGAAGTTTTCTCCAATTGCAGCATCTCAGAAGATGGTTAGCTTGTAAAGCAGGGACGCTTCCTTTGTTGATGTACCTTGATATATCAAGCAATAGGAAAGTAAATAGAATGTTAACAAAGGAATCTTTCTCTATACACCATAATTTTCCAACTTTTTTATTATTTCTGCAAGAAATAAATTGTATATGCTACAAAATTAAAGCCTTGAGAGCATTTTCAATCTATTTCTAGATTTAAGAAATTTTCATTCCTTATTTGTCTACTCTTATTTTACACTCCCTCCTTTCATGGAGGTCAGGCTCCATAATTGCCAAGACCTGTTTTATTCACTCTTCCAGATCCATATCTGACACAACTATGACGTGCAATAATTTTCAGTAGGGATTTTATTACAACTTTATTTGCTATGATATTTTGCAAATATTGGCGTAGAACCAAAAAGTGCACCACAGTGCTTATATTGTGAGAAAAAGGGATATTCTCCAAGTCTGTTATACGTCCAGCTATAGTGACAATTTATAAAAATTAAAGGATTTTTACATCAGAGTTTAATCTGGTTGTCAAGTGCACCTATTTAATTTTTATTTTGTCTTTGAGTGATATTATAATTTTTTTTCCTTAGTAAAATGATATCAAGATGAAGAGGAGATTTAATTATCAGTTATATGGTTAGATTAGATGTGAGTTAAGATCTCTTCTAATCCTGAGATTTTTATTTCATAACAAATGAGAGACTTCCAGAGGAGTTGGCCAATCAGTAATTGCCCAGAACTAGAGAGTATATAAATTATTTTACACACTGGGACAACTTCAAAAGTAAAATGAGATACTTTGAATAATTAAAACAGGATACTGGCATGAAGAATACTATCTAGGTGAAACTAGGATCTGATTTCACACTATCTAGTAATGGTATTAAGATAGTCAATTACTATCAACTCCCAGAAAGTCAGAAGTCAGTCTCTCTCTCTCTCTCTCTCTCTCTCTCTCTCTCTCTCTCTCTCTCTCACACACACACACACACACACACACACACACACTGGTAAAAGCTGGGGATTCCTCAATATCTGGAAGGTCTGAACAAGATACAGTGCTCTTTACTAACAAACGGGCTCTTCAGAAATGTAAAAAGGAAGGTTACTATTTTACTGATCACCCTACTTTTACTTACCACCTTTTGCTAAAGGCTTTAGTGTATGAGTTTTTGGAAAATTACTCAGTGGAACTAAACATTATCATCACAGAGCCAAGTTTGCAGTGTTCGGAAAGATTAGTTTGCAGTGTTCGGAAAGATTTACCAAATGAAAACTTCATTCAAAAAACATTGATAACCTAACAAAAAGTTGGAGGGATCAGTACAAATTGCAACCTGATCCAGACTGAACAGTAGCAAATGATTATGATGACTACCTTGAAAATTTGTGACCAAGATAGGATTATCCAAATGTTTGGCTTTTGTTTCTGGATTTATAATCTAATCCCAGAAGAGTTGGTTTAAATTATGCTTACTAAACTAGCTCTGCTTTTTATCTGAAATAATTGTGGTTTGCATCTGCCCACTAATTATACATAACATATTTACTGTAATGCTCCCAAAGTTTGGCAATTGTTTCTAATATAGTGTTCCAGTGATCTGGCTCACAATCCTATAGTACTATTTGAGAGTGCTTTTCCAAAATGAAAAGAGCAGATTAACTTTTCGTTAAGAATGATGGAAATCGTGTAAATAACCTCAAGACCAGAATAAGTAAGGAGTATTCCTGCGGACTAAGGATTTAGGCTACTACATGCTCAATATAAAATATTGTGACTGACTATAATGTGGATTAAGGAGTTACGGAGAGACTGAGGCTGATATAGTCCAGCCATAATTCGATACATCAAGCAGTGCAGGGATTAGCTGAAAGACTGATTATGTTTGTATGCATCTGCATATATTCAATATTTAAAATAGTTGCTTTTATGTAGCTCTTGATTTTATGCACATAGTGTGCATAATGAAAAAATTAAGATTATTTTGGAAAAATCATTTTACGTCAAAGGGAAAATAATGGAATGTAAGAACTTGAGAAACATCTAAGATGGTATCTGGAATGGGTAATTAGGACCATTTTTCCCCAGCTGTTTGACACATAATGTAGTGTCTAAATAGTATATTTTTAAATTAAGTAGCTTAGGTATTTAGAAAAAAAAATCTTAAAAGTTTAGGAATTTAATTTAGTTCCAAATCACTGACCTGGCTATACATTTTAAAAATGTTTAATATATATTTTTAAATTTCAAAATTAAAAAAGTTTAGAATTGACTTGAAATAAAAATTAATGTAAAAATTAACTTGTGTTAATAAAATTATATTTTATAAAATGTTTTTAATCAAGCAATAATTCCTATATTCATATATGTGATTGTGCAAAAGAGTTAAAACAAATATATTATCACAGTAACATATTTTACCTACCAGTAAGTCATGTAAAAAACTATGAAAATAACAAAGGCAAAAACAAAATTAAAGTAAAACAAACATGCTAAATAAAGTGTAAAATTAATAAAAAGAAAAATAATGAGATGTAAAAATGGATGATTGTGACCATTTTTTCCCAGGCTGCTTGACAAATAATGTAGTAGTTAATCTATCTATACTAATAAAAGCCTAGGTGGCGTCTCACCCTCGCGTCATCACAAGCTGACCGCACCCATGTCATCACAAGATGGCCACCCCCATGCCATCACAAGATGGCCACCCCATTGTCATCACAAGATCAGGGGAGGGCAGTTGGGGGCGATCAGGTGAGCAGGGGAGCAGTTAGGTGTCAATCAGGCCAACAGGGGAGTGGTTAGGGGGTGATCAGGCTGGCAGGCAGAAGCAGTTAGGAGCCAGCAGTCCCAGATTGTGAGAGGTATGTCTTATTGCCAGCTAAAGTGGCAGTCACACATCCCCTGAGGGTTCCCAGATTGGAGAGGGTGCAGGCTGGGCTGAGGGACAACCCCTCAGTGCACAAATTTCGTGCACCGGGCATCTAGGCCTATATAATAAGGCTGCAATATGCAAATTGACCATCACACCCTCACAAGGTGGCTGCCTACAACCAGGCCAGCAGGGGGGTTAGTGAGGGATGACCAAACGATTGAATAGCAGGCTGCATGGGGTGACCAGGACAGATGGGGGGGCAGTTAGGGGTGATCAAGTTGGCATGCAGAGGCATTGAGGAGCAATCAGGCCAGCGTGGGGGGGGGGGGCAGTTAGAGGCGACCAGGGAGGCAGGCAGGTGAGCAATTAGGAGCCAGCAGTCCAGGATTGTGGACTAAACTGGCAGTCAGACATCCCCCAAGGGGTCTTAGATTGAAGTGGGTGCAGGCTGGGCGGAGGGACACCCCTCCCCCATGCACGAATGTTGTGCACTGGGCCTCTAGTATATATAAAAGGCTAATATGCAACATGTCCCCTCAGGAGTTCAACCTGGAGACGGGAAGTTTGAGTGCTCGCTATGATGTGTGCTGACTACCAGGGGGCGGTGTGGAATGAAGGAAGGCCCTGGGCGGTAGCCAGAAGGACCCGAACGGTCCTGATTGCTGGCCAGGCCTATGGACCCAACCTGTGCAGAATTTCATTCACCGGGCCTCTAGTTATTATATAAAAAGTAATCATTAAATATAATTTTTTCCTGGATCTTTTGTAGTTCCTCCTTGTTTCTTTCTTCTTTCATTGTGATTTGTCATTTTCTTCTGTGATATGCTTAGAATGCTTTGTCTTTATCTTTTGTGAACTACTGAAGGTTTTTGCTTTGTGGTTACCATGAAGCTTACAGATAAGTTACATTTATGAAAATCTATTAAGTTGATAACTTACATTTGAGTGCATTCTAAAACTCTATATTTTCATTCCCCTACAAGTTTTGTTTTTAATGTCATATTTTTCATTATCTATTTGTGTATCCCTTAATAATGTATTATAGTGAGAGTAAAATTTTACTTTGGTCTTTTAATATTCATAACTTCATATGTAATTAATCCACCATCTTTACAAAACTAAATTTTTCAAAAGTTTATTTTATGCTTATTTTTTATCAGTGATATTTCTATTTTCATAAGTTTTTTGTTACTAATTAGATCCTTTCTTTTTACTTTAAAGTTTTTCCTTTAATATTTCTTCTAATGCTGATTTAGTAGGGACAAACTTCTTTAGCTTGTTTAGAAAACTCTATCTCTTCTTCAGTTCTAAATGATAGCTTTGCCAGGTAGTGTATTTATGACTTTTTTTTTCCTTTCTTTCAGCACTAAATAAACAGGGGTGGGCAAAATGAAGTTTACAGTTGTAATGTAAATAATACAATAATTAATAAATAATAATATAAAATAAACTATTTCTTTGCATACTCACAACTGTAAACTATTTGTCCCACCCCTGTGTTGTGCCCTGCCTTCTATTTGCCAATGGTTTTGCGAAAAAATATCCTATAGGTCTTATGGGATTGCCCTTGTTTATAGCAAGTTATTTTTCTCTAGATGCTTTTAAGATTCTCTCCTTGTCTTTAACTTTCGACATTTTAATTATAATGTGTTGCTAAGTGGTCTCTTTAGATTCACCTATCTCAGAACTCTGTGGGCTTCATAGATCTTTTTTCATTTTAATTTAATTATTGTTTAAGGTATTACATAAGTGTCCTTTTACCCCATTGATCTCTCCCCAGCCACTCCCACTGCCTACCAAATGCCCTCACCCCCCTACTATCTGTGTCCCACTGCCTAGCAAATGCCCTCACCCCCCTACTATCTGTGTCCATTGATTATGCTTATATACATGCATACAAGTCCTTTGGTTGATCTCTTACCCATCCTCCCCCTCCCCTGCCTTCCCTCTTAGGTTGGATGTATCTGTTCAATGCTTCTATGACTCTGGCTCTATTTTTGTTCATCAGTTTATGTTGTTCATTATATTCCACAAATGAGTGAGATCATGTGATATTTATCTTTCTCCAACTGGCTTACTTCCCTTAGCATAATGCTCTCCAGGTCCATCCATGCTGTTGCAAATGATAAGAGTTCCTTCTTTATTTTCAGCAATATAGTATTCTATTGTGTAGATGTACCACAGTTTTTTTATTCCACTCATCTGCTGATGAGCACTTAAGCTGTTTCCAAATCTTAGCTATTGTAAATTGTGCTGCTATGAACATAGGGGTGCATAAATCCTTTCTGAATGGTATTTCTGGTTTCTTGGGATATAGTCCTAGAAGTGGGATTACTGGGTCAAATGGAAGTTCTATTTTTAATTTTTTGAGGGAATGCCATACTGTTCTCCACTGTGGCTGCACCAGTCTGCATTCCCACCAGCAGTGCACAAGGGTTCCTTTTCTCCACATCCTCGCCAGCTCTTGTCATTTGTTGATTTGTTGATGATAGACATTGTGACAGGTGTGAGATGGTACCTCATTGTCTTTTTGATTTGCATCTCTCGGATGATTAGTGACTTTGAGCATGTTTTCATATGTCTCTTGGCCTTCCTTATGTCCTCTTTCAAAAAGTATCTATTTAGGTCCGTTGCCCACTTTTTGATTGGGTTGTTTATTTTCCTTTTGTTAAGTTGTATGAGTTCCCTGTAAATTTTGGAGATTGAACCCTTATCGGATATAACATTGGCAAGGATGTTCTCCCAAGCAGTGGGCTTTCTTGTTGTTTTGTTCATGGTTTCTTTTGCTGTGCAGAAGCTTTTTGTTTTGATGTAGTCCCATTTGTTTATTTTCTCCGTAGTTTCCATTGTCCTAGGGGCTGTATTGGTAAAGATATTGCTATGACATACGTCTGATATTTTGCTGTCTATGGATTCTTCTAAGATTTTTATGGTTTTCCATCTTACATTTAAGTCCTTTATCCACTTTGAGTTTATTTTTGTATATGATGTAAGTTGGTGGTCTAGTTTCATTTTTTGGCATGTATCTGTCTAATTTTCCCAACACCATTTATTGAAGAGACTGTCTTGACTCCATTGTATGCTCTTGCCTCCTTGGTCAAATAATTATTGAGCATAATGGCTTGGGTTGATTTCTGGGTTCTCTGTTCTGTCCCATTGCTCTACTAGTATATGTCTGTTCTTGTGCCAGTACCAGGCAATTTTCAGAATAGTGGCTTTGTAATATAGTTTGATATCTGGTATTGTGATCCCTCCAACTTTGTTCTTCTTCCTCAGGATCGCTATGGCTATTCGGGGTCTTTTTTTTTTTATTCCAGATGAATTTTTGAGAGTCTGTTCTAGGTCTTTGAAATATGCCTTTGGTATTTTAAAGGGGATTGCATTGAATCTATAGATTGCTTTGGGTAGTATGGACATTTTAATGATGTTGATTCTACCCATCCATGAACACAGTATATTCTTTCATTTGTTTATGTCTTTATATCTTTTTTTCAATATCCTGTAGTTTTCTGAGTATTGCTTTTTACCTCCTTAGTTAAGTTTATTCCTAGGTATCTTAATTGTTTTGTTGCAATGGTAAATAGAATTGTTTTTAGTTTCTCTTTCTGTAAGTTCATTATTGGTGTATAAAAAAATCCATAGATTCCTGGGTGTTAATTTTGTATCCTGCTACTTTGCCAAATTCATTTATTAAGTCTAGTAGTTTCTTGATGGAGTCTTTAGGGTTTTCTATGTACAATATAATGTCATCTGTAAATAATGACAGTTTTATTTCTTCTTTTCCAATTTGGATGCCTTTTATTTCTTCTTTTCTGATTGCTATGCCTAACATTTCCAGTACTATATTGAACAGGAGTGGTAAAAGTGGGCATCCCTGTCTTGTTCCTGTTCTTAGGGGAAATGGTTTTAGTTTTTGCCCATTGAGTATGATGTTGGCTATAGGGTTGTCACATAAGGATTTTATTATGTTGAAGTATGATCCTTCTGTTCCCACTTTGTTGAGCATTTTTATCAGTAAAGGGTGTTGGATTTTGTCAAATGCTTTTTCTGCATCGATTGATATGATTATGTGAGTTTTGTCTCTTAATTTGTTTATGTGATGTATAATGTTTAGATATTTGGATATTGTATCAACGTTGTATCCCTGGAATAAATCCCACCTGGTCATGGTGTATGATCTTTCTGATGTAATGCTGGATCTGATTTGCTAGAATTTTGTTGAGGATTTTAGCATCTATGCTTATCAGGAATATTGGCCTGTAATTCTCTTTCTTTGTAGTCTCTTTATCTGGTTTTGGTATTAGGATAATGTTGACTTCATCGAAAACATTGAAAGAGCTTGGAAATGTGCCTTCCTCTTGAATTTTTTGGAATAGTCTGAGGAGGATAGGTTTTAGTTCATAGATCTTGATATCTGTTTTCATCATCAAGGTAAAAAAGTTTTCAGCCTTTATTTCTTCCATGAATTTTCTGCCCTTTTCTGTCCCTATCCTCTCTCTGGGATTTCTATACTGTGAATGTCATTCTGCTTGATGTTATACCATAATTTGCTTAAGCTATCTTCATTTCTTTTCATTCTTTTTTCATTTTGCTGATCTGTTTGGGTGGCTTCCAATTTCCCATATCTAGTTCACTGATCCTTTCTTCTGCTTCACGTAGTCTGTGTTAAATTGGTCTAATGTATTTTTCAATGTACTTATTGTATTCCTTATGTCTGTGACTCCTATTTGCTACATTCTTATATTCCCATCTCTTTGTTGAAGTTATTACTGTTTTCATCTAATATTTTCCTAAACTCAGTGAGCAACTTTATATGATCATTATTTTGAAATATTTATTAGGTAAGTCACTTATATTCATTTCAACAAGAACTTTTCCTGAGGTTTATCTTATTTTGTTTGGAACATATACCTTTATTGTTTTCTTTTTCATTTCCCTTGATTCTCTGTGTTGGTTTCTATGAATTAGCTAAAACAACACTTCTCCTAGTCTTGATGGCGTGACCTTATGTAGTAGATGAAGCTTATTTTTCAACTGTTTCCTAGCTATTGACTGTATCACAAACATTTGTGATTGTCTAAGTAACCTATTTTATTTCTAGTGGCTCCCAGTAGTGGAGGGTGTTCCAAGACCTGTCAGTGTTCCAAAGGGGAAGACTTCAGTCAACTCCAGATTATGCTGTTTAGAAGCCAAATCTTCAGGCAGAAGTTTTTAATGAATACAAATGTATACTGTATTGCTGGCACCAGAGCCAAGCTTTCTAGAGGTACCTTCTTGGTGGAAATTATAAAAATTGAGCCAGATGTACAAGCTCCTTTCTGGGATTTGCCATCCACCAGGCTCTCTCTGGGCCTCAGGATTTGTGCTAATCTGAAAACCTGCCGCTAGGGCTGAAACTGCAGGGCAAGCAAATAAACCTCTTCCACAAAAACACTGGGCATGTATTTAAGTCCACTTTCTGCATGGTGCATTGGGTATGTTAGCCAGGCAAGAACTAACACTCCATTTGTCACTATCCCATGGGACTCAGGAATGCTCACCTGCTGGCCACCAGGACTAGGTGATGAACAGGTGTCCTCTGGGTAGCAGCTCCAAAAACTGGGAAACTGGACAGGTATAGAAGTTACCTTTTGGGAGATACTTGCATTCTTGGAGTGTGGCAGAGGGAGAACTTAATGATAGCACTATCCCTTTAATGTTTCTAGATGGCCTTTAGATGTTTAATTAGAAGGCTGACCCTCAGGCTGCAGCTTTGCACAGAAAGACTGGACTCCTAAGTCTGTTGCCTCTCACTGTGCCCTGGAGGTGATAGCTGTTTAGAACACTGTTTTCATTGGTTACAGTCCTGTGGGATTATCATGCAATTTGATAGTGTGACCTGGGCAGCAGATACCAAAATCAGGGTACCTGAGGAGGGTACAAGCTCCTTTCCTGGAGATACCAGCAAGCTGGGGTGCAGCAGAGGAGGAGTGTGAAGAAGGTGTTCCATCCCCAAAGAGTTATTTAATGGGACTCAAATGTGTGTTATATTAGATGTCTGCCCCTCATCCCCAGGAAGATCCTGTAAGATAAAAAAAAAAAAAAAGACTCAATAAAGTCTCAACAACTTTCAATTGTCTCAGCACTGAGCTCTGGTTGGGGTGGAGGTTCTGAGTGCATGAGCCCTTAAAGAGCCCTTTCTCCATTTGTTATAGCCTTGTGGGCCTCGTGGATACAGGCCCTGTTGATTTTCAAAGTTAGATGTTTTGTGAATTCATCTCGCAAATGCCATCCTAAAAGTTCAGTTGCTCAGTGTAGGGTTCAAACTCTTCACTCCTTAGGGAAAAGCTTCAAGTTTTAAGTTACCTCCCAATTGTAGGTCACCATGAAGATAGGAGCTTATGGTGATATTGTGTCAGCTTCTCCTCCCTGCTTTGCTGTAGATTTTGTTCTTGTTAGTTTGTTCAGTGTGTAGGAGTTCCTCGCTAATAAAAACGTATTTAGCTTTATTCAGAGAAAATTGTTCCACATGTAGCTGTGGATTTAGTATGTTCATGGGAGGAGGTGAATTTGGAATCTTTCTACATTGCCATCTTGAACCAGAACCCCTTTATTTATTGTTTTTATAATAAAGCACTTCCAGTTGTATTAATATGATTTCTGAAAAAGAAAAGTGAGTTTCTTCAGTTTTATTTTCAATCCTAATAACTACAGTTGTAGAAGGGTGTGATTTTGTTTTTCTGAGAACATTTTAGAGACACATTCAATACAGTATAATTAGAATTTTAATCAGGCCAGTGGTGTGCAAGCCATTATGCAGGAAGTACAGTTCCTGAGGCACTAGAATATCATGTAGAAATGTGCACTGATTACCTTACTGAGAGTATTTAGGTTTGCAGTTTACCTAAGTGTAAATAGCCAATGGCTTTTATAAGTTGTGTGTAACTTGATTAGTCAATAATCCATACTGAAGTACATAATAATGCATTTACCATATACAGTTACCCATTCAAGCCTGCCATCCACTGAACTGTGCATAAAATGATGTTTCCGGGGTAGCTATTTAATGAAATCTTCCTTTGTATCAGTACATAAAATGTATCAGTACACAACATTTAGTAATTAGTAATGGGTCTCAGTTCATGTAATGGAAGTGAGCAAGATCTCTGCTGTACTACATTCTCTTAGGGTATAATAGCTCTTTTGACCTCCACCTAGGAACAAGGTTTTTCATCCAACACCAAGGGAAAATGAAAATGGCAGTGGCTTCCTTCATCTTTTTGAAAATGCAAAGTACCTTTTACATCCATTTGTATTAATGAATGAAGAAAATGTGAGATTACTTTCATTTATCAGACCCAGACTGTAGTCATCACTGCATGAATGTGCATTTTTGGTGGTTTGAGCCACAAATTGAAGTCAACAGTAACATTTTCACCTTTTCTTTATGAATAGAAACTTCAAACATAAAATAAACATTTTAAATTGCTTTTCTCTTCACACGCAGGAAGAGAAACAATTTTGTGAAGTTAATAACATTTCTGCAAAGACTGTGGGGAAATCATGCAAAGCTAAACTGTATAGCATGGAAGCCTACTAAACAAAAACAAAAAATTTAGAACTTTTTTCTTTATTTTTCTATGAGATTTAAACTTTTTTTTTTTTAAAGAAACTAGATATTTTATACATCTTGGAGAAGGAAACATTTAAACCATCATTCATTCTTATGTCAATCACATTTATACAAGTTATAAGTTTCTCAGATAGGATTTCTTTTATGCTTTTAAAAATGTATAAATGTCTAGTTATTTTTAATACATGTCTTAATAGATGAGAAAAATATTATTTCAATGGGTTACAACATTTTTAAGATATTAGTTCTCTAAATTATGACTTGCTGTGGCTGTTATTTTACAAAACAGAATGAATATAACATTTTTTTTTCATATTTGATACTCTAAACAAGGAAAACTCCTTGGAAAAATATGATGTAGAATTTTAATGTGTTATAAACAACAGAATCATATGTCCAAAATTGCCTTGCTCTCTACTCTCACCCAGTCAGAAATCCATTGTAGTTGAAAGCCACCTTGATCAGTCTATTGGTAGAACTAAACATAAAAACTCTTCTATAGACTCATAGGCTTTAGATGCCAGCAAGCTTTCTTAAAGGGCCAGAGAGCAAATACTTTAGAGTTGGTAGGCCAGGTATTTTCTGTAGCAACTACACAAGTCCACTCTTATGACTAAAAATAGTCATAGGTGATGCATAAATAAATGATCATGGCTTTTTACTAATAAAATATTAGTTAGGGACAATAAAATTTGAATCTTATATAATTTTCACATTATAAAGTGTTCTTGTTTTTGTCAACCATTCAAAAATGTAAAAATCATTTGAACTTGCAGGTCATTAAGAGACAAGCAATGGGTCCAGTTGGGCTTGTAGGTCATACTTTGCAGACCTCTGGCTTAAGATATACCTCTTATGTGCTGGCTAAAATGCTTGCTTTCCTTTCTGAGCCCATGGTTGTGATCAATGCTACCAAATCTAAGATATATTTCAACATATTGACACATATATAATATTTGCTATATCCTTTAAACTTTCTTAACTGCCCAATCTCCTTCTATATTTCTTTTATATACTTTTTGTATTGTTACCTTTCATAGATCAAAAAATACAATGCTAACAAAATTTTGTAGTCTCATGCTAGATGTTATTTCTCCAGCCTATTGTTTTCAGTTCTACCTACTTGATTTTGTTTTTAAAGGCCCAAATTATGAATACAGTGATGAAAACAACTAAGGAGATAGCAATGAGTAAATCATTAAAATATTTGCTCTCACAGAGCAACAGGAAAACAATGTCATGCATCAATATAAATGTTTTGAGTATTTTCTATTTAAAGTTGGCCACTGGTTGTGGGTCCCAGTGTCATGGACTGATGTTGTTAGGCTTTTCATTAATCATAACACTTATATAACAGAATTTCTTAATATAGTCTATGTAATCTCTCCGCTTTATTTAGACAATTTGACAATGCTTCATCTTCTTTTGTGTGCATAATATCAATTTGTTCCACCTGAACTCACTCTCACTAAGCGACTTTACACCAGAATTACTATATCATTTCATGTTATATTTACATGTTAAAGAGTGAAGACAAAGAAATATTCTAGGTTCTAGTTTTCCTGTTAATTTTTTATTTTGATCTCAGGTTTCTTAGGAGTTTAATGGAAATATACAGTGGGTTGCTCAGTTATTAATACATGTATAAATGTACTAGAGGCCCAATGCACAAATTCGTGCACCAGTGGGGTCCCTCAGCCTGGCCTGTGGGATCAGGCCAAAACTGGCTCTCCTACATCCCCCGAGGGGTCCTGGATTGTTAGAGGGCTCTGGTCAGGCCAACGGACCCCACTGCTGCATGATCAGGGCCAGGGAGGGACATGGGAGGTTGGCTAGCCAGGGAGGGATTACAGGAGGGTTCCAGGACATGTCCGGCCCGTCTTACTCAGTCCCTATTGGCTGGACCCCAACAGCAAGATAATCTACCTGTCAGAGTATCTGCTCCCTGGTGGTCAGTGCATATCATAGCGAGTGGTTGAGTGGCCTTAGCATATCATTAGTATATTAGCATATTACAGTTGAACGGCTGTCCGGACGACAGGACACTTAGCATATTAGGCTTTTATTATATGGGGTGTACAAAAGAAATACCATGGATCAAATTTCAGGGCAAACCATTTCCAGTGACCCGTGGCAATATGAGTCTTTGCACTTTCTCCCTAGAAAATTACACCCAATAAATATTTTTTGTCATATAAAATTCTGACTTTCATAATTATGTAGATTTATCTACTGCTAAAACATATCTTCTAAAACTTCTCAATCCAAATTAATGTTAACATCTTTCTCATTGGCAGTTACTTAAACATTCAGTTTTCTCATCCATTTCAGGTCAGACAGAATCAATCATTAAATGAAATTTAATGGTGTAAAACAACGTAAATAGGTGCTGAGAAATGTATTAAACATAGCTGATAATATATGAGTCTAACTGAAACCTATTTAATCAGAAATAATTAGGTCATAAATATAATTGAAAAGCATAGAATTGTTATTTAAAATTCTAGCACCTTATAGAATTTTAATAGTACAAATATGTCATAGAAAGCAAAGATAAGTGTTCCTTTAATGTTCAGCTTTGCAGAGTATTATAATTTCTTGAAATGATGAATTTTACTGTTGCATTTCAAGAGAACACTTTTTTTGTTAAGTGTAAGAAATCATTCAAAAAGAGGAAACTTGCTCAGAAAGTTTACTTTTTTAAAAAACAAAGAGAATGCGAGCAAGTGAAGTCTGAACCAAATAAATGTAGAAAAATTAATTCTGGGAAAATATGATTCTTATTAAAAAAAAAAGCTTTCTCAGGAATGATTTTCCACTCTGTAAATACATTAAAAGTTCTTAAGTTATCATTTTTCTGTAGTTTTTACAAAACAATAATAATATTCTCTAGATTATCCATATGTGGTTTAGCTACCTGCAGAGTCAGGGTCTAACACTTTATTACAATATGTCTACTTAATATAGAGAGTAAAATTAGAAAATTTTGTAAATCTTTTTAGGGCTGTTATTTTAGGGACAGAATCTCACCATGGCAATAAGTCTCTAAGAATCAAATGAAGAGCAGACAATTATATAATGCCTACTATGTGGGAGACACTGTACTTAGAATTTTACATATATAATCATTAAATTTAAAAAGAATCTATAAGTGGCCATGACTGGAGTGGCTCAGTTGCATTACCATGGCCCCATGCACCAAAAGGTTGCCTGTTTGATTCCCAGTCAGGGCACATGCCCGGCTTCTGGGCTTGATCCCTGGTAGAGGGCATGCAGGAGGCAGGTGATCGAAGTTTCACTCTCACTCTATGTTTCTCTCTCCCTCTCAAAAAAAAATAAAAATAAATGAATAATAAAATGAAACCTATGTGAGGAACTATTATTATTTTTGCTTTCCTAAGAGAAAACTAGTATAGAAAATTCAGTAACATATCAAATGACAACTGCTGAGTTAGAAATTGATGCAGGAAAGATTTATACCTGAATCATATATATATATATATATAGTTTTTAATTTAAATTCTTTATTGTTTAAAGTATCACATAGTCTCCTTTTTCCGCTATTGATCTATTCCCAGCCACTCCCACCGCCCAGCACTTGCCCGCACCCCCCTACTATCTGTGTCCATTGATTATGCTCATATGCATGCATACAAGTCCTTTGGTTGATCTCTTAGCCATCCCCCCTCTCCTCTGCCTTCCCTCTTAGGTTGGATGGTGTGTTCGATGCTTCTATGACTCTGGTTCTATTTTTGTTCATCAGTTTATGTTGTTCATTATATTCCACAAATGAGTGAGATCATGTGATATTTATCTTTCTCCAACTGGCTTATTTTGCTAAGCATAACGCTCTCCAGGTCCATCCTGGAGATTCAAATGATAAGAATTCCTTCTTTTTTACAGAAGCATAGTATTCCATTGTGTAGATGTACCACAGTATTTTATTCCACTCATCTGCTAATGGGCACTTAGGCTGTTTCCAAATCTTAGCTATTGTAAATTGTGCTGCTATGAACACAGGGGTACATACATCCTTTCTGATTGGTGTTTCTGATTTCTTGGGATATATTCCTAGAAGTGGGATTACTGAGTCAAATGGGAGTTCCATTTTTAGTTTTTTGAGGAAACTCCATACTGTTTTCCACAGTGGCTGCACCAGTCTGCATTCCCACCAGCAGTGTATGAGGGTTCCTTTTTCTCCGCATCCTCACCAGCACTTGTCATTTGTTGATTTGTTGATGATAACTATTGTGACAGGTATGAGATGATACCTCATTGTCATTTTGTTTTGCATCTTTTGGATGATTAGCTACTTTGAGCATGTTTTCATATGTCTCTTGGCCTTCTCTATGTCCCCTTTTGACAGTGTCTATTTAGGTCCTTTGCCCATTTTTTGATTGGATTGTTTATCTTCCTTTTGTTTAGTTGTATGAGTTCCCTGTAAATTTTGGAGATTGAACACTTATTGATATAACATTGGCAAATTGGTCATCTGTATGTCCTCTTTGGAGAAATGTCTATTCGGGTTTTCTGCTTATGTTTTAATCTGACTGTGTGGGATTTTTTGGTATAATGTGGTATGAGTTCCTATATAGTATGTATCATTGGCAAATATCTTCATCCATTTATTAGGTTGTCTTTTCATTTTGTTGATGGTTTCCTTTGCTGTGCAAACTTTTTAGTTTGATGTTGTCTCATTTGTCTATTTTTTTCTTTTGTTTCCATTGCAGAAGGAGATATATTCCCCCCCCCAAAAAAAATATTACTAAGAACAATGTCAAAAAGTTTCCTGCCTATGTTTTGTTTATGTTTTAATAGTCTTATGGTTTTGGGTCTTATGTTTAACTCTAATCCATTTTGAATTTATTCTTGTATATGATGTAAGAATGGGTTCTAGTTTTTTTTGTTTGTTTTTGTTTGTTTGTTTTTTGTTTTTTTGGCATGGACCCATCCTTTTTTCCAAAACCACTTATGAAAGAGACGATCTTTAACCTGTATGTTCTTGCCTCCTTTGTCATAGGTTGATTATCTATAAAGCATAGGTTTATTTCTAGTATCTCTTTTCTGTTTCATTTATCTGTGTATCTTTTTATATCAGTACCATGCCACTTTGATTACTATAGCCTTGTAGTATATAGTTTGATAACAGTATATCACTTTCAACTTTGTTCTTCTTTCTCAAGATTGCTTTGGGTTTTTGGGGTCTTTTGTGGTTCCATATAAATTTTAAGATTATTTGTTCTAGTTCTGTGAAAAAAAAGATCATTGATATTTTGATAGGGGTTGCATTGCATTTATAAATTGTTTGGGATAGTATAGACATTTAAAAGTTGTTAATTCTTCCTATATATGGTATAAATGAACATGGTATATGTTTCCATTTATTTGCATCTTCAATTTCTTCCTTCAATGTCTTATGGTTTTATAAGTACAAGTATTTTACCTCTTTGGTTATGTTTACCCCTAGATATTTTATTCATTTTATGCAAGTATAAATGGAGTTGTTTTATTTTCTCCATCTAATAATTTTGTTATTGGTGTATGAAGAAGCAGCCAATTTTTGAATGTTCATTTTGTATCTGCAGCTTTTTTGAATTCATGTATTAGTTTTAATAGTATTCTGGTGGATTCTTTAGGATTCTCTCTCTATAGTATAATGTCATCTGCAATTAATAACAGTTTTACTTCTTTCTTTCCAATTTGGATGTCTTTTATATCTTTTTTTTATCTTATTGCTATGGCTAGAACTTCCAATACTATGTTGAATAAAAGTGGTGAAACTGGGCATCCTTGTCTTATTCCTGATCTTACAAAGTTTTCAAATTCTTTCCATTGAGTACAATGCTAACTATGGGTTGTCATATATAGATTTTATTGTGTTGAAGTATGTTTCCTCTCCCATTTTGCTGAAAGTTTTTAAAGAAAGAGTAAAATTAGCTTGATATGTGCTACTTTTATTGAATTTAAAATGGCTTTTAGTGGTTGTATCTAACTGTACTTGGAATTTATAAATCATCTAATGCTAATCTGTCCAAACCATGTACTCAGTATTCATGTGATACCCATTGGTAGATGCCTTTTAAACAAATAGGTATTAGTTTTTCTATAGTTTTTCACCACAACAAATATTATAGTTTAGGCACTAGAGAATATTAAACTAAACAAGCCTGTGTGGCTTCCCTTAAGGAGTTACACTGATCTTTATGGTAAAATCCAATTTCTTCTTTTGATATGAAAGTAAATCATTATATTTCAGAAGTACCATTTCCATCATGTTTATTTCCATAAGTGCAAATTTCTACATTTTAGTAGTCTTTAGAGTAGTTTATCAGTAATCAATATCTACTCAATTTTCCTCTATATTTCTTCATTGCTGAGCAATCAATTATTCATTAGCAAATTATGAGACAAACCAAACTGCTTTAATATTAGAACAATAACCAATTTTTAAAGATAACTGTGATAGTTATCATTTGTAAAGTGCCTAGTATGCCCTGGCCATTATATATAGGTA
This sequence comes from Cnephaeus nilssonii, assembly GCF_951640355.1. Classification (NCBI taxonomy): domain Eukaryota; kingdom Metazoa; phylum Chordata; class Mammalia; order Chiroptera; family Vespertilionidae; genus Cnephaeus; species Cnephaeus nilssonii. The sequence continues at coordinate 77,405,978 of NC_137072.1, read as the reverse complement.
TATGTAATCCTCACAATATCTCTACAAGGAATATATCATTGTCCAAATTTAACAAAGAAAGTAAAGTTCTGAAATGTTAAATAACTGGCACTATTTCATGCAGCAGGTAATTGGCACCATCATGATGTGTATTTATGCCTTCTGTTGCTTCCTTTTTTCTAAAACTACTTTTCTTGCCTCTTTCAGAGAACAGTCCATATATTCTTCAGACAATGATTTTTAGAAGCAACAGAATATTTTAGAGCAAGTAGTATAATGTGGGTTGGAAATGTTTGCGTGCATCAAAGAATTCCTGTCAAGAAGGTGTATTTTATGAAATAGGCACCATTACTATCCTACTTAGCTCCCTGAAGTTAAAAACCTTAAATTGCATCATAGTGGTCTGAAAAAGGTAATACTGTATAGTTTAAAAGTGTTCCACATGATTTCCATTGAATCATTTATATATTATAGAAATATATTAATGTCAAAATTGGTTTATTGGAAATGATGGTAACTCCCAAATTCATCTCTCCAGTCACTGCAATGTGCAGATTTTTTAGTCCTATTTCTTGGACCTATATTAAGAAGCTGCAGAAATGGGAACAAATGACGATTGATTGCTTGATTTAACTCTGTATTTAATCATGATGATCTATTAGAGTTTTTTAATTATCAGATTGAACTTGTAATCTCAACAGTAATTCACTAAATTTTAATCTTATCTGGAATCCTTACCAAGAAACCCAAAATATGCTGTTTGGGACCTGATATTTAGAAATACTAATAGTGATTTTTGAATCAGTCACTTGAGCTCCCTCTAAGTTTATTCTTGATATTTCTAAAAATTCAATAGATTATTTCCCCTTTTTTGTATTAATAGGAATCTATCTATATATATATATACATATATATCTTACCTTATAATAGAGAAACATGCAAATTGACCGCACCTCCGCTATGCCCACGATTGGGCCGGCAGGAGGCTGGGTGCGGGACTCCGGGTGGCATATCCGCCGTTGAGAAGTTCAAGATGGTGGTGCCAAGTGGCCGGCCCATGCCGCCGCTCCCGGGGGTGCCTGGGGCCATCGGCACCCCGGGGGGCGTGGCCGGGCCCATGCCGCTGCTCCCGGGGGTGCCTGGGGCGATCGGCACCCCGGGGGGCATGACCGGGCCCCTCCCGCCCCTCTTGGGGGTCCCGGGGTTGATCGTCCACCTGGGAGGGCGTGGCCCTGCCCCTCCCGCCCCTCCCGGGGGTCCTGGGGGCGATCGGCCACCCAGGGGGGCATGTCCAGCCCCTCCCACCCCTCCCACCCTTCCCGGGGGTCCGGGGGTCGATCGGCCACCTGGGGGGGCGTGGTCCGGCCCCTCCCGCCCCTCCCAGGGGTCCCAGGGGCCGAGGCTTTCCGGGCCTTGGGCACCAGCGGGGAGCCTGTACCAATCGCAGGAAACCACTGGGGGTCGGCTCCTGTGATCGGTAGCAGGGACGCTGGGTGCGGCGAGCCCAAGGCCAGGAAAGCCTGGGGCGGAGGCTTTCCCGGCCTTGGGCACCAGCGGGCAGCCTGCACGGATCGCAGGAAAGCACTGGGGGTCGGCTCCTGTGATCCTTAGCAGGGATGTTGGGTACCGCCCGGGGCCAAGCCCCGACCCTGAAAAAGGCAGAAGGCGGTGGCCACAGCCAAGGCCTGGGTCCCTGGTGCCGGCAGAAAACTGGTGCAGGCAGCCAGGTGAATGAAGGTCTATTGCACGAATCTTCGTGCAAACGGGCTACTAGTATATATATAAAACCTAATATGCAAATAGACCGAACAGCAGAACAATGGGCCATTATGACGTTCACTGACCACCAGGGGTCGTGCACAGAACATGGCGGGCATCAGCTGTGGTGGGATGGCAGAGCAGGTGAGTTGGGGCACCAGACCAAGGTGGGGCACCAGTCGCTGTCATTTGGCCAAGGCTCTGATGGTTACTGAAAATTCTTTGCTCCCTTGTGCGGTGGTCCCACCCCACTGCCAGTGCTGGAGCCGCTGCTTGCACCTGCTCCTGGTGCCGGTCCCGATTGGTCAGCACTGTCAGTGGGTGCCAGCAGCAGCTGCTGGCCCTGATTGATTGCCCCGGAGGGCTTCTCCACCTCCCCCTGCTCCTGATGGACGATTGGGGCAGCAGCCACTTCTCACACCTGCTGCTGGCACCAGCCCCAATTGCTCTGCACCATCAGCGGGTGCGAGCAGGGCTGGCACCATCAGCGAGTGGGAGCAGCAGCGGGAGGGTCTGGGTGGAGGAGCGGAGGATGGAGCAAGACCCGCCCCTATGCCCACCACAGCCTCAGGGCCCACAGTTCCTTTCAAAGTGCACTAATTCATACACTGGGCCCCTAGTCAATCCTATCTAATAAAAGAGTAATATGCAAATTGACTGTCACTCCAATAAACAAGACGGCCACCCCATGTGCTCAAAGATGGCCACCCCACATGTGGACAGACGATGGCCGCCACAAGATGGCCAGCAGAGGAAGGCAGTTGGGAGGGACCAGGCCTGCAAGGGAGGGCAGTTGTGGATGATCGGGCCTGCAGGAGAGGGCAGTTGGGGGGGACCAGGCCTGCAGGGGAGAGCAGTTGGGAGGGACCAGGCCTGCAGGGGAGGGCAGTTGTGGGGGGACCAGGCCTGCAGGGGAGGGCAGTTGGGGGGGACCAGGCTGGCATGGGAGAGCAGTTAGGGGTGACCAGGCCTACAGGGGAGGGCAGTTAGGGGTGACCAGGCCAGCAGGGGAGGGCAGTTAGGGGTGACCAGGCCAGTAGGGGAGGGCAGTTAGGGGCAATCGGGCCGGTAGGGGAGCAGTTAGGCGTTGATCAGGCTGTCAGGGGAGTGGTTAGGGGGTGATCAGGCTGGCAGGCAGAAGCAGTTAGGGGCAATCAGGCAGGCAGGCAGGCAAGCGGTTGGGAGCCAGCAGTCCTGGATTGTGAGAGGGATGTCCGACTGCCTGTTGAGTACCGATCCCACCGGGCAGTCGGACATCCCTCAAGGGGTCCCAGATTGGAGAGGGTGCAGGCTGGACTGAGGGACACATCCACCTTGGGCACGAATTTCGTGCACCAGACCTTTAGTAATTATATAATATCGATTATATTTTAACTATGAAACATGACAACCTCAATGGTAGAAATTGGATTTTGAGAGTTAAAGTTACCTTTAAAAAATTCATTTCACTTGTAAGGCTTATTGTTCTAGTTTACATTATAACATTTGACTTAGCCTGCTTCTTGACTAAGAGTAAGCAGTTCATAATAATTTTAATATTTTTGTGGCTGCCCATCTTACCTTTATTCTGGACCAGTTTTTGAGAAGTTGTATGGATGGCATACATTCTGAGATTGCAAGTTTGAAAAGTCTTTCATTTACACATGAAACATATATTGGCAGGGTTCATCACATTCAGATTGTTGTCCTTGACTCAAAAATATGTATCTTTAAGGAGTTAATATTGTAGAAGGGAATGTCAGAATTTTTTTCTTCTTTATATTTTTATCTGCTCACAAGCTTATAAAAATGTTTACCTTGTTCTTAAATCCAGCAATGATAGCTAGCAGAAATTATTTAGATGTGGATCTTTAAAAAAGGTTCCAGTTGCCATTGAGTTTCTGTCCACTCCTTCCTGAAGGAATTGGCGGAGGGAGCAGGATTACTGAGGGATGGTTAGCAATTCCCTCAGAGCACTTGAGCAAGCATGCAGAATCATAGCAGTGTTGCATTCTTTAGGATCTTACTTGCTTCATCCTAGAATCTGATGATTGATTATGGACTGCAGGTAGGTCCCTCTTGTGATTTCCAATAGTATAATTCTGTTTCTAAAAGGAAAAGAGAAGATCTTACAAAGTATCTCTCTTCCATCTATCCTCATTTTTAGGTACCATATATACTCTCTTATATAACTCAAACTTAAGTGTTTCTTTAAATTTAAACATATAATGAAGACTTTCAGTAAAACATAGGATAACTTTTGTTTCAGTGTACCCTTCAGCCAGGAAATGTTAGCAAAGATCTCATGCTGGGTAAAATATAATATAATATAATATAATATAATATAATATAATATAATGGCAACATGTACATATGAAGCTAAGTTTAATCAGAAAAACAGAAACATAGGAATTTTTCAAAGTAAATTATTTAATACAGGGAATTGTTTGCACAGGTAGTAGAAAACCCAAAGAGCATAAAGAAAATGCTGAGGTTACTCAGAAATTAATAACTGTAAGAAGAGGCTATCACCCTTAAAATTGAGGAAACCAAAGTGATGAGTGAGCTTCCCAGAACCTGGCCCTAAGAGGATGGGTCCCTTAGGGCCAGTGCTTGGACCTATTGAAAGAGGCTCTATGGAGGACATATCATGTGTTTAACATTCAGAACTATTATCTGTAACTCTAAGTACCAAGGGCAAGATGCCACTGGTACCTCTGAGGGGACTCTTTATGGCTGGCAGCAAGCGACACAAAAGCATCTGGAGGATGGAGTTAGCTGCTCTCTTTTGATGAGGGACATTGTCAGAAACTAAATGTAGGAAGGTAGTCTCTTGTTTCTTTTTCTTAACTTCTAGTCTCCTCTGGATTTCATTGGCAAAAATTAATACCAAACTAGTGAACTAAATGTCTGTGAAGTACTAGTATAGTTTCTAAAACTCTAGACCCAGAAATGTTCAGTCTGAGGATTGCTATGACATCTATAACAATAAAAGCATAATATGCAAATCAACCGAACAGCCGAACAGCAGAACTGTCTGGATGACCACGCTATGACGCTCACTAGGGCCAGACCAACCAAGGTGGGTGCGATGCGATTGGTCGGGGGGCCCCCACCATTGCCCCATGATTGCCCCACAGATGGAGGCCCAGGCCACCAGCCAGTGGGGCATCAATTGGGGGGCTCCGTGATCGCCCCAAAGAGGGAGACCCAGGCCACCTACATGGGGGATCGGGCCTAAGCTGGCAGTCAGACATCCATCTGGCAACCCAGGAGCCCTCAGGGAGATGTCCTACTAACATCTTGGGCCCGCTTCCTGCAGGGAGCAGGCCCAAGCCGTTAGTCAAACATCCTTAGCACTGCCATGGAGGCAGGAGAGGCTCCTGACACTGCCACTGCACTGGCCAACCATGAGCCAGCTTCTGGCTGAGCAGCACTCCTCCTGTGGAAGTGCACTGACCACCAGGGGGAAGGTCCTGCATGGAGCATTGGCCCCTAGTGGTCAGTGCATGTCATTGTGACCGGTCGTTCCACAGTTAGTGTCAATTTGCATATTACCCTTATATTATTTAGGACTAGAGGCCCAGTACATGAATTTGTGCATCGGAGAGGGGGTCCAGCCGGCCGGCCCCAAATGGGGCCAAGCCTGTCGTAGGAGGAGACGGTGGGAGGTTGGCTGGCCCACCTGATTAGGGCCCAATCAAGGCTGACTGGGGAAGGGGCCGTGGGCGATTGGGCCGATCAGGGGTCAGCGGCTGGGGGAGGGGCCGTGGAAAGTTGGCTGGCCAGCCCTACCTCCGATTGGTGTGGGGGTGCTGATCAGGGGCAGAGCTGGCTGTGGGAGGGGCTGTGGGCCAGTCAGGGTGGTAGGGGCTGATCAGGGTGGGACTGGCAATGGGGAGGGGTTGTGGGTGGTGGGCTGGCCAGCCCTGATCCTGAATGGGGTGGGGGGCCGATTGGGGGCCAGTGGCTGTGGGGAGGGGCCATGGGTGGTTGGCCAGCCAGCCCTGCCCCTGATCTGGGTTGGGGGTTTGATCTGTGGTGGGGCTGGCCAAGGCGAGGGGCTTCAGGAGGTCAGCCAGGTGGCCCTGCCCCCTATTGGGGTAGGGGGGGCGGTCGGGGGGGGGCCAGCTATGGGGAAGGGCTGTGGGCCAATTGGGATGGGGCAGACCAATCGGGGGCAGGGCCAGCCAGGGGGAGTGGCCACTGGGGGGGTTGGCTGGCCAACCGCCCCGCCCTCGATCGGGATAGGAGGTGAGGGGTTGCGGGAGGTTGGCCACTGGCCCCATCCCCCCATCAGGCCTGGTTGCTGGCCGCAGTGGGCGTCATAGCAACCAGTCATTCCAGTGTTCAGGTCGCTGGCTTTTTATATATATAGATAAGGACACAAGTGGATAAATCTAGCCTTGCACTGTCTCCTTTATTTCTAATTGATACACTCCCACATTCAAGGATATTTTAGCCATCTTTTATAGGAAAATATCTACTAAATGAAAGGTAAACTATTAAACTGAGGCATATTACTTTCTCTCAATGTTCCATGTCACCCAGGCCCAACATCTAGATTTTGGACCCGAATTTGTCAGGAATTAGGAATCTCCCTTTTCCTGCATTGGCATTTCAATATAAAAGTTTTTGTTTATACCTTGTTAGGACCCATAGCCAACCACATTTTTCTTGATACAGACATATACAGGGGGAATAAGTGACCAATAAGTCCTTTTAAAATTTATATTAAAATACTATATTACAAAATGTAGCAAGATGTTTAACAGCATAAATGGTAAAGAAGTATTCCATTGATTCAAATTTCAGTTCTGCTTCCTACCAACTGAATAACGTTGGCAATCTACTATACTTCTCTTCTTATTATTTTCATATTTAAAGAAAGAAGCTAATGTATCTTATAGCGTTAGTTAAATAAGTTATTATATTCTAAGATGCAAAGACTTAAGCAGAATTCTAAAGGCTAACAAATACTATAGCATCTGACAATATTTTATACATCTGTAATGTAATTTGTAATGCACAATGTAATTCTCAAATAAATAAAAATAAAAGTGGCACAATGTTAACATACTAAAAATAACTTTTGGTATGATGGCAGAGAAATTTAAATGAGCTAAAGATGTTTTCCTTTTGTATAGGAATAGCTGTAAGCCATTTATAGTTGAATCTTTTTATTTTGATACTGAAATAGATAAGTTCATTATCATAATAACTAGTATAATACAAATTTAAAATGAAACTTCCAAAATTCTCTCGATAAAGGAAATGAGGAATAGTATATGAATGCAAAAGCATATTTTCACCCTACAAAGATGAATGTTACTCTCAAACACATATAGAATACTAGAGGCCCAGTGCACGAAATTCGTGCTGGCTGCCAGCCAGGGCCTCCCTTCCCCTGCTGCCAGCCGGGGCCTCCCTTTGTTCTGTGCCACCCCCTGGTGGTCAGCACACATCATAGCGAGTGATTGAACTCCTGCTCTCCTGTTCGAACTCCTGAGTGGACAATTTGCATATTAGCCGTTTTATATATATAGATTATAAAAATTGATTATATGATTGCCTCCCCCATACACACTTTTCTAAGAAAAAATCTAATTGATTGTGTTCTTTATTTGATATTATTAGAACTAAATTAAATTGATATTCTTCTATCTATATATATAAAAGCCTAAGCAACTGTTACGACCGGATGACTGGATGACCAGTCGGTAGCTATGATGTGCACTGACCACCAAAGGGCAGATGCTCAATGCAGGAGCTGCCCCCTGGTGGTCAGTGCACTCCCACAGCCAACCTCCCGCGGTCCTCCCCCCAGCCGGCCGGTCCCGATCGGCTCCAATCCCCAGCCAGGCAGAGGGACCCCACCCGTGCATGAATTCATGCACTGGGCCTCTAGTAGAACAATAATCTTTAGATTAAGGCAGAAATGGAAGCATAAATTATGGGTATTTACAGACTCATAAAAAGTATAAGGAAAGCAGATTAAGCAGCATTTTGAAAAGCTTTCACAGTTTTGAATTCTACTGAATATTAATAAACCTTTAACTCAATAATTTTATGAAAAAATACAAATAAACTAAAGAAAATAAATTATAATCTTAGAAATAATTAACTTAGAAAATACTACAATTATCAGATATTAGATTCATATGTTTTAAATGAAGAACATAAAGAGAAAGCATGCATGTATGATACTGTAAATAATAAAAGCAATAAGCCACAAATTCAAAGAAAATATATCATATACATTATGTTGTTATAATTTTTGGTAAGTGTTTTTGATAATTTTCTCAGCAATAGGTAGAAATACATACTAATCAACTTGAAGAAATTAAAAGCTTTATCAATGACATATATCACAAAGAAATAAATGTCTAAGTTTATTTAATATATTAGAAATATATTCTAAGTTTCTAGAATTCTAGACCCAGAATGTACAATTTATTGATCTAAATTGTAAGAAGATGTTGAAATATTTTGTAAGATATAAAACAGAATTATTCTAAATTCAATTCATAGGTTAGCATACAATTCATTAGGCTAGGGATAGATTTAGCTAGGCTTAGATCAACCAAATTGACAAAGAATCTCAAGTAAGAGAAAATATATAGAGAGACACATATTACACATATAGATGGAGAAGTCCTTAACAAGAGATCATTGTTAACCAAATTAAACAGATTGATAAAAACAGACCATGGCCAATTAGGTTTCAATCTAAAAATAAAAGAGTGATTTGACATTAAGAATTTCCTTTACAAAGCTCAGTCCATTCATGCATTATGCTAAAAGTATAATAATATCAGTAAGTACTATAATTAATGCATAATTATTTACATTCTTTTCTGCTTTTAAAAATGACAAAAGTCTAAAGTGATGCCTGGAATGGATTAACTGTACCAAAATTAAATTTGTAATTTCTATACAAACTGCAAATGTCATATTAAACAACTCCATAAAATTCTTAGCAAAAAAAAAAACAACAACAAAATTTTCCAACTGCTTAAATTTTTTTGAAAATTTTATCCAATACAAGAAAAGGAAAAGTGGAGAAAAATCACATAGGCATTGGCATTAGTGCTGGTAAAAAGAGCATAATACTCCCATCTAGCGTTGTCTTCAATTCATCTTGGAAATTTTTCCATATAATCCCAAAATGTTCTGTCACATTCTGCTCAGAAGATGTCACAGCTCTTTAATGTTGTCCTGAACCTCCTCTCAAGGATAAACTTTACTACACTCCATCAAAGAAGAAAAGGTAATGATGTAGAAAGTGCCTCAACTCACTTTCCTTCCGCACAATTTACTTTTATCCAAAATAATTCCTTTCATCATTCCTCTGTCACAGTGGAAGAGATCTTTTTATATCCCAAGTTAATATGTTTCTGGTGCAGTGCTTGAAATAGTTGTTTTAAGATGGGGAAAAATGGAATATGTTTATGCACCAGACAGAGAATCGGACTGATGGAGCAAAGATGTACTAGTACAAGGTAGCTGCAGAGGATGGAATACCGTCAAGAGTACAGGTTTCTTATTCAAAGCTTTTGGAAGAAGCCATCAAACTAGAGTTCCAAACTTCACTACTCTTCTCATATAGCATCATGTGCTATTTTAAAATCATATATTTATAGTAATTATATCTATATTAGCATTTGACCTTTTTCTCTACTAAGTTATAAATTCTCTCAAAGTCAATAACTTCAACTAAGATAAAATAAATGGCACTAAATAAAGCTGAAACCCTGAGCAGCCTCCCAATTCTGATGCATCTTCCTTGATCATCTCCAAGCTGCAGGCATTCATCCCAGAATGCACTACTCCTCATACAGATAGTAAGCCAGTGTCATCTCTCTCCTGTCCTCTTGAATTCCAGTTTCTTCAGTGAGACTAATGTGCAGTGAAACAGAAGGCCTCCCTCCTTGGGATAGAGACTACATAGAGGCACCAAATGAAATCTCAACCAAAAGATAATTACTGATTTGTTAAGAATATGTATGTATTTAATTCCATCAAAAACTTAAAAAAACATATGCATCTGCCAGATGTAAAAAATATGAGAGCTTGCTGAGAGAGAAAGAGCTTTCCGGTTACAATCATACATTAACTTTATGATTAAACTCAGCATATAAGCTGTGATATGGTGAGTAATGGATTGTCATAGCAGATGATATAAAGCCTCTCTATTAATTAGTCATAGCTGTAATCCTTTCCTCTTGCTCTCGCCAACACTTAATCAGTTATTCTTCAGAGTAGAAGCAAGCTCTGATAAGGTGTAAGCCAATCCAGCATAGAGGGCACACACTCATTCACACCTCACTATTGCATTGGGCTTCAAATCCAGCTGATGAGGTGATTTCCACTTAGAGTGGCAAGTAAAAGAAGCAGCTGCACCTCTAAATGTGCTAGCAATCGCAGTCTCAGAACATAGTCACCGAAAAAAGCCTATCATGTTAACCTCAGATTCATATTTTGTTTGTTACAATTCATGCTTCTAATCCCCTCCCTGCATCACTGCTTTGTTGCAAAGTAGCATCATTTACAATCCTGACAGGAGGAGGTTGGAGAGCCAGGGACTGCAGATGTGTTATCATCTGACCTCAGTAGGGATTTAGAAACCCAAACAATAGTGTAACATATTTTTAACAAGAATAATCCCCTTAAAATATAAAACCAAACATATAAATAGTCTAGAAGCAATATATATTTTAAGGTGTCTGCTAAATAGTTTTCATATGTTTTTTCGTACTTTTTTTCTTTTGGATTCTTTCACCAAATAAGGACTGTTTCTTTCCCCCTCCATTGTAATAACTATTTTTGCCAAATCTGTAATGGCAATAGAAGACTTCAAATAAAAATTTATTAAGCATTTTGCTTGGAGTACTTTTAAGTGCTTGTTACTTTAAAGATTTAAAAAAAAAAACAAACAAATGATGATAACTAAGAAAAATGGTAGGAGACTCAGAAATCCAAATCTGCTATGTTCTGCAAAGCTATACATGAATCAAGTCAATGTGTTAATTCATAGACTGTTCAAAGGTATAGATGGAAATATGAATCCTAGATCTTATTTCTTATGTGCACAAGGATGAGAAAAGGCATTCAGGATCTCTCCCTTTACTCTCTTTGGGATCTTACTATCTTTCCAGGTAGCAACAGGCAGAGCCTTTTTCAAATCAGCCTCTGAAGTCATACTTTTCTTTCATCCCATCACCTGTTTCAATACCAGTGGATTATTTTTTTAATTCAGAACATGATGGTCTCTCATTCTTAAAATACCACTTCTCCTATACATTTTGGTTATACCTGGAATTGCCTTTGATTCCCTAACTGCATAGGTATTTGTAAACCTCTCCACTCTTTTTCTGAAGATAACCACACAAATTCTAAATACATGAGTTAAAGATGGAATGCTATGAGAGAGAGAAAGAACCATGAAGGAGGTAAATAGCTGATTTTTAAAATGTCTTTCCAAATATCCACCTATAGTATAAGCAAAGGTTTTCAAGTTGAGGAAGGGGAAGTCAGTACAATGTCTATGTATTTTATAAAAATGAAACCTGTGGGATCCCTTATCACGTCCCACGTGTTTCAGGGTTCCCGTTCAGGTCCGGTTTCTGGAGAAGGCCGCAATCAAAATGAAAAGAAGCTAGAAAAGAATCAATTTGGGTAAATGGGGGGCCAGGCGGGAGCCCACCTCTAGTGGGAGGACTACTCACTGCTCTGGCCTTTGCCATCCCTTTTATTGGGGTTCTGAGATACACCCATGTCCTTTAGGCAGGTAATTCCAGTAACAGGCAGGTTATCTTATCAATAAGGATTTACATGATTATTTGGTGGGGAAGTTGCCTCAGTTACCATTGTCTCAATTAGATAGGGAGTGGTTGGCTCTGACCTTTAGTTTAAAGGTTGACCAGCCTTCCCAGATTCCCTTTAACTACCAAGTGACAATGTTCGGTTTCCAGCAAATGAAACCCTTTGCCTATTTGCCCTCCTTATTCTTTCCTGGGTTTTGTGATGTGGCTAGTTTTCACTAAACCCAGAATGTTATTTCTTTGATATCCTCACCTGACCAAGTTTCTGTTAGAGATGTTTAACCTGGAATCTATGGATAGAAGTCAGGAAGTCCATGAATTAGGATGGCAAAATAGTAGCTACATCTATATTTCTCCCAACATTTAACTGAAAATTAATATTTTTCTATATCATCAATATGACTAACAGACTATTATAGTATTACTACCTGTGAATTTACCAATATAAATTACAAATATATTACAATTTATACACTTTAAAATATATTTGCATTTATTATTATAAATTTTATTAGTTATTGAAAACACTACTACATCTTGTTATTTAATGCATTAGTAAAGGAGAAGATTTATTACTCTTTCCTTCTGTTTTGCTTGTAAATATTTCAAAGACTAAATTTCAGTATAACTAATTTCCTTTATAACTGCATGCTTTTATAGTTTTCTTTTTAAAACATTAGTTGAAGAAGGGGTACATAATCTTCACCAAATGGCCAAATGGGTACATTGCATACACACAAAAGTTTATGATTATGGTTTCTGATGGAGCCAGATATATTTTAACATTACCCATGTCACTAGCAGACAGAATTATGAGGGGTGTTAGTTAGGACTTGCTTTCTGGTCTTTGATTTTAAATGTTTGTGGAAATATGATTAAACAAGAAAAAATATAGAGCTTACTTATATTTCTTTGACCCAAAATACAAGAAATGATGCTTTACTACTAGTCAATGGATGGAGTCACCCTGGCTCCCTCACCAGGTCCACATAACTTGTTACTTAAGTGACAAGTGATGTGGAAAAGTTCCTAAAGGAAGACTGTGTACTTATAAAGGGCTGATCATGGTGGACTCATCTTCTTTCACTAGCAGAACACTACAATACATTGCCATGTTTATGCTACAAGATGTCCCTGATATGTTTTGGAAATAATAACCTTAAATAGTAAATTCTACAATAATTTGTAATATGATGGAATTGAGTTTAAAGAGAAGTCAGTAATTTTCTATTTTCCACACACTTTTCTCACTTTACAAAAATACAAGAAAAAGCTTCAAATTTGCTATCCTTATCTGTAACAAGTCATTAGTTTGCTACCAAATAGAGATATTAAAAAAAATAAAGACACAATTTGTCATTTCAATATAAAGATGGTGTTGTAATAGTAAGGAAGAAAATTGACTACTGTTCAAAGTAAAGTTTTCCTACAGAGAGAATAGTTTTAAAATATATGCTTGGAAACTTTTCATCTTTATGTAATTTTGTTGCCAAAAATGATGTGTCATATATGTTTGACAGTTTTAAGACTCTGAAACAAGATTTAGAAGCTAAAAAGCTTCAAAATTATAATTTTCATTGGGTTTTAAGTTGTTTAGTAAAAACATAAAAATGCAACATCTTAGTCTGGAAGAACTCTCTAAGATCATGGAAAAGGAAAATATTCTATATCTATTTCAAAAAAATCTGTAAAAGAAAATGAGATAGAAAAATGATCACAATGGTTTAATAAGTGTTATTAAAAAGTATTTATTAATTTATGATTATCATTAAACATATTATAAAAAAATAAACTGGGTTTTGCAAAAGATCCCTAAAGTGGTAAACTCATTTTAAAATAAAATCATAAAGACATTAATAATTTGCTCTCAACAGAAATATTAATTTTAGTGAAGCCAAATGTTTTGTGCTAGTAGTAAATGTATTAGATATTTATATGACATATATATCACTTCATTAACTGTCTATGTTTAATATATTTTACAATATATATTCTCCTAGTTTGATGGTATGTATATACAATTTATTGAGATTAATAAACATATAGTGGGATATAAATTTTAAAATGTTTTCACTAATAGGGTGCATAATCCCCCAAACTGGCACATCACTAGAATAAACATGCAAGAATTTCCATGAATGAATAATATTGATTGAATGAATAATTTGATTTAATCTTTTGTCAACAGATATTTTTTAAAACTCATTTACTGTTACATTGACGGCGGTGCTTTAATATCTCAACTGGTCGTTCGAAAACCATTTTCTCTTGAAGGTCACTTGAAATGGCTTTTACTAGGCAAGGCTATTTGTTTCATGTTTCAATTAATTCAGGAGTTCTTATAATTATGGGCATATTTTACACACGCCATGTTCCATAACATGGAAGTCCTTTCTGGCATTAGTGTTTCTCCTAAGTAAATATTTTAGCATCACAAGGAGTTTTTATTAACTTTTGTTGCTGCCCCATCCTCTTTCCACTGTCAATGTCTTAAGCTGTGGCTGGGGATTCAGATCTCCTGCCCAGGTTACTGCAAAATCTCCTAACCTGTCTCCCTATCCCTGTTGCAGCTTGTTCAATGTTGCTGCCAGAAAGATATTTCAAAAAAAAGTAACCCAGGAACTCTTCAATGGCTTGCCTCCAGCCTCGAAATAAAATCCCAACTCCTGAGCCTTGTAGCAAAGTTCCTGCTTGATTGGGCATCATCAGTTCAGCCTCTTTAGACCACTTGCACCACTTGACGTGGGCCCACTTGTCGCCATGCTATTGCACACGCAGTTTCTCTGATGAAAACCCCATTTTCTCACACCTAACACATTCTCCCTCTTTTTTCTATTTTTATTTTTTTATTGATTAAGGTGTCACATATTTGTCCTCATCCCCCCATTACTATCCCACACCCCTCCCCACGGATGCCCCCACCCCTCTGTTGTCCTTAACCATTGGTTAGGCTCCTATGCATGCACACAAGTCCTTTGGTTGATCTGTCCCCCCTCCCTCTTATTATAAGACATCCCCCATGTGTTCCAAAATATAGCTAGGGTTTAGGAGAAACATTTATTTATTTTTCTAATTGAGTACTAATTAAAAATATTTCTCCTCTGAAAAACCTATGGATTCCTTTTAAAAACTCTCCGATAATACTGAAAGCAATCAAGGAAGTGCTTATATGTAATTAGAAAAGATTTTTATGAGGATTTTCACAAACCAAGTAGTGGCAATTTATAAAAAAGACCCCCTTTATTGTACTTTAGAAAATACAATTCAAATAAAGTACTTCATATATTTGGGAAAAACAGGTATTTTGGAACTTTCTTCATAGTTTAAATTGTTTTTAAGAAGAGGCACAAAATTTCATATAGACTTAAAGATCAGTACCCAAGTTTACCAAAGGAATATAAAAATGTTTTGCACTTTTTAACAACATATATACCTACATAGAGATTATTGGTGCTGGAATAATCAATATATTATTTGCAGTTTATTTACTTAAATTTTTTAAATACTATGTTTTTATTTATTTCAGAGAGAGGAAGGAGAGGGAGAGCGATAGAAACATTAATGAGGAGAGAGAATCATCGAATAGCTGCCTCCTGCATGCCCACGACTGGGGATCGAGCCTGCACCCTGGGCATTTGCCCTGACCAGGAATCAACCATAACCTCCAGGTTCATAGGTTGATGTTCCAACACTGAACCACACCAGCTGGGCCCTTTAATTGGCTTTAATATTTTAATTTAACTAATTTATTTTCTTTGAAAGTGACCTATTTATGGTAAGTTTAATGTTTTTTTCAGTTATGATGTAAATATTTAAGTCAGTTGATAAAAATATATCAGTAAAATAAATATAACTTAAGTAATATAAGGATATGTCAGACACATAGAAGGCATTAGTAAATAACTATGAAGTAGAAAATACTACCATATAAAATACAGGAAATAATTAATTTTCTTGATTTATAAAGTACTTCTTACTAGTACCTCTCCTTTAACCAAAATAACCCAATTCACTATTTTTAGAAAACATTTAAAAATCATTTTTTACACTTATTCTGTATTTTATTATAATTCCTATCATCCCTTTTTCTTTTTCACAATAAAAACATATATAAAATAAATATATAATTTTTCTGTCTCTCTTCACAAACCACTTCAGTTTGCAGAAACCATTATTTTTAAATACAACAGTGCCTTTATAATAGAATTATGAATACTCATTAAAATTGTTATGAATTGTTCTTTAATCTCTACTTTTTACATATTTGTCTTATATCCTGAAATGGAAACTATAGTTTTTAAGTAAAGATTGTATTTCCATAATGCACAGAACATAAGACTAGAGAATATGATCTTAAATTTCTAGTCCTTTCTTTGCTATTCACTCATGAATAAGTAAATTACCTATTGTAATTATCATTTTTTTTCTTCTAATGAGAGAATTGAAACTTACTGTCCTTAATATTATTTTCAGATCTGTACTAAAAGGAATATCTCCTTAAAATATTAGCATTGCATGATTTTATACAGATTCAGGCATTTTTAGTTTAGACATCCTAATTGGTTTTCATCTGCCTTTTTTGACCCACACTATTTTTATCAGGAATTAGCCAGAAATATAATTAATAATATATCTTTGAATCTTGAGGCTTATGCATTAGAATCCAAACTTTTTGATAAGTTTTATTAATTGCTCTGTGTTCTCTACTAAACTGGGAATACTTTAAGGGCATAATCCCTACTAATTCATCTTTGTAATTTTATAGCACATAAAACAAAGTGGTTTGCATGTTATGGTCTTAAAAGTGTTCATGAAATAGAAGAAACAAGTCAGTAATTTATATTGCTAGCACTGTTCACATTGAAAAGGCCAATTTTCTAGAATCCCAACTTGAGAAACATTGTTCAGTTTTATAGTAAACACTGTGAAAAATAATATAAACAAAACCACTTCAAAATGGAATCGGAGCTGCCATCCTAGGGGAATTGCTTTGCAAGTCTTACTCCTCAACCTTTTGCACTATTTGAACTGGACAAAATAATCTTTAGACTGGACCAAACCAACAGTTTCTTACAAACAAATGTTTGTAAAACTAACAGGAAAGCAGACATCCTGACTAAAAGAACTGAAAATCAAAAACATTTCTTCAGAATTCACACCATGTTAATAGCTAAAGAATAACTTTGCTTATTTGCATCTGTAAAAGGTCCTTCCTTCTATTTGTGTAATTATTTCCCTTCCCTGTCTCATAAATACCCCTTTTCCTCAACTAATTGGGACAATATTTGGGTTTCTGTATGAATCAGTACTTTTAGAATAGCTGTACTTTGTTCTCAAACTCCTTTTGCCTCTCACTTAGGCTTTTATTTTTATGTTAACACTAGGGACCCGGTGCATGAAATTTGTGCACTGGGGGTGCGGGGTCCCTCAGCCCAACCTTCCCCCTCTCACATACTGGGAGCCCTCAGGGGATGTCCTACTGATGGCTTAGGCCCGATCCCCATGGGAAGTGGGCCTAAGCCGCAGTCTGGCCTCCCTTTGTGGGAGGCAACCGGACTGGTGAGGGGAAGGCACCAGCCCCATCACCCCGCTGCTGCAGCCACTGCCAGTCACCACAGCCACCAAGGTGTTTTCATCAACACGGACTCCAGTACCTTCACCAAGAAAAAATGACAAATTTCTTTAGGCATTTTAAAGATGTGTCTTTCATAGGATATGCATTTCTTTCTTTCTTTTTTTTTTTTATCCTCACCTAAGGATATGTTTCCATTGACTTGTAGAGAATGTTGAAGAGAAAGGGAAAGACAGAGAGAAACATCAAAGTGAGAGGAACACTTTGATTGGTTGCCTCCTGCATGAGCCCTGATCTGGGCCCTGGCCAGGGAGGAGCCTGCAACCTAGGAACATGCCCTTGATCAGAATTCAACCCAGACCCTGCTGTGGGCAGGCTGAGGCATTATCCACTGAGCCAAACCAGCTAGGGCAGGATATGACATTTCTTAGCCCTCCAGCAGCGGACCTTCATTTTTTTCTCCAGAAGTGTGGTGGAAAAGCCCTAAATCACCTTTTTGGATTCTTATTACCCAAGTGACTAAGAATATTACCAGTGGCATACAGGAAGCTTAGCCAATGTGCAGTCAGAAAAGGTGTTTCCTCTATAGTTCACACCAATCACCGGCTGTGCCCTGCCCAGGCCTAAAGCCTCTGGCTGAGGCTTTAGGCCTGGGAAGGGGACCTCCAGCTCCCTGTGATCGCAGACACTGCCCATTGGGCAGGGGACCCTAACTCCCTGCAATCCACCACAGGAGCAGACCCCCTCGCAGGAGCGGACACCAGTTGCCTGCGACCCATCGCAGGCTCCTCACTGGTGCCTAAGGCCGGAAAAGCCTCTGGTGGATAGTTTCCTGTTGGGCGTGGCTGGTGGGTGTGGCTGTAGCAGAGTGATGGTTAATTTGCATATTACTCTTTTATTAGGTAGGATATAATGAAACTAAAACTGACAAAATAATTTATATCATCAACTTTTAGACTTATTTTCATCAGGTAAAGCCAGACTCAATTTTAGAAAAAGAAATAGCATAAAAGAATGGAGAAATGCAGTTATTAGAGGTAGGAGATGATCTAGTTGGCATACAAGATATCAAACATTTCACACTGCCACAAAAAGATTGAGCTTTTTTTCAGTGTCTTTTCTCTTCCCTATTTCTCTTATCCTATTTCTATAAGATATTATTCATGTAGATGATAATTTCAGGTATCCTTATCAAATCACAATCTAAAAGTCACTGCTTAATTTCAAACCCCCTTTACTGCTATAGCTTTTAAATGTGACTGATGTTGGGAGCTTTCCCTGTATCATTGCCTTGAGCAGTCAGTATTGATGAAGCAGATATAATCTCAGATGATCAGGTACCTGTTACTCTTATGAGAGAGTATCTACAATAGGCGATTATTTATGTTTCAGATCTCACTTAGTCATTTATAGATGATTTAACAGTACTGTTCACGGGCATTCTATTGATCTGTATTTGTGGCTAATTTATCTTTCCTTCCCTATGATGAAAGATAAAGCAGAGCACATTTTTCCTTTTTCTTTTCTTCCAACAAATTATCATGTAGTAGAGTTGTTTATTTCTCTGATTAAAATGTTATTGTATTTATTTATAAAATCCAGCATTTATATCTATGTTAAAGTCTTAATTCGTATCACAAAAAGACATTTATAAAAACACAGACGTAAGCCTTATTTAACAAAATAAGTAAAAGCAAGCCCCAGTGTCCTTGAAGTTCTCTCTTTAAGTTCTGATTTTAGTTCTGATAGTTGACCCTCATAACACAAAGCACAGTCTTCAAAGAAATGCAGCTTTTGCCTCCCTTGCTTTGTTCTCAACACACACACACACACACACACACACACACACACATACACGCGTGCTGTAGAGGAATAAGATTGTCCAGTGCTGCAGAAAACACTGCCTTTCTAGGATCTATCACAGTCTAAGATTACTTTGTGACCAATAAAAGTAGAGCCACCAGAACAGGGGTAGAGAAGGGAACTCAAACCATTTATTAACTTTACTTTCAAACATATCTACATCAGAAAATGATGGACAGCCTAAAGGTGGGGAAATCATGAGTTTGCATAAGATCTCTTAAGCCTTTTCCTCCAATGGCAGTGGAGAGTGTGTAGATAGAAAAGAAAGACCCAGATAGCAAACATGATCTTCACTATGTAGGGATCATAGTTTAAACTTGAACTACCTTTTGGACACATCCTCCTAAATGAATTTTTCTAGCTTCCCTGGGGATTTTTTCTTCTAAATATGTATTACACCAAGTTTTAAAAATGAATATTAAGACATACATATTGATGACAAAAGAAGGAAAAGAGAACACAAAATTACAGCTTACTTCCCAGTTATAGAATAACTTACGTTTTTGGAGTTTTATTTCTTCTTCCTCTTTTTCCTTATCTCAAAGTATACCTCTTGATCCAGAAGAACTCCAGGATTTGCATATAAATCTAATTGTGAGTATTCATGCAAAACTTTTCAATTCATGACAAACTATCCACAGATATTAAAATTAATTTATGAGGAAAGAGCCATTGTGTTCAGAGATAGAAAGTGTCAAGCTTCCTGCTCCTCCTCATTTCACTGCCACTTTGCTGTCCACAATGTGGACTTATGAGAAGTGCTAAACATTTACCTAAGAAAAGAGCTACATGTCTGAGAAAGGTATATACATGAACTTGGTCATGTGTATCTCTGTACGTTTGCATATGTACTTGTTGCTTTCATTATTACTAAAGGGAAATATAATGCTTTGCATATTGAGATATCGATACAAATAAGTAACTAAACCTGTACTTTTGCATATGTACTTGTTGTTTTCATTATTACTGAAGGGAAATATAAGGCTTTGCATATTGAGATATTGATACAAATAACTAAACCTGTGGCAACTGAAAGTTATTTTTATCACTTGCATCATATAGTAAGCCACAAGTTTTTCAGCAATAGACTTGCTATTTATGTATTTACTGTGTGTAAATAAATTTTTCTGGCTAAAATAAAGAACATTGAATTCTTTGATTTTTAAATTAAATTTTAACTAGGTTGAATTCAGTAGATGTATTCATTTATTCATTTACTAGAGGCCCGGTGCATGGGTTCATGCACTGGTGGGGTCCCTTGGCCTGGCCTCCAGGGATCAGGCTGAAACCAGCTCTCCAACATCCCTCGAGGGGTCTCAGATTGTGAGAGAGTGCAGGCCAGGTGGAAGGACACCACTGGTGCACAAATCCATGCACTGGGCCTCTAGTACGCATATAAGATCTTTTGTTAATCTCTTCCAGCCCTTCCTCTTCCCCGCTTCCCTCTGAGATTCATCAGTCAGTTCCATGTTTCCACGCCTGTGTGTTGAGCATTTTCCCCCTGGTGGTCAGTGCGCATCATAGCTACCAGTTGAATGGTTGAAAGATATCTTATAGGGTATTGCTTGCTTTCATGCAGATTTAAGTCATAGGGCTTTCCACTTTATGGAGACAGAATGAGATATTTTCAGTAAATATAATGGAACCTTCATATTTTGACAGTGACTTCTCCATTTCCAAATAGCTTTTTCTGATTGTGAAATTCCAAAGTTACGTGTTTACTCCTTCGAACTATCACACTGTTTTTTTAGATGAACTTAAAGGGGTAAAAAGGTTTGACAAAATATTTACTGATGCATTTGGAACCATAATATCAAAATTGGAAAAGTGAAGTTTACTCTTAAACACATAGGAGAAAAAAGTCAGTTCTTATCTTTATAGCTTTCTCAAAACTACTGTTTCGGTTCATAACTTTTATCATGAGTGAAGAAGACAAAAGTTTAAGACTATAATCATGTCCATAGCTTAATAGTAGAAGTAATATCATGGATAGCATATTCTCAGATTTTTCCATCTTATTAGAGATTTTATAGACTATGGGCTTATGTTGTTCACCACAGCGTACTGGACATACATTATTTTATTCAGTGTCATGTAGTTAACATAATTAACATAGGGCCAAGAAGATGGCATGTTTAGCCTAAAAGTTAATGTGAACATTTCTAAAACATCAGTTGGCTGTGTAGGGAATCCAACTGTTTGAAAACACTTGATCTTATCAATTCAAATAGAACTTTTAGAATTTAGAAACTTTTAACAAAAAGCCAGAAATTCTATATCTTCACATTTCTCTTTCAAAGTGAGCTATGTGGGTAAATTATCACAAATCTGAGACTAAAATAATTACGTGTTACTGAATAAAATTTGGATAATGTCTGAAAAATCCTAAAGGAGATGATGGGTAACATTTGTTACCCACGTACTAAGGATTGCTTTTCAAACTTAAATAGGACAAAGAGGTTTTTGTTATTAATAAAATACATAAATTAAGAAAATGTAGAGATGATGAAATTAATGGATGGTTATATATATAAATTAATTAGCTTACTGTGCTAATTACATACAAACATCATATTTTCAAGCTGGTGATGACTAATATCAAATCTACTTTAAAAACACAGAGTTAATAGCCTGAAATCAGTAGAGTTTGCATATGTTCATTCAAGGATAGAATTTAGAATTTTGAAATTCAGGATGATGGCCACTTAAATGCTACTTTTACAGATAAAATCTTACCATGACAGTTGCACGGCAACTAAATTTTCTGCTACGGAAGTCACTGAGAATTCTGTTCACAGAAATGCGACCACAAACTGACTTACTCTGACACTGTAGATATTTTTTTAATCTTTATTGTTGAAAGTATTACATATGTCCCCTCTTCCCCCATTGCCCTCACCATCCTATTGTCTGTGTTTATGGGTTAAATATATTATTTAGTTATGAGGCCTCGCTTGTGGGCATTAGGAGACGGTGAGAGTTTGTGGGTGGCAGAATAATTATTTACTTAATTAGAGGCCCAGTGCACAAAATCCATGCACTTGGGGGGTTCCCTCAGCCCGGCCTGCATCCTCTCTCAGTCCGGGAGCCCTTAGGAAATGGGGAGCGGGCCTAAGCCATCAGTCAGACATCCTTAGAGCTGCCACAGAGGTGGGAGAGGCTCCCATCACTGCCACTGCAGTTGCCAGCTGTGAGCCTGGCTTCTTGTTGAGCGGCGCTCCCCCTGTGGGAGCACTGACCACCAGGGGGCAGCTCCTGCAATGAGCATCTGCCCCCTGGTGGTCAGTGCACGTCATAGCAACCGGTCGTTCTGCCGTTCAGTCAATTTGCATATTAGCTTTTCATTATATAGGTTGTACTACATTAGTTTCAAAAGGTTTGCTTTCTAATTGATCATCTCATGATAAATATGTCATAAAGATATGATAATTTACGTTATCTTTCTGATGTTCTTATAATTATTAAGATTATATGCAATCTAAATTCAAAATTTTTAATGGTGATTTTATGACATTTGATAGATATTTTATGTCTATACTAATTGAGATTTGTATATTAAATCACACTTCTATTTCAAGTGAAGAAGCATGAGATTTTTAATATCTAGTAAATATCGTTTAATATATTATACCATTTTTCATAGCTTTAAAAAAACTATGGAGGATTAAAGGAGTCTTATAGCATAACACTCATCTAATAAATAAACCTAATAATAATTAAAATGACAAGTCATAGGATAACCAGAAACATTATTTGACTAATCAAAATTTTTATACCTTACATATATTTTTAAAAAGACTTAAGTAAAATGCATTAAGATATAAGCCAAATATATATATTTGTATGCTTTAATCTGGACTGAAAAACACATATTTCGTAAGAGGAAAACAAAAACATAAAGAAATACCACTGCTAAGAAGTAAACCATTAAAGTAAAACTGTCAAAATAATTCTAACTTCTTTCAATTCAGTTGGAAGTAACACTAGGGTATATATAATTTTATTGAAGATGTCTAAATCATTTCAATGTATAAAAACAACAACTACATTAAAGCTTGCTCTACTATAGCTAATAGTGTATGACTAATATTCAAGTCTTGCCCTTGAGGAATTTATAGTGTAGAAGGTAAGAAAGGTAGACATAACAAACTGAAAGATGTGCAGCAATGGAAGCAATGAACAAGAGGAAGGGATAATCAATGTAGGAAAGCCCCATGAAGATTAGAGTCACCCATCACTAGTAACTGGAGCTGTCAAACAAACAAACAAACAACAACAACAACAAAAAACCCACAACCCAGACATTACAAATGAATGGACTTTTCCAAGAGAAATCACTTGAAAAGTATTGTTTTACAGTTAGAAGTACTCTTCTGCTCCTGACAAATGTAGCTTCTTCACTGGGAAGGTAAAGAAAAAGTTGTTTTTCTGCCACACTAAAAGTTGGAATGAATCTGAAAGCATGGAATGTGAATTTGAAAGCACCAAAGTGATTATTGTACATTGAAAGTGAATTTCAACTTGTATGGACACAATTTTCCTGTGAGTGAGGAGACTGTGTTAAATTCCTAGACATTTAATTTGCCTGCTTCTACAACTGTTCAACAGAAATGAGACTTGACCTAAGGAAACTTACAGTGAAACAAACTATGTAAAAAAATAAGAATAATTGAATGTTATACTGATTTTACTGAAACGTATTAATATATAATAAAATGTAGTAATGCACATTCTCAAAGGGGTTCCATCCAAAAAGTTATTTGTGGTAAAAGATAAAGCATATTAGAATAGACATTCCTTTTAAAGGAATTAACTGTTTTGTTGTCCTATTGACATGACTGTGAAATAAATAAATCAGCAGTTTATATTCTAAAAAGATTTAAACATTATTAAACCTATTAATTTCAATAGAAATATGTATTCAAGGAACAGCCAAGAGAAAAAAAGAACTTTACATGAAAGGTAAATAAAAATGTACTCTTAACATGCTGTTCTTATAGTTTTTGCACTTTATGTCTTTTTAGAATAAAACATAGTAAAACATTTCCAGACAGTTTCTAAAGTCATCCAAAAGTGAATGATTTCAGATTCAGTTTTATTGTTTTACAGTTCAGGCATAGGACACAAATTAATATGTTTTAGGACAAATGTGAATTATCCTATCTAATAAAAGAGTAATATGCAGATTGACCATCACTCCAACACACAATATGTCCTCCCCCCATGTGGTCAAAGATCCTGCCCCCATGTGGACACAAGATGGCCACTACAAGATGGCCAGCAGGAGAGGGCAGTTGGGAGGCACCCGGCCTGCAAGGGAGGGCAGTTGAGAGGGACCAGGCCTGTAAGGGAGGGCAGTTGAGAGGGACCAGGCTTGCAAGAGAGGGCAGTTGGAGGTGATCAACCCTGCAGGAGAGGGCAGTTAGGGGTGACCAGGCTGGCAGAGGAGGGAAGTTGGGGGCAAACAGGCTGGCAGGGGAGCAGTTAAGCATCAACCAGGCTGGCAGCAGAGTGGTTAGGGGGTGATCAGGCTGGCAGGCAGAAGCGGTTAGGGGTAATCAGGAAGGCAGGCAGGTAAGCAGTTGGGAGCCAGCAGTCCTGGATTGTGAGAGGGATGTCCGACTGCCCGTTTAAGCCCGATCCCGGTGGTGGGATCGGGCCTAAACGGGTAGTCGGACATCCCTCCAGGGGTCCCAGATTGGAGAGGATACAGGCTAGGCTGAGGGACAACCCCCCTCCGTGCACGAATTTCGTGCACCGGGCTTCTAGTTATATATAGAGGCACAGTGCATGAATTCATGCATTGGTGGAGTCTGTCTGGCCCACCTGATATTGGCCAATCTGGCCAGGCCAGCCAGGGGGAGGGGACATGGGAGGTTGGCTTGCCGACTCACCCCCTATTGGGATGGGGACAGCCAATTAGGGGCCGGACCAGCCAGCCCTGCCCCCTGGTCAAACTCCCAGTTGAACTCTTGGTCAAGGGGACTAGCCTTTTATTACATAAGGATGGGTAATGCTCTTGTGAATTTGTTGGTGTGCAAAAAATTAAAATATCAGAATGATCATACAAAACTAAGACTATTGAGATTTGGCTTTACTTTTTGACACTATTTCCCTATATTGTAACCCAAACAAAATTTTTTAAAAAATGCCTCTTAAGAGACCCAGAGCAAAGAAGTAGAAATAGGCAAGCCACATTTTTTCATATCCCTCTTATCCCTCAGTCACCTCACTCACATAAATCCTGACAAAACAATTCTGTTTGTTAGAGTGGCTGATATAAGTGACTTGTTTACATTGCCTTCACATTCTGTAAATAACCGCAATAAATAAAATAAATGTGAAGAAATAAAAGTATTTTTATACTAGTATAACTTCTTGAAGTTCCTTAGTTATCTCTAATTTCCCAAAGTGGGTTTTGTCATGGATTAGAATGTTATTATTTTGAGTCACTATTGTGCCAGTAATCTTCCAAACTTAACTCTAGGACAATTAATTTAAATGACCTCTAATTGCCAGATAAATGCTCTCTTCTAGTGCTAAACAGTATTATTGTCAGAATTACCTATTTAACAAGTACTTATTGCCCTAATATTTTACATAGTACAGAAAATAAATATCACACATCTTCTGACATTGAGTAGCTAGCTCTTTGATTGCTACCACATAATTCTTACTATTTTCTTTGGAAATTTTGGTCGTTTTTCAAATATGACAAACTGAATATTTTTCTTTTTAGGTATGTTATAATGCAGTGTGAGAAATTATATTCATTGATGTTTCCAATTGGAAAGGAAGAAGTAAAAGTGTCAGTATTTGCAGATGACATGATACTGTATATAGAGAATCCTAAAGATTCCACAAAAAACTACTAGAACTGATAAATGAATTCAGTAAATTAGCAGGATACAAAATACTTATAGAGAAACCAATCGCATCTTTATACCAATAATGAACTACCAGAAAGGGAAACTAACAAAACAGTTCCATCTACAATTGCTTCAAAAATAAAACACATAAGAATAAATTTAACCAAGGATGTAAACACCTGTACTCTGAAAATTGTAAGACACTGAAGAAAGAAATTGAAGAAGATACAAATAAGTGGAAGCATATACTGTGTTCATGAATCAGAAGAATTAGCATCATTAAAATATCCATACCCAGGGCAATCTATAGATTCAACACAGTTCCTGTGATACCAATGGCACATTTCACATAACTAGAACAAATATTCCAAAAATTTATATACTAGTATAACCAGAAAAGACCCTAAAAAGCCACAACAATCTTGAGAAAGAACAAAGTTAGAGGAGTCATAATATCTAATATCAAACTATACAAGAATATTCTGGGCTTTTTAAATTATTTTTTTTCATTTTATGTTTCTAAGAAATATTAAAATAATTGACCTGGTCAACAAGGTTGATGGCATTTATAAAAGGAAAAACATGGATACAAGAAGGTTTCCATGTTAACAAGAACAAATAACTTTTAAGTTTCTGCTCTCAGTAAATGACATCAACACATTTTATTTGCAACATGGAATACATTCTCTGACCTCCTCCCCGTACCTTGATTTATTATAAATATTCTATGTCCTAGTGATGCCTACTAGTGTCACAGGCCATCTAAGAGCACCAAAGGCATGCATTTTAGTATTAATTTATGTTAATTTCACTCATGATAAAGCATGATGTGACAGTTTGAAGCACCTGGACTCCATGATAAAATCAATCTGAGAGAAGGGCAGCTCTGAGTTATCATCATACTATTACTGATATATAGCTAATCTTGGTCCTGTGATTTTTATGTCTAAACACAATGTACAAAAGCATATATTCAAGTCCAAATCTTTGATTCAATTGAAAGTATCTTAAAACCACTGGATGTGTCTTATAAATTAGTTATTGTAAAAAATAAGATTTCATTAGGTAGAAAGAAAAATTGGCAAATGACACTAATCTAGTACAATTTTGGCAATAGCTGTTCAGTAATGAATTATTTGTTTTATAAAAAGTGCTATAAAATGATAGAAGTAAAAGGTATAGTCATTTATTAACTTTTCCTTTAGTAAGGTACAGTAAGTATCTTTCAACATATTTCAATCCTTTGGCACTTTTAGTTGATTTATTTACCGAGAACATTTCAGCTTAAAAGCAATATCTGTTTTCTTGCTTGCTTTGTTATAATGTTGAGAGGTGAAGCAAAACCATTATTATAATTCTATCTACTCATATTTTATGTATGAAATTTGATTTATAAAATTTACCTGAAAAGTGAATTGTATAGATAAAATTAAGAATAAAAGTTCAAAAGTATATACTAGTATGTACATATACACCTTTTAAAAAAATCCATGCAGTAAAGCAACTATATTATTCAGCAACCAATCTGGAATCTAAGATTTCTGCAGTTTTCAATTGTGTGGAAGAAAAAACACGAAATAAAAATTGATTTAACATGCTGAACTCTTTGACATTGAACACTGAAGATACCTAGTTTATGCATGTAAAGAGATACTTCTAAAAATGGGCATTCATTTTACCAGTATGTATAGATTGTATATTCTATGCCAGGCAATGTTCTAGCAAAAACAAAACAAAAAAAAAAAAAACCTCTCTAGACAAAACTCTCTAACATTATGGAGCTAATTGAGGGTAACAGATTATATAGTTTATTAGAAGGTAGTGTTTGAGAAGAAACAAAAACACAGAAGAGAATAAGGAGCACAGGATGAAGCCAAGTTGTAGGGGGAGATTATAATATTGTGGACTATATTTGAGAAAGTCTTTAAAAAATCTTTAATAATTCTACAAAAGGAATCTGACATGAATACTCTTGTTCCAAGTGTACCTAAGCCTGCCTTCTCCATCTCTTCCAGGTATCTTCACAAATGTCACTTTCTTGGTATGTTCTTCAGATTTCTGTCCTCATTCCACTCTTTACCAAGTGTCCCTTCTCAGTGTGGTTTTCCTTGATTCTTGTTTTTAAAATTATAATTCTCCACTCGACTCTCCCCATATCTTTTCTTGAGTTTATTTTTCACTATCTGAACAAATATATATCTTTTCTACTTGGGGAAATAGAAATTATTGTCTATTTCCCCAAGTAGAATATAAATTCTATGAGGCATGAATTTCTTTTTCTGTGCTCATCACTATAACTCTAGCCCTCGAATAGTGCTCAGATTTAATATATTTTTATTAACCAAGTTATCTTTGACATATCTACTTTTTATGTGTTTTTAATATCTAATCAATTATTATATCCTGTCTATTTTTCCTCCTAAATATCTCTTTAACCTACATCATACATTTCTCCATTTCTACTGGAATCAAGATGCCTTCATCTCAACTGCTGCATCTTCTACTCTTCTCAGCTTCCACCTTTGCATTTTTCAAATCTATTCCCTTCATTTAGCTGGAAGGAACATGCTAAAATGAATATCTGATAAACTATTTTCATTTTAGAAATTCCTCAGTAGAGTCCTGTGGTTCTTAAAATAAAGTCCCAAATCCATCATAATGTGGTTGTGCCAACATCTCCAGCTTCAGGTTTTTCCATTGCCCATTCTTTCCTAACATCAGGGTCATACTGTCCTCTTCAAGTTGGTCAAACTCGCAATGTGTTGTGTATTTCTTTTCTTCCTTTCTCTAGAATTAGAAACATAACAAGCCCACTCCTAGCATGGATGCTCATCTATTTTCCCCATCATCCATTCTTTGCTGTTGGGTCAATTCATTTCTCAAGAAAACCATTTTTCTAACCTCTGGAACTTCAGTTTTCAATATTATATAGGTCTCTATATTTTTCTTTCATAGCCCCTACCTCAGCTTGGAAATATATATTTAAGGTATTGTTTTATTTATTTATGTCTCCACTGCTATATGCACCATGGTGTCCCTATAAAATTGCACACAGTAGATGCTCAAAAATAAAACTAGAAAAACAAACAAAAAATGGATGAATAAAGATGAGTTATCATGGAGACCTCCCAAATATAGTGATGTATAATTAAGAGAAAAGTGATCTAATTGAAAGTGGCAAACTTAAGAATAAACATTCAGTTGAGTCAGTATTTTTTGATGTTTCTTCAGTGTGTTGATTTACATAGAGTAGCTGAACACTGCTAAAACACTAAGATCATTTGAAATAAACCAGAAATAAAGTGTGTGAAACTTATATAAGTCTAAACACAAAGACTTTATAAATCCAATTGAGGAGCAATGTATTTCTGTTATTTTTGTTTCCTTTTGTCATTATGTTTGACATTTTTGAAACTGAGTTTTGTTACAGTTCATTAGGCGATTGCTATGTGCTGGTATAATGAGATTGCACTGAAATGCATAACATAACATTTTAGCATGAACAATTGAAATTACAAGGTCTTACAGATAATGTGTTGTGGAGATTGTTTCAGCTTGGCTTGCATGATGAGTTTGTGAGCAGGTAGCTTGTTGTGATGGAGTAATATGAAGTTGGTGCCCAATCACTGGAGAAAGTTGTAATGATGTATGAAATGAAAACCCCTGCCCGCCCAGTACAAATAGAATAGAAACCCTCCTCTGCAATCATGGCTGTGCTATTTCCTGTAATATATCCCGTTGCTCCAAAGAAAAAAATGTCCATGGCAGAACCAAAACGCGCAGTATATTAGAGAAAGTGAGAAATAAGATTCATTGGGGGATTTGGGTAAATGAAGTATTACAAAGCTTCCAATTTTAAGCAAGATTTTTTAGCATATATGTTCACATTCTCCCATTTACACAAATAAATTCCAACTTCCTCAAAACAACATTATAGAAAACAACAAATATTTTAAGCAATTTTTATGTTATCGTCTTTCTAATGTTCTAGAAGAGCCTATGAGAAGAAGAGTCATTCATTTGTTCAGCAATTATTTAGTGAAAAATTGGTTGTGTGTCATGCATAGTATTCAGCACTCCGGGTACAGAGTGGGCAAAATACAAATACCTCTTTTACTGGAATTTACATTCTAATTCATGCAATAAAGAGAATAAAGAAGGAAGTAAATAGTGTGTTTGCAATGAGTGCTATGGAGAAGAATGAAGTAGAGAAAAAAATCAAAAAGAGTGAAGGTTTGTATTATAAATGAGTTGGTGAAAGAAAGTCTCACTAAGATGTGTTTTGAGAACTGACCTGAAAGAAGTATGGAAGCAATCCATTCTATGATTTGAAGAAAGAGCATTTCAAGCACAGGGAAAAGCGAAGGAAACCAGCAGGGGACAGCCTGGAACATTTGAGAAACACCAATAGATCTGTGTGGGTATGTAAACAGAGAGCCATTGGAAGAGGAGGTACCTCATAAAGACTTGTAAGCCATTATAACTCTTTGTTTTCCATTGTAACTCTTTGTTTTATTTATTATTAGTGAAATAGAAAGCCGGGCGGGGGGCGGAGGGGATAGAGCCAGGAAATGCCATAGTCAGGGATACCTGAAGAGGATCACTTTGTCTGGTTTATTGGAAGGATGCCTATTAGTCAGGGTTTACTGCATTAATCCAGAGGAGAAGGAATGATAGTTTGCATGAGAAAGATAACAGAAGTCAAGATATAACAAAACTTAAAAGGAAGAGAGAGACAAATAAACCTAAAGCTACTTCAAATGCATAATATAACCACACTGAAAAAGGAGGAGGAGAGGGGGGGGAAATGAAGCAGCCACATAAGATTTAAACATGCGATTTATATCCACATTCTCTCAAACTCATGATGAAAGAACTTACAATTATTAAATCTAAGTTACTCTGAAGTGACTTGAATTAGGGATTCTGAGTTTTCTAGAAATATTCTGATAAGTAAATATATTAAAGATAATATAATAGGAGCCAGGTATTACAAATAAAAGAAAGGAAGGAAGTCTAGAATAAACCTGATGATACTGGATTAGAATTCGGTGTATGACTGTAAACTTACAAATAGATATAAAAATAGATACATTTAAACATACACGCACACAAAAGTTTTCTTCCTCCTTTGAGAAGACATAGAAACAATGACACATCAGTAACAAAGAGTGGCCCTTGTGCATAGATATCAGTATTTAAATATCACTCTCCACTAAATAATAAAAAATAAAAAACAAAAACAGGGCTTTGTGGAGAAATGATTCCAAGGCTTGGCAATAAAAAGGAATCATCGAAGGACTAATGTGAACATGTTGCATGGGCTCCTGCTGACCAAGTTATTCTGAACATCAGGATAAAAAATTGTAGTAATGTACTATAACCTATAGAATAAAATATTTTTTTAGTGCACAGTAACATAAATAGAAAAATAATTAATTAACGGAGGAAAAGGAAAAGGCATTTCTTTATGATACGGTAGACTTCCAACAAACAAAATCAGGATAAAATTAATTAATCATCATTTGGCAGCCATCAAAGTTATAATTGATTCAGTCAAGAATCATCAATGTGTGCTAAAAATAGTAAATGAAAGTTTAATGAGGAGCAGGATATTTATAAAGTCTCAAAATATGTCCTCACTAATTACTCAGTAATTGGGAAGGGGAAAGTATTAACTTTTCAGTAGAGAAACCAGAAGGCACAATCTTAAACCAGTGATCAACAACATGACCAACAACAGAGCAGACTGCATTATGTACCTCCTTATGTTGTGCATTCCTAAGTTCACAACATCATTTCCATTGAATTTCTGACCAAAATTAACAACATGAATCTGAGGAAATATGGAGAGAAATTCTATAAAATAATCTCCAGGTTCTGTGAAGATAAAAACTATGAAAGACCAAGGAAGTATTCTCATGAAATGCTATATATCCTGATTTTAAGATTTTATTATACTGTGAAGAGGAAGAGAGTGAGACAGAGAATAAATCAAATGGGGCAAAAATTTTAAATTCTTGCATGTGTAAAAGGGCTTATATAAATACCATGTACTAGTAATTAAGTGTTGACCTATGAACCAGGAGGTCACCATTCAATTCCTGATCAGGGCATATGCCCATGTTGTGGGCTTGATCCCAAGTATGGGGCATGCAGGTGGCAGCTGATCCATGATTCTCTCTCATCATTGGTGTTTCTATCTCTCTCTCCTTCTCCCTTCAATAAAAACATATTAAAAAAAGAAATTGGCCTATATGTTTATGCAGTTATCATCTCATATTTAATACTTAAATGAGTTCTAATATAGACATTACCCTTATCTATTTTATGGATAGAGAAATCAAGGATTAGAGAAGTCATAAAAGTTGTTCTAGGTTACACAACTAACACATCCTGGAATTGGGGCAGGACATGATCTCCACATCATAGTCTGCAGCCTTAACTGTCATACCACAGACAATTTAAATGTTTCGTTGTTTGATTCCTGGGAAATATATACAAAATGTTTTCTTTTATTCTACTTTATGTTCCAGAAATGTCAAATTGAAGGATGTATTCTTTGACAATATCTTTGAGCTGGGTTATTAAATAAGCCTGTTCAAAGTTTTTAGAACTCTAATTCCCAGTTACTTTTAGACTTAATGTCTGTGATTAAATAATAAAACCAGTTTATTACAACTACAATTTGTTGTTATTCTTTGGAAGAAATAGGCAGACAATACTTATTCTGCTAAATGGTTTTGTCTCCAGGCCTAAAATAACTACGTGCATGTGGAGCGAAATGGACAAGAACAGGTCAGAAGATGGAAATTGACTTCAGATGACAATAAACAAACAACTCAAAAGCAGGTATAAACAAATATCATAAAATATAAATAAATAGATTATGTGTTCATAAATGGTACTTTTTAAAATCAAGAGTCATTGAGATCACTTAAGAACTCACTTAAGAAACATTCGACATTTTTGGCTGGCACAGGTTCAATATGAATCAGTACTGTAGCTATACTGTTAGATTGAAAAAATGTGTATATATAATATTTCATGATTTTATTTTACTTTTAGTCATTTTTTTACTTGAGAAAGAAAGAGATGTGAGAGAGAAACATGGATTGGTTGCCTCCCACACACGCCCTGACTGGGTACTGAACCCGCAATTCTCCAAACAACTGAGCCACACCAGCCAGGGCCTATTTTATGATTTTATAAAAAAACATTTTGGGTTCTAGCTGGTTTGGCTCAGTGGATAGAGCGTGGGCTTGTGGACTGAAAGGTCCCGGGTTCAATTCCAGTCAAGGGCACATGCCTGGGTTGCAGGCTCAATCCCCACTTGGGGGCATGCAGAAGGTAGCCAATCAATGATTCTCTCTCATCACTGATGTTTCTATCTCTCTCTGAAATTAATGAAAATATATTTAAAAAACATTTTGGAAAACTTTATCATACAACAGGAATGTATAGGAAACTGGATTAGACTGTGTACATACAAAGGCTCTCCATTATCTGACTTTGGATAGAACAGATTCAAAACAGATCAATCACAGAATGATAAAAGAAAGAAATACCCTGATCTGTTGAAAATTTTAAGCCAAACAGTTAAAAAAGTTTAATAAAAGTTGTGTTGGTTTAAAATTTCAATATTTGTAAAAGCAAAATAGCTGGTCTGATATTGTGTATAATACCAGTAACAAACACAGTAACAAAAGATAATTTATGTAATTCAGATACAATTTGTTATGAAGAAAAGATACTATTTGGTGACCCTGATTTAATATAATCTATGTGAAAGAGGCAAAGGAATCCTACCTAATAATAGAGTAATATGCAAATTGACCGTACCTTCGCTACACCCACAAGCCACGCCCACCAGGAAACTGTCACAGGGACGCTGGGGTGCGGCCGAGCCCAAGGCCGGGAAAGCCTCAGGTGGAGGCTTTCCCGGCCTTGGGCACCAGCGGGGAGCCTGCACGGATCGCAGGCAACCACTGGGGGTCGGCTCCTAGGATCCTTAGCAGGGAGGCTGGGGTGCAGCCGAGCCCAAGGCCGCCTCCCGGGGCCAAGCCCTGACCCTGAAAGAAGGCAGAAGGCGGTGGCCACAGCCAAGGCCTGGGTCCCCGTTGTCGGCAGAAAACTGGTGCAGGCAGCCAGGTGAATGAAGGTCTATTGCACGAATCTTCGTGCAAATGGGCTGCTAGTTTTAAATAAATATAATATCAAAGTACATCAATACCGTAAGTTTTCTCTGCTTTATATTGAAGTGACATTGCTCTTAATAGATCAGTTGTACCCTCTTAATTCTCAAATTGGTGGGCCTCTTCCTATCCCAGTATAGTCCCAAGTAGTGTGGGCCAGATGAAACATGTTGTGTGAGAAATGGAAGAAAGGCAAGAGCTATATTCTTTATGTGCTTGGAAGGTCATTGCAGACCACCAGGCACTGATGCAGGTCATGTGTATTAACACTTATCAGTGGAACAGTGGCCAGGCCTATGGCTTCTCCAGCTCCTGCCAGATCTCAGCTGCCAACTTCTCTCACTCTTGGGCCCGGTGTGTATTTGGATCTGTGATGTAGGCACCATTGTCTCCTTCGAATCACTTACATCCCAGAAATTAGATACTCAAAGTCAGTAAGTAACCAACATGGATTCCAAACCAAACTTGTAGGTTCCAGTTTGTTCTCTCAGGTTCCAATTGATGTGAATCTTCTCCCAATTAACATCTATCTTTCCTTACTGACTGCCTTCTCTGACTCTAAGTCCCAGGATCATAAACAGAAAAAACAGCTTTACATAGAAAGTTTCACTGGGCTAAGCATCTTCCAAATTGTGTAAGGGCAAATCCTCCTATCTAATAAAGAGGGAATATGCTAATTGACTGCCACGTCCTCAGAGATGGCGGCACCCACAGCCACAAGATGGTGGCGCCCAGTCCCCTCAGCCCCGCCGGGGCAGCAGGTGTGCGGCACGGCGGGCCTGCACCCAGGCGGGTCCGGCCGCTCTGCGTGCTTGCCTCTGGAGTTCCCCAGTACCCTCACCCCCCAGACACCCAGGACCGGCCCGAGGTGCAAGCAAGCCTCAGATGGCAGCTGGCCAGCCACCCAGGGCCACCCAAGGCTCAGGGCTGGCCAAGGCTTGGCGCTGCTGGCAGTGGCAGCAGCAGAGGTGTGATGGGGGTGTTGCCTTCCCCTGATTGCCGGGTCGCTTCCCGCCACTGAGGGCTCCCGGACTGTAAGAGGGGGCAGGCTGGGCTGAGGGACCCCCCACTCCAGTGCCTGAATTTTCATGCACTGGGCCTCTAGTATATAATAAAGAGCTAATATGCTAATTAGACCAAACAGCAGAATGACCTTCCAAACAACCTTCCAGACGACCTTCCAGATGAAGCCAGGGCTGTGAGGGCCAAGCCCCTTGCACAAATTTTGTGCATCAGGTCTCTACTTACTCTTGGCTATTCCCATCATGCTATTAAGATTAGTTGTTTGGCCCTAACCAGTTTGGCTCAGTGGATAGAGCATCAGCCTGCAGACTCAGGGGTCCCAAGTTCGATTCTGGTCAGGGGCATGTACCTTGGTTGCAGGCACATACCCAAGTGGGGAGTGTGCAGGAGGCAGCTGATCAATGATGTTTCTCTCTCATCGATGTTTCTAACTCTCTGTCCCTCTCCCCTCCTCTCTGTTAAAAAAATCAATAAAATATTCTTTTTTTTGAAAAAAAGAATAGTTGTTTGTTTTAATTCTCTGTTTTCACAAAAACTCAAATTGCTTTTTTAAATAGAAATCTGTTTTCAATTCATGGATGCATCATTGTCTGTTGCTCTTCTGAGTCTCAATCATGCTTGATTTCCTCATGGTGAAATTGGTGCTGCTTATTTATTTTCATTGATTTCCCTAAATATTTGGTGATTTGTGGTTTTATGTTAGAAATTGTATGTGCATTTCCCATATGCTTAATTGAGGATTTTTTTAATTTTGAACGATTTTAAAATAAAAAAGATGAATAGGCTCTGGGCAGGGTATGTGGCTGGCCTATTTCCCATGTTGTTTATACTGGCCACCCTTCACTCAGCCACGCCTTCTCTGTCACCACTCTGAGCTTGGAGCAAATCGTTCTGCTACCTAATGTTCTATAAGGAGTGACAATGTTATAGAGGCAGTTAACCCAGTTGCCTTGAATTACTTTCTCATTGTACCCACT
This sequence comes from Cnephaeus nilssonii, assembly GCF_951640355.1. NCBI lineage: Eukaryota > Metazoa > Chordata > Mammalia > Chiroptera > Vespertilionidae > Cnephaeus > Cnephaeus nilssonii. The sequence goes on along the minus strand of NC_137072.1, from coordinate 77,369,939 downwards.
TTATTTTAACGACAGGTTTGCCATCTGATCTTGTACCACCCAGACTGGGAACACAGATCCTTTCCACACAGGTTTTGTACTATAGGGTTTCCCTCAATCCTCTATCAATGACTTTCTCTCTCTGGATGTTGCCTGGACCTTGAGTAACATTCTTCTCACTTTTGATATTTTTGTTTATTCCTTTCTCGTTTGTTTTAAGGTAAGTGATAAGTGTCTGCTCAGTTTATTACTTTTATACATCCTTGTAATTAATTTATTTTTATAACCCTTTTATTCAGATTGTACAATGGATCTTTCTCCCATTCAGTGTGCCTTTCAGTGCTTCTCTGGTGTCTGATGCAGAGCAGAAGCATGGTAAATGGTCATGGATCAAACTGGAAGTGTCAGAGCAGACCCCGGCTGAGCGTACAACAGAGACATTACAGGAGGAGTTTCTAAACTGGACAAGGGATTGGGGGCCTGATTCCCCAGTGTCCTTTCAATGTCTCAAGGTCTGATTTGAGTTACTCTGTGTACTTATTTGTCCATATTGCTCACAATGGCCAAGGTAACATTTTCCTTCCTGCTCTGTCTCTTTAAACTTCCCTGATAATTAAGTGAAAAGAACATAAATAAAGGGATGCACCCCCAGAACTTACATTATTAATGTTCTATAACTAAATTGGAAATCTGTTACTGTACCTCAAGGGGGTGATTCATTTAGCAGAGTGAGAGTTTTGATTAAAAAGGAATGAAATGTCTGACAAGTAGTCTATCAGTTATTATGATATTAAAACACTCTAATCATTGTGGTGCCCAAATTCCTAATGTCACTTTATTTTGCTTCTTTGATTTGGTGATGTTTTACAAGCTTATATCGGTGAATGTGTACGCATGTGTGAGTGTGTGCTGCATGAAAAGAAATCATACAGCAAGAAAGCATTTGGCCACAAGCTGGGTTCCCTATTTCTCCATATTTCAGAAAATAGGAGAGATACATAAGGAAACTTATAATTTCTAAATTAACTGGCCATTCCTCTAATACAGATGTTATTATAAAATATATTGCTACTAAGCAGCCAAGATTTTTATTTATTAGAATTTATAATTTAAGATATTTACTTCAGTAAGAAATTGACTCCACTGGACCCAAATATTAAAATAAAAAGTTAAATGATATAATTGATTTAACTATTACCTCTTCTTTAGAAATAAACAACATAGAAAAAAAGGAACAGAAATTTTGTTCAGTGAGCATAGCTTTAATTATTTGAATCCTTTAGAACGTGCAAAGATTTCAAATGCTAGTGAATGAATAAAATAAATAGTATTACCATATTTTGACCTCTTTCTTCCCTTCTTCCCAGATAATTTCACCCCATTCTTATTTGTGGAAATAAGTAAAAAAATATTTGATTCACTTAATTCTCTCTCTCTGCCTCCCTCCTTTCCTATTCATGGAACTACAATCAGTCTTTTTTATTAATTCCTAAGCAACTTTTATAACATGGCCTAGGTAGGAGTATTTGAGTGGGTTGATCTTTCCCATTCTTATTTCTAGACCACCCTTATCCCTCAGACCTGGGATAAGACAGGTTTGATATAGTTTCCCACCCCCCTTTCTATTCCAATCCATACCTATACATATACACTGAGTGGCCAGATTATTATGATCTCTGAATGCATAATAATCTGGCCACTCAATATATATCCTATATAATAAAAGGCTAATATGCAAAGTGTCCCCTCGACCAGGAATTTGACCAGCAGTCAGGCCAGCCAACCGCTCATGTCCCCTCCCCCTGGCCAGGCTAGCGCGACCCCACCCATGCACAAATTCATGCACCGGGCCTCTAAAATACATATATATATACACTGAGTGGCCAGATTATTATGCATTCAGAGATCATAATAATCTGGATCTGGGCACTCAGTGTAAAGAGGTAATATGCTAATTTGTCCATTACAGTGTCCTAGTCACGACCAGTCTGTGGGCGGGGATGGGAGCGGGGACTTCCGCCCCCAGTGCTGATGTCACACTGCCTGCTGGGTCCCCGCCCAGTGCTGAGGTGAAGCTGCCTTCCTGCGTCCCTGGCTAGGGACGTGACACTGCCTACATGCATCCTGTTCAGCGCTGATGTGATGCTGTGGGGGGGGGGGGGTGCGGCTGGGCTTGACGGGGGACCTCAGGCCGCACCCCCTGCCCAAGCTCTGGGCCAGGATACCTCAGGCTGTGCCCCCTGCCCCATGGGGCTTGACGGGGGACCTCAGGCCACACACACACCCCGCCCAGCAGGTCTTGACGGGGGACCTCAGGCTGTGCTCCCCCCCACCCCTACCCCTGGTGCTGGGCCAGGAGAGCTTAAACACTCAACGCAGGCGCTCATCTTGTGGGCTCAGCCAGAAGCCAGGCTCAAGGCTGGCAAGCGCAGCGTGAGGGTGGGCAAGAGGACAAACTTCAGAGTTCTTAAGCCAGAATCACTTCTATCTCACAAACTAGCTACTTGAGATTTTGCCCAGCCACTTAACCTTTCTTTGAGTTTAGTTTCCTTTCATATAAAAGGAGGATATATGGTAACCGTTTTCTATGTCGAACTGTGAACATAAAAGATAAGGAATGCAAGAGGGCTAGTGCTATGATTGGCACAGATAACGTAATCAAGAAAGTAGGTACTGTACTAAGATTTCCAGTTTCTGAGGGACTGATGAGACTATCAGCTCCAGAACTTGCTCTGCTTCTCTAACTCTATTTCCAGCTTACTTCTAATGTGGCCACATGCCCATGTTTTCTCTTTTAAAGTCCACAAGAGGATGAGCATGATGTTCGATAAAGAGGAAGTTGAGGCTCAGAGAATTTGTATGATTAAGTTAAACATGAAGAGCCCTCAAATCCATTTCATGTCTGTCCCGGTTGTACTCCACAGTGCCTTTGGGTGCTCATTGCCCTTATGCCATCCCCTCCATCAGCATTGCAAGACAGTCCTAGCACATCAGCTCCCCCAACAGCTGTGGAGTTGCTTATGATGAAGAGAAGTTTAAAAACTGCAGACCTGGACACTCTGTATCCTAAAAGCTATCCGATTCTTGGCTCCAATATCAACAATACTTCTCTCCCCAGCAGAAAGATGAAAAAGCCCCTTCAGTGACCCAACATAGGCTATTCACCCTTCATTTAGCATGCACTAGATGTGCATTTAGTCCTTGCCCCTGTATAACTTAAATGTGGTTGTATAGCAGAGCTTGCCACATCAGGCAGAATTTGCTTGGAATTAGATGTGTCTATTTTTTCCTTCCTATTTTTCTCTTTTTTAACCTGTGACAATTTCTAGTCAAAGTAAGTAAAACTGATTATTGCCAATTCTGGGCTTCAGAAATAAGTTTAAAAGGCTCAGTCTTAGGAACTACTTTTCTTTTTTTTTAAGTAAATCTGCAGAGAGATGGTTAAAAGTAAGCCACATCCTCTGTTTAACACCTCAAGTCTCCTTCCATCAATATTTATACACTTTTTAGCCTCTTCTCAGTACAACATACAGATGATGTATTGGAGAATTGTACACCTGAAACCTATATAATTTTATTAACCAATGTCACCCCAATAAATTCAATTTTTTTTTAAAAAAGTGAACTAGACCCATTAGACTCTTGACTCTGAGACAAAGTATGTAAAGTGTGAAGGATTGGGGAGGTAATCTGTGAAGGTGATTATTTCTGTAAAAAGGGAGTAACTCTGATTTGAGAATACCTCCCTGCCACAAAAGGCAAAGGCTGACCATGCTCCCAAAGTGGGCTTTCTGTTTTAACACTATACTCAATATTTTCAGGGAATTCGGAGTTTTTTTGTGTGTTTTTTTTTCACTTCAAGGTTCCCCTGGGTTTATTTTCATCATTAGTTGATACCATAATGCCAGTGATTCCATGTGTATGGTCTGTTATTCTACAAAGAGCCAAAACGCCAATCAATCAATAGCTCACTACCCTCCTTGCCCTTTTTCTTTCACCTCATTGGGGTCAGCAGTATGAGTGAGGATCGCTGGTGGTCTCCTTGCATTTCTCTGCCTGCTAGGTCAGAGCTTGGGGTGAAGCCAAGGGTGACAATAGGCTTGCATTAAAACTTAACTGGGATTTAAATTCTACAAGGATGTTGTCATTTCATGTTTATTTAATACACAAAGTACTATGGGGGTAGTGTGATAAGGATTGTACTAACAAGTACCATTTCTTTCAGAGATTTATACTCAAGTGAGACTCAAAACCTCACCTATTGTGTTTATGGATTTTATGTTTGACCTCTTTTGTTCTGTTGAGTTTCTTTTCCTTCATATTTTTTTTCTTTGCTGAAATCCATGTTTCAGGGAAGAAGGGAATGGATATACTCAGAACAAATTAGTGGACATTTGATTGGAAATACAGTTGGAATAAAGTGAAAATAAAGTGACTGGAAAGAAGCAGACAAGGGTGACACACGTAGTCGGTATGATAGGACTAATGGGAAATGGGAGAAAGGACGTCAGGAATAATCTGAAAAAGAAAGTTGTTTCTGGCTGAAAATTGAGTTATGATTATTTGAGTATGCAAAGACAGAGATGATGTTGGATTGGACAGCACTAGTAATATAGCTCCTGTTCTACCGGTTTTGTAAACATGGTTCTTAGTTCCCCAGGGAATAGACATGAGCAGACAATAATGCTTTGTGTTATTATTTTTTACCATCATCATATTGAATTTTATGAAGTATCCTTTCCCTTCTCTGGAATACTCTGGAGGAAAGTAGTGACAGATTACAGTAATCTCTGTTGACTGGGGCAGCAGGAAACAACTGTAACTGTTTGTCTTTCTCAAACCTATTTAAAGTTTATGTTACTGGGTAAAACCTATAGAATCTACTGTATATATTCCCTTATAGAATAATCAGTCAATTCTTAGAAGTCATGCTAATCGTTTTTCTTAGCAGTTTCTTGGTTGCTGTGTCTTTTTTATGCATTGTAACTTAATGTGAGGCACAAGTCCAAAATCAAGTGTGTCTCTGCCTTCATTCAGAGCATGCCTGACCAGAGCTTTCATTTTCATCGCTGTTTTGATCTCAGCATTCTAATGTCATACATGCCTGTATATTTTGCAGGATTTAGAAAAACCTTTCATTTGTTTAGGAAATAAACAGAAACAATTAAACCAGGGGGTTAAGTGTTTTGGATAAATTTCTTTCCAAGTTTCTTGCAAACTTTTCCTTTGTCCCTTCAAAACTGGCATCCTATGTGACTATACTTTCTTTGGAAAATATATATAATAAAAGGCTAATATGCAAATCGACCAAATGGCAGAATGACCGGTTGCTATGATGCGCACTGACCACCAGGGGGAAGACACTCAATGCAGTTGCTCCCTTTGTGGGCTCAGCCAGAAGCCAGGCTCACTGCTGGCAAGGCCTGCTCCCCAAGGCAGGTAAACATCCCCCGAGGGGGTCGTGCACCAGGCCTCTAGTATTCACTATAAGATTCTTAGTAAGTAAGTGTTCACGTATTTCAAAGGTTTGTTATATTTGCCCCCCAGAATAATTTCATTTGTACTTTGCTTAAATGTAATACACGGAATAAATCTTGTGGCAGCTTGTGTGGGCGATTGAGTTCTGATCTTGGAAAACAGTAACATAGAAAACAATAAGGAACTCTGTCTCTGGCATGTGAGTTAGAAACAGACTCACAAAGCTCCTGGAGATGGGCATCTGTGGAAAGTTTTGTAAGAGATAAATGTTTCTCTTTACCATGATTCACAACGATGCTGCTAAACAAAAATGTGCATTTTGCCTAACTGCCAATACAACTGTTATGTTCTATGTGAGATTCTGACTTCAAGTAGAGATGTAATGGGAATACCAGACAGACTCAAATGCACAACCACAGCCTTCATTGAATTATTCCAAAAGCTTCTTAAGTGACCTTGAAAGCAATTTGAAATCTATATAATTTTGTGCTTATTATCCAGTGGTTCCAAGTGGGCACATCTCCATTTCAATCAGGCTCTCAAATTTAAAAGGGAATTTTAGAGACACAAAAGGAATGTCTCCATTTTCCTCATATACAAAAAAGGGAAGTAATTTTAAAAATACTTATAACGTCTTCTACATTTATACACCTCATAACTTAGAGACATGCTTCTGAAGATCAGGAAAGCTCTTCCTAATTTTTTAATCCAAAATATAACTTACACATAGTAGGTGTTCAACAGGTAAGTGCTGAATATCAGCATCTGTTGATAGGAGTACTGGCATCTGAATTTTATGGAGGACATTTTTTTTTTCTTTCTTTTTCTTTTTTTTTCTGAGCTTTGGTGATGTGCATATAAACTTTCTCACTATCTCCTTAATGCTGTTAATACCAAGGCAAGATAAATAAATGAATAGATAGAGAACAGATAGACAGATATATAGATAGATATATACATAGGGAAATAGACACATAGATAAATACATAGAAAAATAAATATATAGATACACATAAATAGACATAGATGATACATACAGATAGTCTATAAATACATGACGGATACACACACATATACACAGATAAATAAATAGATGATAGATACAAATAGAAAATCACAATGATAAAAAACTTGATGCAGCTTCTTCTATACTTACTAAGAAATATGTATGTGCTTAAAACTATTCAATGGCCACACACTGGAATAATTACCAGGCTCAAAAGAGACTACATTATTTTCCGTTTAAGTAATAAAAAGGTTACTTTAAGATATCCTCATCACACCTTTATCCCACACTCAGAGAATTCATGGCACTTGCTTCTGTGTGGTGTGGTGCTCTCTCACCTGGCCAGCTAACATATTCAGTTTTAAATACGTTCCTTCAGTGATCTTAGATTATTCTCTAACATTTTTTTTAACTTATTTAAAATGTTATACTGTATATTCTTCGTCCAAGGTGTCCTGGTCTTTTTACTTTCCATAACAGAAAGACAGTCTCTGTCTTCTTATTTTACACACACTCACATTTAGCCACAGAAGCCACCTCAAACCAAATTTTAAGACCAGACCCTCTTTTAACCAAGAAACTGCTCTGTGACACTCCTCATACGTTTCACTGTCTTTTACTACCAGCTGTTTTATAATTTTGAGTTTTGCTTATAGGGAATCAACTTTCATTAAACACCATAAATTTCTGTCCAGGTATGCCTTAGGCCAAGCAGGTGTGGGATCTCTAAAACATTTGTCTTTTTTGTGCAAACAGATCCTCAAAACAATTTTTGATTAATGAAATTGAATAATTTCACTGAATCCTTGAATAAAAAATTCTCATTAAAGAGGTCCTCGCTTCCTTTATGGTTTCTGATTACAAATACAAAAAATATTGGTTTGTGTATCTCAATAAATTCTCTTTTATTATCTATACTAGGGGCCCAGTGCATGAAATTTGTGCACTGGAGGGGGGTCCCTCAGCCAAGCTTGCCCCCTCTCACAGACTGGGAGCACTCAGGGGATGTCCTACTGATGGCTTAGGCCCGCTCGCAGTCTGGCTTGCCTGTGCGGGAGGCGACTGTGCTGATCAGGGGAAGGCACCAGCCCCATTACCCCACTGCTGTAGCCACTGCCAGCCATTGCAGCCGCCAAGGTGTTTTCATAAACATGGACTCCAGTCCCTTCACCATGAAAAAATGACAACTTTCTTTAGGCATTTTCAAGATATGTCTTTCATAGGATATGACCTTTCTTTCTTTCTTTCTTTCTTTCTTTCTTTCTTTCTTTCTTTCTTTCTTTCTTTCTTTCTTTCTTTTTTTCTTTCTTTCTTTTATCCTCACCTGAAGATATGTTTCCATTGATTTTTAGAGAGTGTGGAAAAGAGAGGGAAAAGCAGAGAGAAACATCAATGTGAGAGGTACACTTTGATTGGTTGCCTCCTGCATGAGCCCTGACCTGGGCCCCAACCAGGGAGGAGCCTGTAACCTAAGTACATGCCCTTGATCAGAATCGAACCCAGACCCTGCGGTCAGCAGGCCAAGCCATTATCCACTGAGCCAAACCCGCTAGGGCAGGATATGACATTTCTTAGACCTCCAGCAGTGGACCTTCATTTTTTCCTCCAGGAGTATGGTGGAAAAACCCTAGATCACCTTTTTGGATTCTTATTACCCAAGTTACCAAGAACATTACCAGTGGCATACAGGGAGCTTAGCCAATGAGCAGTCAGAAAAGGTGTTTCCTCTGCAGCTCATGTGCAGAGGCAGGACTGCTGGCAAGAGGAGGCTGGCACACCACCCCCCTGCATGTCTCCCGGTCTGCTCAAGCCTCCGCAGCTTAGGCAGAGTCCCCCCACTCCGCTCCACTCGAGCCTCTGCTGCAGCTTCGGCAGGGCCCCCCCAGCTCCGATCAAGCCTCTACTGTGGCTTGGGCAGGGTTCCCTGGCTCTGCTCAGACCCTGCTCAAGCCTCTGCTGCCCCGCCCCCTGCCAATCTGTGCTAAGGCCCATAGGCTAGGGCATTCTGGGACCCCAGCAGCTCAGGGCCTACATGTGGGCCCACAGGCTCGGAGCGGCCTGGGTCCTGAGGATGTTCCCAGGACCCAGGCCACTGGATGCCTGCATATGCAAATTAACCTTCCATCTTTGTTGGGTTAATTTGCATACTCACTCCTGATTGGTTGATGGGTGTAGCGGAGGTACAGTCAATTTGCATATTTCTCTTTTATTAGTGTAGATATCTCTCTCTATATATAAGCCTAAGCAATCACCCGACCGTTCGACCATCCAACCAGTAGCTATGACATGCACTGACCACCAAGGGGCAGATGTTCAATGCAGGAGCTGCCAAGCTGCAGTGACTTGGCAGCTGTGGTTCTTGGGTGACACACCTGGAACAAGAGAGGAGGGAGCCCGATTCCGGGTTGCATCACCTGAGAACCACCCTCACAATCCAGCACCACTCGGGGGATGTCAGAGAGCGAGTTTCGGCCCGATCCCCAAAGGCCAGGCCGAGGGACCTCACCGGTGCATGAATCCGTGCACTTGCCTCTAGTTTAATTATAAGAACTGTCTCTCTTGGACCTACACTGGCATCAATGGTTGCCAGGATGTTGGCAATGTAAATAAACTTGCCAGATCAGAAGAGAGCAATGATATGCTACATACAATGAAAAAGCAACGTATGTCTCTTTCTTGGTTTGTCTGACATTCCTCCTAAGAATACTTCTGTCTTTTACATGTTTTCTCATTAAAATCCAATTCTTGTACCTATTTTTCTAAATAAAATAACTTCACAAAGCATAACCGAATTGCAATTGCTTTCTGTGGAACTTCTAATTTGATTAAATCGGTATATTTTTATATACCAACTTTTATATACCTGCCCCCAAAAGAGAATTTCAAACATCCACTGGTCAGTCTACTTTCACTGGTATACTTAGCTTGTCAAATAAACTGTGAGCAAATTATGAACACAAATGGAATACTTACAAAGATTTATTGACTAAAGCAAAAGAGAAAACATCTCTAACTGATCTGAGGTTTTGCTTCTCATATCCACTACCCCTATCTATTTTTGCCATACTATAACCATACCCAATATACCTCAACCATAGTTTATACTAAGAGGAATGTACTGTATGGAATACCATTTCTTTACAATTATAATTTTGAATCCTTAATTCACTGTAAACAATGTCCAAGTACCTCACGGTTGAATTGCTTAAATTACTATAAAAACTAACTTCTGTTTTATTGTACAACTATATTTAAGAACTTTTAAAAATCACAGAAGACAAAACTAGTTGAGACAAGAGTTCAGAATTAGTTCCCAATGGCCTAGGTTTTTCAGACCTCTGCTATTCAATGTACTTGCTGGATTCATCAGATGGAGACAAATAGACAGTGGATGTCAATTGAAACCTAATTACAAGTCATAAATAGTCTAAAATATCTAACACATTAAAAGATCTTGTAATGGCTAAAAGGTAGGAGAGAACACTATTTAGGACTTTCTTTCCGTAATGGGCTATTAAATAAAAATTCAAGACTGTAAACTGCACAATAAGAAATTATGAATGGAATTATGAGGTAATTTCAAAATCAGATTGCATTAAAGGCTTAAGTAATACTTGGATTTCAACCCAGCTACAGAAGTTAAGAAGCACTCAACTCAATTTGTTATTAATTAAGCATGAAAAAAAGGTAATTTCACTTAGCAAATCACTATATCCAGAGGGCTATAATGAATAGACAAACTAAAACCCAAAATATATTCCTCACCTGAAAAAATATTTAAACAACTGGCCCATGTTCAAAATAACTAAATTATAGATTTTCAACCATATCTGTCCTAAAGCCAGTAGATTGAAAAATATGTTCAGTAGATAATGCAGAAACAAAAGGATATTGTAAAAATTACCTTTAGACCAGCACTCGGGAATAGACAACAATCATCTTCTCTAATAAAATGGTAATATGCAAATTAACCATCACTCCGCTACATAAGCCATGCCCACCAGCCAAGCCACGCCCACCAGCCAATCAGGGCGAGTATGCAAATTAACCCAAACCAAGATGGCTACAGCCACAGAGAGCAAGGTTTCCCAGGTAACAGAGCAAGCCAAGCTTTCCATAGCCGTTGCAGGCCTAAGCCTCCACTCAAGCTACAAAGTTTCAATTATAGAAGGTAAACAAATTCAAACAAATGGCAACAGAATGGAGCTTGAGAGAGCAGGCCAGGGTTGCTGGTGGCAACAGGGGAAGCAAAGCTTTAAAGCACACCCTGGCCGGGCCCACCCGCTTAAGGCAACAAAGTTTCAACTATAGAAGGTGAATTAACTGCCACAGAGATGGCTGCCGCCCCGGAGGTAACAGCAGGCTTGGCTCTGCTCCAGGCTACAAAGTTTCAATTGTAGAAGGAAAATAAATCCCAGATACTAGGGCCTCCACTTAGGTTGCCAGGGGGCGTGGCCCGCCTGCAAACCACCACAGGCCCCTCGCTCAGGCCACCCCACGCCCCAAGGGAACCCCACCCTGATCTGGGACACCCTTCAGGGCAAACCAGCTGGCCCCCACCCATGCACCAGGCCTCTATCTTATCTAATAAAAGAGTAATATACAGATTGATCATCACTGCAACACACAATATAGCTGCCCCCATGTGGTCAAAGATCCTGCCCCCGTGTGGACACAAGATGGCCACTACAAGATGGCCAGCAGGAGAGGGCATTTGGGAGGCACCCGGCCTGCAAGGGAGGGCAGTTGAGAGGGACCAGGCTTGCAAGGGAGGGCAATTGGAGGTGATCAACCCTGCAGGAGAGGGCAGTTAGAGGTGACCAGGCTGGCAGAGGAGGGAAGTTGGGGGCAAACTGGCTGGCAGGGGAGCAGTTAAGCATCAACCAGGCTGGCAGCGGAGTGGTTAGGGGGAGATCAGGCTGGCAGGCAGAAGCGGTTAGGGGCAATCAGGAAGGCAGGCAGGCAAGCAGTTGGGAGCCAGCAGTCCTGGATTGTGAGAGGGATGTCCGACTGCCCGTTTAGGCCCGATCCCACCAGGATTGGAGAGGGTACAGGCTGGGTTGAGGGACAACCCCCCGCCGTGCACTAATTTCGTGCACCGGGGTCTAGTCCTATATAATAAAAGGGTAATATGCAAATGACCAAACTACCGAATGACTGGTTGCTATGACATGCACTGACCACCAGAGGGCAGACGCTCAGCGCAGGAGCTGCCCTCTGGTGGTCAGTGCACTCCCACAAGGGGATCTATGCTCAACCACAAGCCAGGCTGAAGGCTGGAGAGCACAGCGGAGGTGGCGGGAGCTTCTTCTGCCTCTGCAGCAGCCCTAAGGTTGTCCGACTGCTAAAGGGCACAGGCTGGGCTGAGAGGACCCCCCTTCCCTGACCCCCCTCCCCCCAGTGCACGAATGTTGGGTACTGGGCCTCTAGTAGGAATATAAATAAGAAATACCCTTGTATTTGCCTGGCAGGTGAGGATCAGTGGTAAGCATCCACCTATGAACCAGGAGGTTATGGTTGGGTTCCCCGACAAGACATAAGATTAATCCCCAGTAGGGGGTGTGCAGGAGGTAGCTGATCAATGATTCTCATCATTGATGTTTCTATCTTTTTATCCCTCTCCCTCTCTGAAATCAATAAAAAGTAAATAAATACCCTTTGACTTAGGTGCTATGTCTAAATCCCAAACAACTTTGCGCCATTTAACCATTGAAGTATGTAAAATCACAAATATAGTTTTAAGTACTAACAAATACCAACTATTTTCCATCTCAACCAGCATATTTCCTTTGGGACCTTTTAAAGATGCTTTAAAAAAATGGGGCACTATCTGAAAATTTAATTGAAAAGCCTTATTATGTAAAAACCATTGCCAAACCAGATGTTCAGAAAACACGTTGTTTTTGGGAGTATTTATTGGTTCTCCATGCATCTACCTAATAAAAGAATAACATGCTAATTGACCATACCTTTGCAAGGCCCAACAGCCAATCAGGAGTGAGTATGCAAATTAACCCAACAAGGATGGTGGATTAATTTGCATACTCAGGAGCGGCTGGGGACAGGTTGGGATGCTTGCATAGTTGCCATGGCAATGACGCAGGCATCTTGCACCACCCCAGCCTCTTGGGGCCTCTGGGCAGTGTGGGAAGGCAGAAAGGCGGCTCCAGCAGGAGCAGAAAGGCGGCTCCAGCCAGAGCGAAGGCGGTGCTGGCAGTCAGGGGAACGAAGGCCCATTCTTGCACGCATCTTCATTCGTGCATCGGGCCACTAGTAACTAAATAAAAGCCCATCTTGGCAAAACTGTCCAACTTGTGATGTCCATAAAGAAAATAGGATTCAAATATCTAGAAGTGCCAAACACTATCTGGATGAAATATTCAATGTATTATAAAAAACTAAAGGATTTAGATCCAACTGAAGTCCAACTGAAAACTTTCTTTCTCTAATAGCATATAATACCTACCAAAACTAGAAGCCAAGACTGACCATACACAAATAATTGAAACACTAGTCACAATAAAAACTTAGTAACACTTTTCACATCCCCCCTAAAACACCCACTTTCTTAGAGGTTAAAAAAAGCCAAAAGTAGAGGATATAGATTTGAATTGGACTTAAGGACATTTTTAATATACACTGAGTGGCCAGATTATTATGACCACCGCGTCAGTACTTCATTGGGCCACCTTTTGCCTTCAATACTGTGGCTATTCTTCTTGGCATTGACTCCACGAGATGTTGAAAGGTGATGCGAAGAATCTGACACCATGCCTGATGAATAGCACTGTCCAGTTCTGTGAGATTTGATGGTTGTGGAACCAGCTTCCTGATGGCTCTTTTAACTTCGTCCCACAAATGCTCAATTGGATTGAGATCTGGTGATTGTGGGGGCCACCTAAGCAAGGTAAAGTCTCCCGCATGTTCTTGAAACCACTCCTGCACAATACAAGCACCTTGGCATGGCGCATTGTCTTGTTGGAAGAAGCCATCTCCATTGGGATACGCCATCAACATGATAGGATGAACTTGATCAGCAATGATACTTAGGTATGTTGTGCTATTCAGACGTTGTTCCACACGAATTAAAGGGCCCAAATCATGCCAGGAAAACATGCCCCAAACCATAAAACTGCCCCCACCAGCTTGAAGGGTTGTACTCATGCATGCGAAGTACATGCTTTCATGCTGTTTCCGCAAAATTCTCACTCTGCCATCTGCATGATGCAACTGGAAACGTGATTCATAGAACCACATAACTTTTTTCCAGTGCTCGACTGTCCAATCCTTGTGTTCCTGTGTGAATTGGAGACATTTTATCTTGGTAACTGCAGACAGCAAAGATGTTAGAACAGGCCTTCGGCTTCCATATCCCATACGATGCAGTGTACGGCTAATTTGCCTACAAACATCAGGTGGTCATAATAATCTGGCCACTCAGTGTAAGTATTCATACAATTTTCTGTAGTACCTATCACAAACACTATCCTTGCCTCCATATTCACTTACAGTAAATTGTAAGCTGTTACAGAAGCTATTTTTATTTTTAAGATAGTGGAGATCTGCTTGTGTCCACTTTGGAAAGTCAACAGTACACTTAAATGAAAATGTTCCATAGATTTATTAAGACATTGCCAATTTTTATATCATTGTTAGTCAATCATGACATAACAAAGTCTCCATAGAATTCAATTCCCTCATGATACACTTTGATATGGTATGCATATAAACTTCTTTCTTCTGACCAAAAAGAGCTTACAAGTGTATTTGCCTTACTTATTATGATTCTTAACTAAACAGGTTCATAATAATTTTACTTCACACACACGATCTTGTTGTGAAATCAGACTTACATGAATCAGGCACCTTGCCCAGTATTAAGCTTTAGAAATTAATTCAAAAAGACAGCTGATGAAAAGATTCAGATAAAGTAAAGAGAGGCTATGGCATTGAGGGAGCTCTCTAGGTCCTTCCTTTCCAGACTGGACCTGCATCTCCAGCCCACAATAGATGAGGTCTTTTAACTTATGTCTGTGAGGTTCTTCACAGAATATGTGCACTCAAGTATGAAACATCTTCATTTAATATGCCAGTGAGTTGTATAATTTATATGAAATTCTTTAAGCAGCCAAGCCTTATAGGATTCTATAAGTAATCTTTATCCAGGCATATTCTACTGAAGACATTGTAGAGATTAAATATCTTCCTTCTAGAAAATATCATTAGTTTATTAATACCAAGCTCCAGTTGGCAAGGAAATAAAACCAGATAATTTGTCATCTTGTTTTCCCTCTGTGTAGAATGGGTATTTTTGACAAGTCAAAGGGGTTGAACAGATTTCAGGCAAGTTAGTTTAAACCCATCTTCTCAATCTACCAAGGAAAAGAACCAGTGTTACCGAAGACCAGTATACCACTTAAAAACATGATATATTATCAAAGGTTTGAGTATTGTATGATATAATAATTAAAGCTAATCATGACATTTTCATCAATTAAGAAGATTTTTAAGCATTAGTAGAATAGTAAAAGCAACAGTTCCCAGTATTTTCAGCCCTTTCTAAAACCCCTTGGTGACCACATCAAATTGATGGTTCCTATATATAACCATGAATTCAGTAGTGGAACAAAGCTTTTATATCCTACAAGTTAAGTTTGACATCAACATTCTCATACATGTTTTTACTTCGATGCACACAGAAACAAAGGCCACTCATTAACATTACTTATGCAATAACATTGTCATACATATCAGACAGCCACAGTCTGCAAAGCCTTTCTTTAGACCCTGTAACTACATTATATCTTTTCTCTTTCAAAGATGTTACTTTAAAAAGCAACAGCATCATTGTATGCAATTTTAGGTAACCCCCTCTACTAGATAGCTCCTCACATGGTATAATTTGATAGTAATGGGTCTATCATGTAATCCACCATGAAGTTTTGTATCACATGTATAATGATCCATTCCTGCAGCAGCAACCACCATGCCAACATATTACTCTGACTGGAAAAAAAGAAAGTCTCAGGTTAATAATTATCCATGACACTAACCAATGTTTTTATTTTAGCACTTGACAATTCACATTTAATTGTTTGTTGATGCCTTGTATTTAAAGACTGAGCTAGGAATCTTTAATTCTAGATATATTTTCTCACCAAAGTTCTTGATAGAATCCAACTCCTATGTTAAATCACTTCAGTAAAGGACATGCCAGAAAGTTCAATAATAGAACCCATAATCGTACAACTAATAAATATGCATGTTATGTGTTATAGGAAGTTTACATTGCTATTAAAATAATTAGCACATAAGTGAATTTCCCCCTGTGAAAAGTTAACCAAACTTCCCACTTGCCCTCATGCTTCATGTATATTTAACCCCATAATCTCTGAAAGAAGTATAGTGCAAACCACAAATGGGAGTCTCACGTGTAATTTTAAACTTAAAGCCTCAGATGTAGCTGCATTATAAAAGTAAAAAGAAATAGGTAAAATAAAATATATTTTTTCTCCAATATATCCAACATATTACCTATATATATCAAAGCCTAATATGCAAAGCGTCCCCTAGGGAGTTTGACCAACCTGGAGTTTGCTCGCTCGCTATGATGTGCGCTGACCACCAGGGGGCAGTGCAGAACAAAGGAAGGCCCCGGCCTGCAGCTGGGCCTCTAGTATTATAAATATGTAATCAATATAAATTTATTAATGAGATATATTATTTTGTTCTTACTAAGCTTTCAAAATGCAGTGTGTATTTTACACTGACTGAACATCTTAATTAGAACAAGCCACATTGAAAGAGCCCAACAGCCACTTGTGGTTACTACCTACTATATTATTCCATCTATAATAATAAAAGTGTAATATGCTAATTAGAACGGACATCCTTCTGGACCTCCTTGCAGACAACCTTCCAGACAAAGCCAGGGCTGTGAGGGAAGCCTGGGTCCTGAGTGCCTGCTGGCAGGCTAGAGGGAAGCCCGGGTGCCGGAGGGAAGCTGGTGCCAGCATCTGGGGGAAGGAAGGCCTACTCTTACAATATTTGTGCATCAGGCCTCTAGTATTGCATAATTGCTTAATTATCGCAGGTCATTTTCTTAAGCCATCAACTAAGAATGAAAATAGCTGCTATACTAGTAAACAAAAATAAATGTGCCATACTAATATTTTGAAACCTCACCACAAAACAATAAAATAGAACCTGTCAGAAATAATAAAACTATCCTCTGAAACCATGTGGTGTGATAAACACTTCTTGATGACATGATTAATATTGGGGAAATTCAGTGAACTTCTATTCAGTAAGTTTGAGTTCCTCTGGGGTATAAGATATCTTATAGGTATGAGATATTTTAAACAACAGGTTTTAACTAATTAATTTAATTAAAGAAATATATCTTGGAGACCTATTAAGTGTAACATACTTTTCAGTTGTCAGAATTTAAGCAAAGAACAACAGATGAAACTCACCCCTATAAAATGTTTTGGCAACATGAAGGTAGTTATGCCCCTGGAATTACAAAAGAAATGATACATTGCCCAAGCATGCAAGGAGTTACTCTCTGTTTAAAGAAAAGTAAAACATGAAGATCTACAAGACAGTGTGAAAAAGTCATCATAAGACCACACATGAGTAAACAGATTGAAAATAAAATGTCAGGTAGATAATAGAAAGCACAATGAAAGAAAATAAAGGTGGATGATTTGTTAGCTAATGGTGTGATGAGAAAGTATAACCTATTTTATATACAGTGCTCAGGAGAGATAATTTTGATAAAACTACATGAATAAGTAAAGGATGAATCATGTGAATATTTGAAGGAGGATTTTCCAAGCCCAGGAAAATGCAAATTAATTATCTGAACAGAGAAAATGACACCCTCTGTATATTTTTAAGATTTCTTTTTTTTACCTCTTTTTTTTTTTTAGAGAGAGAAAGGGAGAGGGAGAGGGGGAAAGGGAGAAATATCTATGTGACAGTGAAACATTAGTCAGCTGCCTCCTGCACTTCTACTGGGGATGGAACCCACAACCTGGTTATGTGCCCTTGACAGGGAATCAAACTGGCAACACTTTGGAGCATGGATTGATGCCCAACCAATTGAGCCACAATGGCCAGGGCTAAGATTTTTTTTTTTTTTTTTTTTTTTTTTTTGAGAGAGAGAGCAAAGATAGTGAGTATAGTTGTGAGTTTAAAAATGTGGATAAGGGTCAGACCATTCAGTTATACCATGGTAACAACTTTGGATTTTTTTTTTTCTGAGTGGGATGGAAGATACTAGAGCATTTTCCTTTTTTAAAATGATATACTCCTACAGTTACTTGTGAGAAATAGAAAATAGGGGAAAATATTGAGTTGGGGACAATATTGGGAAAATATTGAATATTAAATTGAATACAGGGACAGTTATTTATAATCTACATTGGTTGTCCAAGGAAAGCTGATAGTTGTTTTTCTAGGATGATGGAGATGTAATGGTATAGAATTGAGGTACATTTAGAGGGTGGAGAAAATAGGGAACTTGCTAATGCAGTGATTTCAACTGGTGTGCCCTAAGCATTTTTAAAATGTGCATACCTAACTAGCCAGGGACATTAACCTCTTTTCCCTTGCATTGTCAAATTGAAAAAAAAAGAAGAAGAAGAAGAAGAAGAAGCAGAAGAAGAAGAAGAAGAAGAAGAAGAAGAAGAAGAAGAAGAAGAAGAAGAAGAAGGAGAAGAAGAAGAAGAAGAAGAAGAAGAAGAAGAAGAAGAAGAAGAAGAAGAAGAAGAAGAAGAAGAAGAAGAAGAAGAAGAAGGAGGAGAAGAAGAAGAAGAAGAAGAAGAAGAAGAAGAAGAAGAAGAAGAAGAAGAAGAAGAAGAAGAAGAAGAAGAAGAAAATACCCAACACAACAATAGCCATCCAGTGTGAATGAATCAAAAGTATACCTGTTATTTTGTCAGTTGGCAAAACAATATATTTTTTTCTTGTGCAGCAGAATTATTGTAATTAGTTTGTGCACCATAAAATGAAAAAGGTTAAAAATTACTGTTCTAATGGCTTGATATAGATTGCTTAATTAAGGGGAAAGTAAAAGTTTGAAAAGCAGTGGATACAAAGAAAACATTAAGGAACCATATTCCAGACAAAAGAAGTACTTTGAAACTGAGCATAGACCCAAAGTAGCAACCATACCTAGAGGCGAGAACCTAGTCCAATTGAAACCGCAAAGGAATTAGTTGGCCTAACAGATTTTACACGGTCAGAAAGAAATTGGAAAATCCTTTTATGACAGTGTAAGTGAAAGGACAGGCTGGAATTGGGAAGAGTCTGAAATATAAAATCATCTACTTCTATTAAAACACCCTTTTTCTACACCAGAATTTTACTGAATAAGCAGAAAAGAGTTTTTAAAAGTAGAGAATTCATAAAATCTTGAACATTCCTACAGTAATTGGATTCTAATTCTGCAAGAATAGACGACAATATCAGAAACTAAATTCCTTCCTTGCTCAACCAATAGTTTGATAGCAATCTCAGCCTTTTGCAAAGTAGCTTAAGAATTGGGAGCTAAGCCTGGCCAGTGTGGGTCAGTGGTTGAGCATTGACTTATGACCCAGGAGGTCACAGTTTGATTCCCTGGTCAGGGCACATGCCACGTTGCAGACTCGGTCTCCAGTGGGGGGCATGCAGGAGCCAGCAGATCAATGATTCTCTCTCATCTCTCCCTCCCTCTCCCTTCCTCTCTGAAATCAATAAAAAGACATTAAAAATAATAACTGGGAGCTAAATTATCCAAAAGTGATTTCAAACTCATTAAATCCATAAGTTCCTCACCTCAAACTTCTACACAATAGGAATGATGTGCACTTTCTGGAAAACACAAAACAAAGCCAAGCAAACTATAGTTTACTTCCCATTGAGATTTAATGTGTATATATATACACACATACATATATATGTATAAATGTGAAAATATTTCAGTGTACATATTATATATAGTTAGATTTATATGTATCATATTATATTATATAAATAATATGTATTATAGTTATATTATAAAGATTATTTCATATATTGATATTATCTATTATAATAAAAGCATAATATGCTAATTAGACTGAACAGCCAAACAACCTTCCGGATGTCCTTCCAGACGACCTTCTGGATGAAGCTGCAGTGGCAGGGCTGAGGCAGAGGCAGTTACGAGTGATCAGGCAGGCAGGCAGAGTAGATAGGGGTGATCAGGCAGGCAGGTGAGCAGTTAGGGGTGATCAGGCGGGCAGGTAAGTGGTTTGGAGCCAACAGTCCCAGATTGTGAGAGAGATCCCTGTGGGATCAGGCCTAACCTGGCAGTCGGACATCCCCCGAGGGGTCCTGGATTGTGAGAATTGCAAGAGGGTGCAGGCCGGGCTAAGGGACTCCCTCTCCCCCCGTGCATGAATTTCATGCACTGGGCCTCTAGTATATCCTATATAATAAAAGGCTAATATGCAAATTGACTGAACAGCGGAACAACCGGACACTATGAAGTGCACTGACCACCAGAGTCAGACGCTCAACACAGGAGCTGCCCCCTGGTGGTCAGTGTGCTCCCACAGGGGGAGCGCCACTCAGCCACAAGCCAGCCTGATAGCTGGCAAGTGCAATGGCCCACCTCCGCAGCAGCACTAAGGATGTCAGCCGGGAGCGGGCCTAAGCTGTCAGTCGGACATCCCCCCAGGGCTCCCTGACTGTGAGAGAGCACAGGCCAGGCTGAGGGATGCCCCCCCACTCCACCAAGTGCATGAATGTCATGCACCGGGCCTCTAGTAGATATATATAAAATAAAATTAAAGGTCATGCAAATAGCTAGAAAATGTAACACATAATTAAAGTACAGATTAATTAGTGGAAGCATACTCATTGATGACTTAGATATTATACTTTGCAAACAAGGACAGCCTTCCCCCCCCCAAAAAAAAACACCTTTCATTATATGTATGAATTTTTCTATGAAAGTATAGGAATTAAGTGTGCAGAAAGGTAAATAGACATGATATAAATAGCTTTAAGCCAACCAAGAAATACAACTTAAGTGATATACAAATTCTATGGTGCCAGCATAAATCTGAGAAAATAAGTCCAAATGCGTCATTATTTCAAGCTTGTTTTGACTATCATAGATCATTTGAAATTCTATACAAATGTACAATTGGGATATTTACAAAATGTCTGCTAAAATTTGAATTATAATTTCATTGAATTTACAGATCAGTTTTTATACCATTTACATTTTGTTTTTGAGGTCTTCTATTCATACACATGGTCTATCTCTATTTATGTGTTAATTTTTCTCTGCATTGTTTTGCTTGTTTTGGTAGGTAAGTATTATGCATTATTTATAAGACATATTCCTAATTATGTTATGTTATTTTATTCTATAGTATATTGTATATATCAATTTTATTTTCTGTTATTTCTCAAACATAGAAATAAAACTGATTTTATTTAAACACTTTCTCAATTCACCAATTTTAATATTTAAAACATTTATTATAATTTTTTATGTGCAAATCAAATACTCACAAACAAAACTTTAACTTTTCTTTTTCCAAATTATAGCCTTTAATTTTATTTTCTTTCATTATTACAGTGGCTGGAACTTCCAAGATGAAGTGGTAAGAAAGTACATTATTGCCTTGCTGACTTCTTGATCCTAGAAAAATAATGTTCTCTTTTTTTCAGTAAATATAATTTTAGCTTGTACATTTTTTATAGATACTTTACACAGTGAGAAAAGTCTCTCCTTTTTCTAGTCTATTGGATTTTTTTATATCACAAATGATGCTTTCAATACATTTTCTGTATTGAGATGATCATTTATTTTTTCTTCTTTATTCTATTAATTAATTATATTGATTGATATTTAAAAGTTAAACCAACCTTATGTTTGTGGAATAAGTTCCTCTTGGTCATAATATGACATATTTTTTACATATTGCTGAATTCTATTTACTAACATATTTGTAACAGTTTTTGAAGCTATATTAATGAGCTCTACAACAGATTCAGGTTGCTGTGTAAATTAATTTGACATTTGGGCCCTATGGCCTAGCAAACTGAATGCTAGCTGAAGCATCTGTAGCAGATAAGGATGCTGTATAGGAACTTTGACAAATCCCTAAGAGAATGACAGAACTGACCCTAATGATATTGGAGCAAAGTCATGCCATCTATTATAGATAACTATTCTCCATTGAAAAACAGTTTCTGGGTTGCTAATGGGCTCGAACAGAGACTGAAGATTTAAATATAGTCCACTAAAGTATCATGTAGTATGAACTGTCTATTATGACTACTGTGCTATGTAATCCCACATGTTATAAATATGGGCTTTTGCAATAGTTCTCCTCTAGAGAAATTCAATATGAAGATGGGATCGGGTTTAAGCAGGTCTTAAAGACACGAGTAGCATGAAAAAATGGCAGTCTCATTGCCTCTATCCCCTCTGTATCAGTCATTTCTCCTTCAACCCAAACATAAAGGCACTTGAGGAAATTATCTATAATGAGTTGAATGAGGAAGAGTAAATAAGGGGATGGGTTAGAGAAGATTATAGATAACTATATCATAAAATCTGAAATAACTGATGCTGATTATCCAGAGGAAAGAGGTATGTTACTACATACTGTTTATGCTGAAATGAGGAGGAATGTCTGATTTGCCTATTACTGTTCCTTTGGCACGTGGCATAATTTAATGGGAAGCTACAGGAACAAAAATTCATTTATAGTACCGACTCTTTGAGAATAGAGATTTGGGTCACAGATTCAAGTAAATATGCCTGACTGTTTGGCTATTCTTTGTTCCTTTAAAATAATTACATTTTCTAAATCTGATCATAAACATTCTTAGGAACTTTAAATTTGTCTGATCACTTTGGTTGCTGGTGAACTTTCATGCAGTTTCTTGGACATAATGATTTCTCTTTTACTTTAGAGTAAGTACAAAATTCTTTGGGTGGATAATGACCAAATTCAATTAAGATAAAAATCATTGTTTTTTTAAAAAGTGGCAATTTTATGTAAGATGGATTGTGAAGCTCATGCAAATCTAGGCACTGACAAAGGGAAAACACAGTTTTTGGATCCTGCAACTGTGACAGTAGGTATCATCTAACATTCCCATCAGGGTCCTTGGCATGGAGGATAAAGTATACCATAAATCAAAGGAAAATATTCTAAATATCCCCTGGTTATTACCAGTCATCATTCATTCTTTAAACTAAGAATTCTGAATACAAAAGAGAGAGAGACAACTCTATGTACTGAGTTAACATTGTTTCTCTTGAATTAATTTTCCAGTTTTATTTTTTAAATAAGATGTAATAAGGTAGATTTTTATTTTCTAGTTTCACACCATTTTGATGAAAAATTTATCTAAGTTGTGTTTTCATATATTCATACTTCTAAAATGCATGAAAACAACACACAAATGAAACTGAGTGGGAAGATGCTGTCATTACTTATAGAAATAGCTACTATCTATGCAGCCATCTGTTGTGAATGACTCAACTCTGAGACCTGTCATAAAACAGGAAATCTTGATGTTAGAAAGTATGCATTGCTCCAATAATGGCAACGCTTGTTGTTGTTTTTAACTTAAATATTTCATTTTATTGTTTCATTTTTGAACATATATATATATATATATATATATATATATATATATATATATACATATATACACACACACACATATGTTTAACCCTTACACAAGGATATGTTTTTTTTTTATTGATTTTAGAGGAAGAGAGAGGAGAGAGGGAGAGAGGGAGAGAGAGAGAAACATTTATGTGAGAGAAACATGGATCAGTTGTTTCCCATACATGCCCTTTCCAGGGATTGAATCTGCAATCTAGGTGTTCTCTGACTGGGAATCAATCCCTGAACCTTTTTGTGTATGGGAGAATGCTCCAACCAACTGAACCACCTGGCCAGGGCTATATATATCATTTTATATACTGAGGGATGAAGACAGATTAGATTTCTTAGAATATTTTCAGTTAGATTTAATCATTCCTTTTATTCATTTTCAGTCTGTAAATAATTCATCATTTCATTTGCTCAGATTTCTCTTCTAACTAATGTATTTTTAATGTTGGGAAATATGGTTAAATAAAAGTATTTTGAACTTTATAGGCAGTAATGTCCACTATGAAAAACCTTAAAGTTTAAATTATTCCTACTTTCAGGTGAGCATTTCTGTTGCTTTCTGTTTGTGACATCTCAAGATTAGAGATGAAAGAATCTTGAGAATCCCAGTGTTTCCAGAGGAAATGTAAGGTGGTGGGGAAAAAGACTGGAGTGAATTTAGGAGACGTAGGATCTAAAATTGGTTGCGTTTTCATTTAAGTTCTGGGTTCTTCATTTTATTTTTATTTTCTTTATTGATTAAGGTATTACATATGTGTCCTTATCCCCTCATTGCCCCCCACCTCCTTGCTCATGCCCTTACCCGCCTGGTGTCTGTGTCCATTGGTTATGCTTGTATGCATGCATACAAGTCCTTTGGTTGATCTCTCCCCCTTATATTGAAGAAAATTGAATAATCTTAATCCTCAGCCTTTTTCAACTCTGAGTTTATTTGTTACTATTCTATTTCTATATAGTGGAGATAATCCAGGAATGCTACTGAGGAGTTACAGAGTAGCATTAAACAAAGTTGGCACCAGAAAGAACACCTAGGGTGATTGGCTCAAATTTCTAGCTACTTTAGTTGTCATGCCTTCAAGTAAATTATAGATATTTCAAATAAAAACAGCTGAAGTAACATGGATCACTTATGTGTTTTTTAACACAATATGTAATATTCATAAGACCTTCTCTATTTAAAAAGCCTGCATGCTACATTTTCCCTGTTTGAGAAAATGTAGTTTAGGAGAGTAAAAGTAAGAGGAAGGACACTTTAAGGATATTGACTTCAGTATATACAGTATAGATACAGATATAGATGATATAGATATAGATATAGATATAGATATAGATATAGATATAGATATAGATATAGATGTAGATGTAGATGTAGATGTAGATGTAGACGTAGACGTAGACGTAGATGTAGACGTAGACGTAGACATAGATATAGATACAGATATCGATATAGATATATAGAGATATCTATCTATCTATCATCTATATATTAAAATCAGAGATTTTAAATGAAGTCAGTTTAAAGGAAAGAGGGAAAAGTCTTGGTGTTTGGGATTTTTTAAAATAGTAAAAGTTCAGATATTTTGTCCCTCTCTATGCACATGCACTGTACATACCTATGCAGCAGATGCAGAGGGCAAGATATGTGCAGGAAATGGACATCACTCATTGTGACACCACCAGTGGAAAATGAACATAACATAAATTGAGTATGATGAGACAACGCTATACTTAGAAAAAGCAAAAAAGTAAATTCATTAGAAGTATCTAGAACAAGGATAAGAATAAGGAATGTGTCCAATAACAGTTATTTTTTAATGGCACAAATTGGCATTATTTTCCCCCATGATTAAAAATAAATAAAGCCTGATATTTTGTGAAGCACCACTTGGACCTTCAACTGCTAGCTTTCTCCTTTCAATGTGGTGTGGGCTTTCCCTATTATTAATACACAAAACAAGGCTCACGTGAATCAGCAGCCAGACAGAGAGGACTGTCTTGGAAATAGTTTCTAACTTAATGTAACCTGTCCATCCATTCAAAGGACGTCATCTTCCTTATGTATGTGTGTACTTCTGAGTGTACTAGAAGGAGGGAGACAGGGAAATAAGATAACTGGCTTTACCAATCCCACCCTTTATATTCTGTCTAATGGAGACTTTCAGGACTCCATTTAGTTCTGGAGTCCAATTAGTGAAGATCAAACTCTTGACAGTAGATTATAGTTATTTGGGAAGTGCAACAGAAGAAAATAAGTCATCTCTCATAGGAATTTCATATAGAATATTGTTTTTAAATTATACTATGTATAACCATGTGATGTGTATAGTGTCAATAGGGTCATCCTGGATATAGTGTCTCTTGAAGGATCATAGAAACACAACTATATGGATTTGCAAGAACCTTAAATATTATGTAATAACCTGATTTACCAACACATAGGAAATTGAACATCAATACTATCTGGCTCTGGTTGGACTGGGAAATACATGCTGGCAAATGTCATCAGCGGGTGGGGTTATTAAAATTCTATCTTACAGTTTTCCTGTACATTTAGAGTTCTCTCCAGGTGTTTGTCTTTTGCCTTCTTAACAACTATAGTCTATAAAAAATGGATAGTGGACTATATGAAAGTATTATAAAAAATCTGTTCTTTGATCATGTTTCCTCCTCCATATGTGTGAAAGTTTATGTAAATAAATCTGAAAAATTGAAGGTAACTATTGAGAAAACATCATATAATTGTATTGATAAGAAATACAACCAAAGGAAACTAGAACTAAGGGTTCACATGTGCATAGTGACTCAGTGCTGATTTTTGAAAGAACTGATATTTCTTTCATTTTTCTAATTTTTCTGAGATGCAGATATAGAATTTGACTCTACTCTTCAATTAAGTTTGTTTTTTGTCATAAGTGTATTTACAGTAACTTCTTTAGCTCTTTTATATTTGTAATGCCTGCATCTAGGTCTTATTGTTACTGGTCAATGTTCTGATTTTCATTAATATCTGTGAAATGTAAGGAACACATTTTATTGTCTTATAAAAAGTTCTACTTTTATAAAACAACTAGAGGCCAGGTGCACAAATCCGTGCATGGGCGAGGTCTGGCCAGCCTGCCCCAATCAGAGCTGATTGATAGGGGACAGCTGGCTGGGGAGAGGGGCTGCAGGAGGTTGGCCTGCTGGCCTCGCCCCCAATTGGGCCAGTTGGCTGGCTGCAATTCGCATCATAGTGACCTGTTGTTCTGGTCATTCTGGTTGCTTGGCTTTTATTGATATACTAAAGGCCCAGTGCATAAAATTCGTGCATGGGGGTGTGTGTCCCTCAGCCCAGCCTGCACCCTCTCCAATCTGGGACCCCTTGAGGGATGTCTGACTGCCCGTTTAAGCCCGATCCCAGTGGATCAGGCCTAAACAGGCAGTGGGACATCCCTCTCACAATCCAAGGCTCCCAAACACTCACCTGCCTGCCTGCCTGATTGCCCCTAACCACTTCTGCCTACCAGCCTGATCACCCCCTAACCATTCCCCTGCCAGCCTGAATGATGCCTAACTGCTCCCCTGCCAGCCCAATTGCCCCTAACTGCCCTCTCCTGCAGGCCTAGTCACCCCTAACTGCCCTCCCCTGCAGGCCTGGTCACCTCTAACTGCCCTCCCCTGCAGGCCTGGTTGCCCCCAACTTCCCTCCTCTGCTGGCCTGGTCACCCCTAACTGCCTTCCCCTGCAGGCTTGATTGCCTCCTACTGCCCTCCCTTGCAGATCTGATCCCTCCCAACTTCCCTCCCCTGCTGGCCATCTTGTGGCAGCCATCTTGTGTCCACATGGGGGCAGCCATCTTGTGTGTTGGAGTGATGGTTAATTTGCATATTATTCTTTTATTAGATAGTATTATTAGATAGGATAGATATTTAAAGATAAACATCACACTGCTTTGAAAACATCCATTATGGCAAAAGGAACTGGAAAGGAAACTAATCAATGGAAATTATTATGACCATTAACTAATCTGGTTTTTAGATAATTAATTAAAATACAAATATAACATGATTAAAATTTCCTCATAAGGCTTAAAACCCTATATCTATAATCAGCCTGTCACATATTAACATGTTTTTCCTTTTTAGGTGTCATTCTAACACTTACCAATATGCATTATTTATAGTCCTGATATCTACACTTACTAGTAATAACATTTTTTGCTTGGAAGAATCCAAAAGATATTTAATAATGTCATTTCCATAGTTCTTCTCTTACCCTCTCCTTTACAATGTTAGAGAACTTAAAATATATTGTAAAGGTAGAGATATATAGGCTTTCTGTTGGAAAGTTTTACAGGTGAAAATGCTAAAAGTGTTGAAAATAGAAATATATACATAGGAGATAAGAAAGGGAAATAAGAAAGACATTTTATTGGGAGATTTTAAAAAAAGGGATTTTATTGTGAAAAGTATGTACATAATTTTTCAAGTCTCTATGGCAACTAACAGTATATTTTCAGGTTTTATATCTAAAATTAAAATAAATTCATCATGGATAAGCCTTCTTTCATATACAGAATTTTAGTGCAGACTCTCACAAGTATTTTTTGTTTTGGGGAGATATATTACTAGCAGTAAATAAATAGACAAATATTTTGCTGACAGCTTTTTTCAGTACAGTAAGGCAAATATTAAACAGATATTACTAATTAGTAATTATAAGAAAAATAGTACATTAAGATAAGAGTTTTTCAGAGAATAGTTTGCATATGCTAAGAGACCATATGCGAGTGATATAAGTGAAGCCTCCCTAAAAAGGTGACTTGTAATCTAAGACCTGAATAACCAGAAAGGGCCCAAATGTGAGTATTAGAGAAAAAGTGTTTCCAAGTAGATGGAATAGGATGAAAATGCTCTATAAAGGGAAACTGCATTTTTAAGACAGATTTAAGAGAGAGTGGCTATAGGCTGGGGGGTAGATAGCGAAGGGGAGAGAGGCTGGAGATGTAGGAGGTTTTAGATCACAGAAGGTTTTTTTTGTTTTGTTTTGTTAAACATTAAGAATTTACTGAAGTTTTCATAAGAAATTATAAATAAGTGGAAAGATAAGTTCATGGAAGAGAATAATTACATAATTTGAAGTTTCAATACTACCCATATTAATTAATTCAATAAAATCTCTATTTTAAAAATCTCAAAGTGTTTTGTGGACTTGACTAATAAACTCAAAATTAATATGTGATAGTATATATGCAGAGATGGCCAAATGATGTTCAAAAAAAATAAGGAAAACAATAAGAACAAGAAGGAAATTTGCCCCAGAGTGTTTAGGGCAGAGAATAAAGAGAGTTTTCCATGTGGGCCTTATATACAGGATGGCTGACTGATGAGACCTGATTATAGGGCGAGTGAGCTTTTATAATTAGACTCCAAGTACCAGAGACCAAAAGACAACTCTTAAGGATCCCTAGAACTTATCTCAAGGAGTGGAGGTGAGGGAGTTATCTTAGAAGAATTTACAAACAATTCCTTCAGATAAAGTGATAAATTTTTACAACATTCAAGAGAAAGTATAACAGCCTAAACCTAGAAGGAACTTCTATGTTCCTGCAGGTGCTTCCTTCTCCTTTAAACTCCAACCCTGGAAGGTTAGAATTTGAGAGAAAGTAAGAGTAATAGGAGAAAGAAAGAAAGAAACGAAATGAACAAACACACAACACATCAAACAGTTCACCAAAGGTAAGTTAACTGAGTAATTAATTTGGCTGGCTTTTATGACTCTAAAGAGAAAAGTAAGCAATTAGATTTAATATATTCTTTTCAATTTCTAGTGGGGGAAAAAACCCAACACATTTGTATGCATAGATGATGAATTTTTAAGAAAGAGAACTTGTTCATGGGTTGAGTCATGAATAAAAGGAAGATTGCATTCTGCTGAAAAGCAGTCTGTTCATAGTGGCCAATATATTACTTTTTCAGAATCATAACCACCAATCACTTAAAAATCATCATTTTAAAAATGCATTATGTTCTCTATTCATCTTTTACTCTCCATAGTATCCAATTAATAAAAATATCACTCTTTGTATTTTTGCCCAGCCATTTTTAATCAGGTACAAAGGAACATCAGAATTATACAGCTTAGAAGTTGTGAACTACATTGTAACACTGGTGTATTCGAAATTTCCATAAAGCAAACACATATGCCATTCAAAATGAGGTTTGTTAATTTCTGAGGAAATTGATTTCATCTAGATTTCTAGAAGAAGTTGTTACAGTTATTTCACAAATAAGATCATAGATAAACATGATCAAGTGCTTTTCTATTCATATACCATCTCAAGGTCATAATTTATTTCCACAAATAAGCATGTGAAAATTATACCACAACATATCACTGTTAACCATCTCAAGACCAGAAGCCCAGGCTCTTAAATTGAAGCCCAGATGCTAACTTGAAAATTCATTATATATAATGAATACTGTATTTTCCGGCGTATAAGACCAGGAAAATCTTCTCAGAAGTCGGGGATCTTATACGCCGGAAAATACGGTACATACAATGAATACATATAATAAAGATATTATATATAATAAGGATATTATATATATATATATATATATATATATATATATATGTATATATATATATATATATATATATTTGAGATCTCAAAATACGATAAACTTCTGGTGGTAATTTTTTCCCGTTGGCACTGTATTACATAATATAGCTTGTGTTCAGCATTTAAGAAGTTGTAGCTACATTCCATTATCAAAGACATATTTGTTAAAACATGCATATAAAAGGATTTGTAATTGAAGCACAGCTTTGATATATTTAATAGGATGTAAAACTGCCATCCTATTTTAATAGGCAATGTTTTATGTGCATTAGCAGTAATATAATAATGCCTCTTCCGTGTGCTCTTGCCATTAGCACTTTTTCCCTCCCTTTCTTTTAGTTAGTCTTAAAACTTTAATGTAATCCAAACACATTAACATCTCTTTCTCCCCTTAATGTTCATGAAAAAAAGGGAGCTTTGAAATTAACTTTCCTTAACTGAAGGATAGTTACTAAACAACTTGATCATCAGTACTTTTTCTTCAGTTCTGCCTGCCTGTTAATTTATGTACACTCTTTTTAGCCTTAGCAATGCTTATGGTCATTGAAAGAGTTAGAATGAAGAAAATAAGCAGGTGATGAATTTCATGCATTTAAGAATAACTGCATCCTCTTATGTGCTATTAGGCCAGGCTCCTTCTGACAGCTTTGAATTAAAATGACAAAACAGCGAATGAACCATCTATGACTTAATGATGGTAGAATTATTAGAATTATTACAAAAATGCACTGATATTATCTCACAAGATTTTTTACATTTTTTCTCTGATTCAGAAGATTCAGACTGTATTATTTTTCTTATGATATTTCAGTATGACTTTTAATATTGTCTTTGAAGAATGTGGCATATAGGAATATATCAAGAAATTTAATCAAACTAATGGGAATTACCTGATTGAATTTCCCAAAAGTAGTCTTATCTGGACTTCAGCTAATTATACACACACACACAGTTCAATAATAGCGGTGTAGAAGGAAAAGCTTGCCTTCAAACAACAGGAGAAATCTGTATGGTTTAATGGTCTTGGACTCTTTTAGCTTTAACATACTACAGCTCAAATTTAATATTTTTATATTCTTTCAAGAGTAATTTTTGGTACATACTTAATTATTTTCATGATATAAAAACTAGAGATGCTGAATTCAAAGACAATTGTGGAATCACAGTGGAAGTGTGGGAAGAGATTAACCAAAGAATTTATATGCGTATATGCATAACCCTTGACACAGGCAATGGTGTGCTGAAGGCCTGGGGGTCCGGGGGCGGAGGGGAGGTTGGTGGCAAAGGGGGACAGGGGCATGGATGCTGGTTAGAAGGGGTCAATGAGGGGGAAAAAGGAGACATCTGTAATACTTTTGATAATAAAGATAAACTAAAAACAAAAACATATTCCAGCAACAAACAAACAAAGAACAACAACTAAAGACAATTGGGTCAGTTCTCCTGTTCAACTCTATCAAAGCTTAGGTGGCTTGGAGTTTCTGGGACTTGGTAAATTAATCTAAAATTCTTTCAGAAGTTAGACAAGATCCTACACCTCAGTGTTGCAACTGCTTTAAGGGGGCCCGATAATGTTCTTGGAAATACCCCAGGACGCTTGAGTGTTTTTGTTACTCTAGAAGTTTCCCTTATCAGGAACTTATTAAAGCAGAAGACTACATTTCAACCTAGTTGTTTACCTCTTGAATTTTCTATTAATGTAAGTTGCAGCTGTTTATATAAAATTAAGTATTACCTGAAAATTTTCTTGACTTAACATTGAAAGTTAAAAGCTACTTCATCTAGATCTTATCACTGATGAGCTTTAGAGAGTAAATGTCTAACTTCACTCATTCATTAAATAAACTTTGAGTGTCTGTTACATAGAATGTATATATTTCTCACATTCACATTTTAGAAAAATAGATGTTTAAAAAGCAGCTTTAGTAAAGAGGATGTTGCAGGCTTGTATCTTTTAAACTACACATCACAAAGTTTTTCACAAGACTAACATTGGCTTTTAATCAAAAGGTACCTCTCCAATGCACTGACCTCATTTCAGGGGTTAATCACTTAATTCACTTGTTTCAACATTTTGAGCATAAATAATTCTGGTGTGTTTTTCATTGTATAATTCTTTATTCAATAATTTGAGGATTCTCTTTAAATTTGTTAATATTTGGGGGATAAGAGAATTACCTATGTGGATTCTAATTATGTTAATTTGAGGATACATACTATTTTGGGATAGGATGGAGGGAGGAGAGAGACACAGAGAGATTTCCTGAAAATATTACTTACTGAAAATTTGGAAAGGGAATATTAAACATTATATAAAAGTCCTGACCTTTATACCTAGAAAGTGTTAAAATAAAAATTTTGGAAAATACAAATATTGTCCCTTAAGTCTTATCTTTCATAACTCAAGTGTAATAGAAAAGATTACCTGAAATACTGATTACCAAAATTTTGGTTTATGGTCATACCACCATGCACATTCCTGATCTCATCTGATCCCTAACATTTTGATTTTCTGTCAATATATTAAGAAAAAAACAATGTTAAAGAACAATATACAGATGAAAAATCAGAAAATACATAATCTATGAAAAAATTGCTTGTCCTTACCATTTTAGCAAGGTAAATAAACCTTCCTACAAAATTATAATAAAATCAAATTAAGTAAAATGAATCCAGCAATATAGCAGTATGTATGACAAATCAATTCCAAAAATATACAAAAATTATAATGACTAGAGGAGTTTATTTCAGCAATGCAGGTTTGGCTAAACATTTAATAATTAAACAATTTAATTCATCTTTTTAAAAGACTAAAAAAGGGAAAAAAATTATGGTCATTTCCACAGAGGAAAAAAAAAAAAGCATTTAATAAAATTCAACACACATTCATTATAAAACGGCTCACCAAACTAAGCATAGAAATAAACTTCCTCATTCTAATGAAGGGAATATTAAAAAAAAATACCTACAACTAACAATGTACCCCATGGTGAAAAACTAAATGTTTTCTTCCTCATTTAAAGTAAAGTAGGTATGCTTACTTTAAATATTATAGAGAAGATAAAAATGAGTATCATAAGGCATCCAAAATAAATACCCTACAGACTGGAAAGCAAAAATCAATGCTGACTTTATTTTAGGCCACATAATCACCTTTGTAGAAAACTTTAAGGCATTCACAAAAATAGCTATGAAAGTAAGGCCACCGAATCATTATGTAATAGCCAACTGTATTTCTATATGCTAAATAGTAACCAATTAAAACTAAAAAATTTTAAATATTATAGTAGTATCAAAAATAAAATAATTAGTGAAATACATGCATGCTATAAAATGTCATGAAGAGAAAAATAATGGAAGATATGCTATACTCATGATTAGAAGAAATCCTATAAAAAAGATAAAATTCTTAGTAAACTAATCTATAGAGCCAACTCCATCCCAATCCAAATCCAGTAAGGGTGTTATAAAAATAAGTAGTTTTTAAAATGAGGTGATAAAATATTATGATACTAGAGGCCCGATGTACAAAGATTCATGCAAGAATGGGCCTTCCTTCCCCTGGTTGCCGGCACCGCCTTCACTCCAGGCAGAGTCGCCTTTCCGCCTTCCCACACTGCCCAGAGGCCCAGAGCTGCTGGAGTGGTGCCTGTATATGCAAATTAACCCACCAGCTTTGTTGGGTTAATTTGCATACTCACTCCTGATTGGCTGGCGGGCGTCACGAAGTTACGGTCAATTTGCATCTTACTCTTTTATTAGTGTAGATAGCCAATAGAATTATAATAAGAAGAACAAATTTGAGGGAATTGTACAACCTGACTTCAAGATTTAGAACACAGCTACAGTAATCAAGTAAGTGTCGGCAGTAATAGAAACATGCTGAACGACAGAACAGAAGATGATGTCTACAAATAGAACTACACATATATAGTCAATTAGTTTTTGACAAATATGCCAGGATAATTCAATAAGTTATTAATAGTTTTTTCAACAAATGATGATAAAAGTTGGATATTTATATTTTTTAAAGGGGAATCTAAGTTTTTACAACATACATAACATGAATATTACATGCATCATAAACATAAACACAAGTGTTTAAATTATAAAACTTCTAGAAGAAATCACTAAAATATTCTGTATGACCTTGGATTAGGTAAATAGTGGCTAAGCAACACACACACACAAAATAGATAAATTGATTCCATCAAAATTGTAAACTTTTTCTATTCAAAAATGCTCTTAAGAAAATGAAAATGCTAGACCCAAACATGTAGAAAATATTTAGAAAGTATCTATCTCATAAAATAGTTGCATCTAGAAATGTTGAGAACTTTTTAACTAAAATACAAGAAAAGAGACAATCCAATTTAAACATAGGCAAAAGACTTAAACAGACCCTTCATCAAAGAAGCACATATAAAGATGCTCACTATCATTAGTGGTTAGGGAACTGCAAATTAAAACTCCACAGAGGTACCACTGGAATGTCTAAAATTAGTAAGACTGATGATACCAAGTGTTGGAAAGGTTGTGAAGTAGAAGGAACTCTCAAATATTGCTGATGAAAATGCAAAATAGTAAAGCTACTCTGGAAAACAGTTTGGCTGTTTCTTAAAAGTTAACATACCCTTAGGCTATAATCCAACAATCCCAACCCTACAGATTTACTCTTGAGAAATGAAAACACATGCTTACTCAAAGACTTGTACTTAAAACTTAATAGCAACGTTATTCATTATAACTCAAACCTGAAAACAACCCAAATGTTTATCAACTGGTAAATGGGTAAACAAAATGAAGTATATTGGTACAACAACATACTAGTCAGCAACAAAAAGGAGCAAACCAGCAATCCATGCAAACTTATGGATGAATTTCAAGAATATTAGGCTAAGTGAAAGAAGATATAAAAGACAAGGTATTGTATGGTTCCTTTTATATGTCGGTTGGCAAAGGCGAAACTATAATGACTGGAAGCAGATCAATGGTTGCCAGAGGCAGGGTGTGGTGGGAGGGGATTGACTACAAAAAGGTACAAGGGAGCCTTTTTGGGAAATAGCAATATTCTACATCAAATTGTACTGGTGATAGGCACACAACTGTATAAAACTGTCAAATGTCATCAAAGTGTACAACTAAAAATGGTTTCTTTCTTGTATCTACATCATACCATGATAAAGCAGGCAAAAAAAATTAAGAGTGTTAGAAAACAACACATTAGATAATATCTCCCCCCAAAATTAAAAAGAGCACAATCTTTGTTTATTTGCTCTAAATAAACTTAGTTTATTAAACACTCACTATATTACCCTTTTTAAATTTTCAGTTTTTTTCAAGAAGCACTAAAAACTCGATCACCCATGTGTTTCTGGGAAAACTGCTTTAATGTCCTTTTTCATTAATGCCTTTCGAATTTTGTGCTCGCTCTCTGGGACCACATTCCCTCTCCTGACCTTGGCTGCTCATTCTCATTGGAGCTCAGACTATTAACTCTGGTCTCAGTAAGTCTGTTTTTCTGTTTGTTTGTTTGTTTGTTTGTTTGTTTGTTTGTTTGTTTTTAACCCATTGTACGCCATAAGCGTCTAGAGACACAAGCAGCAGACCTCCCCCACACGCCATGTGCCTCTATAGCCGCAAACCTCGCATATCAACTCTGGTCGCCCAATTTTAAAATCAGACTTGTTAGTGACATCTCTGGGTTTGTAAAGAAAATTATGGTAACTTAAATTCATAAATATTCCAGCACGTATGGAAGAAATGGGGATGGTTTCTATTTTGGATGTGTGGCAGTTAACTGGTTAATAGTCCATAAACATGAACCAATTTCACATTAAGATATGGTAACTTTTAATAGATAAATGTGTCTCCAAGGGCTATATACATTAACAAATTTTATATATTAAACTACATTTATACAATACATTAAGATTTACAAATCACATTAATAAGAATTATCTCATTTTATCCATGTAACTCGGTGAAATAAATGGCAAGCAATATCATTATCTTCATTTAACAAATGACACAGCAGAGACTCACAAAGGATTACAAGACACGTCTTTTGCTATGAAAATATTATAATTTACCTACATTGATGATATTTCAGTGATTGAGGCTCTTATTAAGGAGTAATATTTTGGGGCAATCTGTCAAATGGCCTTAAATCCCATTTCATAGACAAACATGCATATTCTCTTTTCTACTTAAGCCAGCCTGAATAATAGATAACATTACCTGACAGTCTTTATGTCAAAGTTGCAGATATTAATAAAAATCTTAAAAATAAATAATATGTTCATATTAAAAATAATGAGGCTATGATTTTCCCTATTTCTTATAAACTCACCAGTACACCAGCAAAAACTCATGAAATGTCTATTAGCTTTAGCAATTTAGAAAGTTATGTCTTTCAAGTCATCAGACTATGCTAATTTTATGACTGTATTAATTTCCTAAGTGATAAATACTATGAAAGTGCTGAACAAAATAGTGATTCGGACAACAATGACTTTAATGGAAAGAAGGTCAGCAGCTGAATAAACAGTACAATGTGAGTGGAGAGAGTGATGCCTGGGTGATACACTCTCTGACATGAGGATGGGTTGTCTAATGATGGGGCCAGACAAGACAAAGCAGGGTGTTCTGGTCCAGACCCTCCCCCAACCTTTGCTATTCTCTGAAGAAGGCAATATTCAACTGCCACACTGCTTTAGTGCTCAATTACAAAAATCAAGTAGTTTAACTGACTAGAGAAGTGGTCAGCATACTCATTAGTCAACAGAGCGGCAAACTGCGGCTCGTGAGCAGCATGTGGCTCACGAGCCGCAGTTTGCCGACCAGTGGACTAGAGTATCATCTGATGCCTGAATCACTTTATGAACTTATACACTTTCCTGAGACTCAACACCCTTAAGGCATTATGTCTAGACTAGAGGCGCAGTGCATGGATCCATGCACTGGTGGTGTCCCTTGTCCTGGCCTGCACCCTCTCGCAATCCAGGATCCCTCTGGGGATGTTGGACTGCCTGTTTTGGCCTGGTCCCCACAGGCCAGACTTAGAGACCCCACCAAATCTGTGCACCAGGCCTCTAGTATGCATATAGATCTTTAGCTAATCTCTTTCTCCCCTCTCTCCTCCTCCTTTCTCTCTGAGATTCAAATAGTCAAAAAAAAAAAAAAAAAACAGTTCTGTCCAGCCTTCAGTCCATCTTTACCATATAATGCCAAAAGTTAATAGATTCTTGGTAATTTAATAAATTATTTCTCAATAACTTCTGGCAATTTTTTTGTTCTTCTTATTTCCTATACAGAATATGTAATGCAGTCTCTCCCTGTTTTACAGGATTGATATTCAAATAGTCAAATAAATAGTTCTGTCCAGCCTTCAGTCCATCTTTACCATGTAATGCCAAAAGTTAATAGATTCTTGGTAATAACATCCAAGGACCTCTTTAAATATATTCTTCCTTGTTTGCCACTATAGTTGTTGAATCACTATTGGCCTTGATTCTTGAACCTTTCTCCTCCTTTAATTTCCAGGACACTATTGCCTTTTAGATCCTCTCCTGCCTCTTATGAAACTACTTCTTGTCTTTGGTGCTTCTATCTTTTCCAGCTCCCAAAATAAAGATAACCTCAAAGAGTCTCTTTCTCTTCTTTCATTATCCCAATCTCTACCTCTCTACTACCCTGAAAGTATTATTTCTGAAAGCACTGACTTTCAATTCTTTGTAGATATCCCACATTATGTATCAATAGCACAGTCATATTTTCTTAATTATATTAATAGATTATTTCTACAGCTTGCTATATACCTAAAAATCAATAGACTTACAAATTCATAAGTGTAACATATTAAAAATAGAATTTGTTATTTTTCTTCTCATACACATCTGTAAGTCACTACACCAAATTCCTTATCATGGTTCAAATCCTTGGTTTGGAACAGATATGTTCTGTCAATATGATTTCTTCATTAGCTGTTGCAATTGTACCATTTCTCTATTCTGACAATGGCTACACTATCTTAACACTATGGGAAAACCTCTCTCTTTGGTTTTGTTTAGAGTTCCCAAAATAATCGTCCTGAAACACAAATCTTGTCCTTTAATTTTATTACATACTAGAGGCCCAGTGCACAAAATTCATGCACAGGGGGTCATGTCCCTCAGCCCAGCCTGCACCATCTCCAATCTGGGACCCCTTAAGGGATGTCTGACTGCCCATTTAGGCCCGATCCCAGTAGGGCAGTCGGACATCCCTAAATGGGCAGTCGGACATCCCTCTCATAATCCAGGACTGCTGGCTCCCAACTGCTCGCCTGCCTGCCTTCCTGATTGCCCCTAACCGCTTCTGCCTGCCAGCCTGATAACCCCCTAACCACTCCCCTGCCAGCCTGATTGATACCTAACCGATCCCCTGCCAGACTAATTGCCCTTAACTGCCCTCCCCTGTAGGCCTGGTCACCCCTAACTGCCCTCCCTTGCAGGCCTGATCCCTCCCAACTGCCCTCCCCTGCTGGCCATCTTGTGGTGGCCATCTTGTGTCCACATGGGGGCAGCCATTTTTTACCACATCGGGGCAGCCATCTTGTTTGTTGGAGTGATGGTCAATTTGCATATTACTCTTTTATTAGATAGAATGTATTTTCAACATTCAATCTATTGCTTACAGGATTCAGAGTAAAGCACATATTCTATGCTAATACCATAGCCTATATTTGTCCTTACCAAGAAGAGGAAAGAAGAGGAGGAGGAGGAAGAAGAGGAGGAGGAGGAGAAGAAGAAGGAGAAGGGAAGAAAGAAAGAAAGAAAGAAAGAAAGAAAGAAAGAAAGAAAGAAAGAAAGAAAGGAAGGAAGGAAGGAAGGAAGGAAGGAAGGAAGGAAGAAAGAGAAAGAAGAAAGAAAGAAAGAAAGAAAGAAAGAAAGAAAGAAAGAAAGAAAGAAAGAAAGAAAGAAAGAAAGAAAGAAAGATAGATAAAGGAAGGAAGGAAGGAAGGAAGGAAGGAAGGAAGGAAGGAAGGAAGGAAGGAAGGAAGGAAGGAAGGAAGGAAGGAAGGAAAAGACTAACAAAAACTATCTCCATGTCAAACCATTTAAAGAAACTGCTGGGAGAAGTACCTACACTTTTGTTCTTACAGAAATCTAATCTCTACTGACATTAAACAAACATAACAGATATGGCCCCTAGCCTAGAAGGTAGAATTGAGCACAGGCATAGTCTGACCCTTCCCCTGCGAACCCCATAGATGGGATGGAAATGAGGACATTTTTAGATAATATAACTGAAAAAAATTGGGTAAGAATGAAATGGATGAGATTGTTTTGTGGACAATCTAAAAAGAAAAAAAAGGATATGCAGAGGAGAAAGCAGTAAGTAAAAGCAGGAGTCATTTTTCTAAGAGAAGTTTTAGAGAGAATTCTGATGCAGAATCTTTAAGAACACAAAGTGGAAATGGAAGAGAAGCAAAATCCACGTGAATAATTGAGGGACAGCTATAAAGAGAACATTGCCATTTAGGCTCCTCAGTCTCCTTCACCTCTTACAAGCAAAACCTGGCACCTATGATGTTTTCATAGTGATAAACTCCAAATGATTTCTGAAAAAGATCTCATAATTATGGAGGTGAGAGGACTTAGAGCTATTACAAAGAAGGCATAAGCTTCCCGCCTTGTTAAGAATATATCAAAGTTATTTGAAATTCCAAAAAAATTAAAACATTTGCTACAAAACCCATTTATACTGTGTAGTTGGTGCTTTCACTTTAATAACCTAAACCTTACATATGAAAACATTGCCAAAATTATGACCAATTCAAAGAAAAAACATACCCTGAAAGGAGAGAACCACAAAAGGGACAAAAAAAGAATACATACTTTATTTTTCAAGTACAAAAAGCACAGAGGAAAAGAACATTCAGAAATTAAATTTGAGAACACATTTCAGAAAGTTGATGAAAAACAAACAGAAAAAAGGAAACCAGAGGATTAATCTAAGCATCCCAACATTTTAATAATAGGAGCTTCTGAGGGAAAAGAAAACAAGTAAAATAGTGGGAGAAAATTACCAAAGAAGTACAATGTCATTCCACAGAACCAAAAACAACATGTTTTCAAGATTAACAATATCTGCTGAGTGCTCGGTTTAATGAATTAAAAAATGTTTCATGCTGAGACAGAATATGATGGAATTTTGTAGCACTGAGGATATAAAGAAAAGATTCTAAAATGTTCCAGAGAAGACAAAAATCAAAGTTTCATCAAACTATTCAAAATGAGGTGGATCAAATTCGAGATCTGTAATACTAATGGCTATTACAGATCAAAGCACTGGAATACTGCCAAAAAGTAATTTTCAAGAGGCAATTCTCTGCCTAGGCAAAAAGTATGAGGATAAAATAATTAAATTCCAATATGAAAGGTCTTAATACTTTTAGCATCCATACAGCCATTATTAAAAAGCTAAACTTATATCCATGTTTTAGAAAGTACAAAAAGATAAAGAGAATTGTGGCTGAATGTTAGTTGAGCAATTAGTAACAAAACCTTGATTATATTTAAAAGCCCAAATACTAATCTCACACACATTCCAGTTAACTATTGCTTAGTAAAAAAGCATTCCAAAAGTTGGTGCCATGAAACCGTTTTATTGGGATCAAGGATTCTGAGAGCCATTAATTTGAATAAGGCACAATGAAGAGGTCCTGTCTCTGTTGTGTGTGACCCGGTGCCTCATCTAGGAAGACCCAGCAGCCGGAGGCTATTATTATCTGGAGGTGGTTCACTCACATGTCTGCTGTTTAATGCTGGCTTTCAGCTGAGACATCAGCAAGGGTTATTGCCAGATCACCTACGCATGGCCTTTCAGTGCTGGGCTTCCCCACAGCATGGTAACTGGGTTACGAGAGCAGAAGGACACAGAATGGCATTATATTGCCATTTATAAGCTAGGTTTAGAACTTTCAAAATATTTCTGCTGTATTCCCAAGTCTTCCCAGATTCAAATGGAGGGAATATCTAAGCTGTTTATTGAGAGAAGGAGTGACCAATTATATGAAAGTGGATGCTTTTCTGTTAAATAGAACAGTCATTGTGCAAAGGCGTGTATGTCATTCCTTTTTTCTTGTTCTTTTTCAAGTCTAGCATCTGTAAATGATGACTAGAGCAACAGTAGCTATTTTAGACCATGAAGCATCCTGAAGATGAAAGTGACACTTGCATTAATTTGTATAACAAAAAAATAATTGAAGCAAAACAATGTGCCAGGCACCAGAGAGACAAAGAGAATTGAGCAAAGGAGTGACATGGTATATTTGACTTTTTAGAAAAATTGTATTAGCATACATATTGAGAATAGGTGTTAAAATGGAAGAAAATCTGGAGGAAGGGAGAACAGTTAGTAAAGAATTGATAGGTGGTGATGATGTTAGTATATTTGGAGTAGCAAGAAGTGCTATAATTCTGTATATAATTTTGAAGGCAAAGCAAAAGAATTTGTTGAAAAATTTAATGTGGAAATGGTAAAGCAAAGAAGGAGTTAAAGATGACTTCAAGATTTTTAATTTGAACAACTAAGAATAAAAGGGCTTCCATTTCTGTGATGGAGAAGATTGCAGGAGGAGCAGAAAATTTCCTCACAAGAAAATTTACATTAGAAAGGAAATTTTATGTTAGAAAGGAAATTTTATGTTAAAAAAGAAATTTTCTTAGAAAGGACATTTTCTAACAAGTTCTATATTCGACTTGATACATTTGAAATGCTTATTCGATTTTTTTAGAGAGAGATACATTTGTTCTTGCAATATTAATCAGGATTCCCGAGCGGGAGTTATAAATAAGGAATTCATCAGTTATATGTGTTATTTAAATGTAAGAAATAGAATAAGTTATTAAGGGACTGAATGAAATAGAGAAAAGTGGATCTCAAGTTATTCCAATGTTCAGAAATTGGGGAAATGAGAGGAGTGAGCAAAGAAGACGGGAGAAGAGCAGCATGTAAAGTAGAAGATAATTGTTATATGCTTGAAGCCAAGTGAAGAATGCGTTTCAAGAAGTAGGAAGTAATAAACATTGTCCAACACTGATGATTCCTTCAGAAAGGGGAGAGGTTTTCCACTGTGTTCAGAAACTTAAAAAGATCATTAGAGAAACATTGACAAAAGCAGTTCCAATGAAGTGTGATAAGGGCAAAGGCTTGACTGGAAACTACAGGTATAGAAAAACTTTTCAAAAGTTTTACCGTAAAAAGTAGCAAAGAAAAAAAAAGTTGTTGTCATGATGATTTTTCTATAATAGAAAATTATAAACTGTTTCGATGCTTATGGGAATGATTTAATTTAAAAAAGTAATTATTGATAAGATAGTACAACAACTAACTGTTAGCCCAAGTATGTTAGGAAGTGATGGGATTAATTAAAGAGGAAAGGTTCAGACTTGGGAGCATAAAAAGTTCATATGGCAGGGCATATGGGAATGTTGTTGAGTAGATATATATTGTGGAACATCTCTTTTGATTCTTATATCTCTCAGAAAAATAAAAAGTAAGGTCATTAACTGAGAGTGAAGGAAGAGAAGGAATTGGAGAGGAATTAGAACAGAAACCAAAGCATGAATTATTCATCTAGGAGAACAAAGGAGTACATGGACCATCAAAGCATAGTAGCATGGGGGCAGTATCACACTCCAATTTGAAGTTCAGGATTTTTAAGTGAAAAAAGTCCCAGGAGTTTTTCTTCCTCCTTGTTCAGCAGCATGGGTTCTTTCAAATAGCTGAATTTAGCCCGAGTTGGAGCTCTGCTTGTGAGTGTAACAGAGTAAAGAGAAAGGACATTAGTTGAACATTGAGGTTAGTATGGCAGATGGACTTGGCCACTATTTTATTATCAATGTCCTTCTGGGAGCTCTCTGATATTGATGGAGCTGAAGCGTTAGAAACTACATTTCCCAGATGCTCTTGGATCTAAGCTCCAGATGCAAATTAAAATCTAAGGTAAATCTATTTCTGAGAGAGATTAGAGCTTTCTTCCTGCTGCTTTTTTCTGTTTTCTATTGCAGGTAAAGGTTGTGGAGTTTGGGGATTTTCAGCAGCAACACTGAACCCTTCAGTAAAGATTGGGAGGAAGTTTCAGCAGATATGGTGCCCAGCTTTGTGTTCGAACACGCACTTAACAAATGTGTATGTGTGCTGAGAGGTATGTGGGACAGCAGAAGAGGTTTCCTAGTGCTAGATTTCTAAACTTTGTTCATAATTACAAAGCACAGTTTTTGTTCAATATTGGAATTACATAGCCCAGCATTGCCTCCTAATTCCCTTCTTTCCTGTTCATAGA
Source organism: Cnephaeus nilssonii (assembly GCF_951640355.1). NCBI lineage: Eukaryota > Metazoa > Chordata > Mammalia > Chiroptera > Vespertilionidae > Cnephaeus > Cnephaeus nilssonii. The sequence continues at coordinate 77,326,857 of NC_137072.1, read as the reverse complement.
AAAGTTAGCAGCTCTCCAGTTGATCAGTCAGCTGCGACTCTGTCCTTTGAACCACTGCATAGTGTCTGTGCACACCCAGGATGATCTCATATACCAGCTGCCCAGAACTGTTCTTTGATGCAGACTATTGTCTTATTATTAGCACCTCAGTATACTCTCAAAATGTTTTGATAAAAATGATAAATTTTATAGTCACTGTAACCATTTGGAAACCCCACTTTACACAGTGTGAATGTTTTAATACGGCAAATCAAGAAGAATCTGAAGATCCATTTTAGATATAAAAGGCTCAATAAAAATACAATTGAAATCATTTTCCCTATATTTTTGTAGATTTTCTATTGATTTTGTAAGCCTCCTGAATAAAAAAACAAACAAACCTAAATTTATGTTTTATCTCACACCTGTCAGAATGGCTATCATCAACAAATCAACAAAGGACAAGTGCTGGCTAAAATGTGGAGAAAAAGGAACCCTTGGGCACTGCTGGAGGGAATGCAGATTGGTGCAGCCACTGTGGAAACAGTATGGAGTTTCCTCAAAAAACTAAAAATGGAACTCCCATTTGACCCAGTGATCCCACTTCTAGGAATATAACCCAAGAAATCAGAAACACCAATCAGAAAGGATATATGCACCCTGATGTTCATAGCAGCACAATTTACCATAGCTAAGATTTGGAAACAGCCTAAGTGCCCATCAGCAGATGAGTGGATTAAAAAAACAGTGGTACATCTGCACAATGGAATACTACACTGCCGTAAAAAAGAAGGAACTCTTACCATTCACAACAGCATGGATGGACCTGGAAAGCATTATGCTAAGCGAAATAAGCCAATCAGAGAAAGATAAATATCACATGATTTCACTCATTTGTGGAATATAACAACATAAACTGATGAACAAAAATAGATCCAGAGACAGAGAAGCATCGAACAGACCGTCAAACCTCAGAGGAAAGGCGGGGTGGGGGGTGGGGGAAAGTAAGAGATCAACCAAAGGACTTGTATGCATGCATATAAGCATAACCAATGAACACAGACACTAGGGGGCTGAGGGCATTTGCTGGGGGGTGGGAGTAGTCAGGGAGAGGTCAATGGGTGAAAAAGGAGACATATGTAATAATACTTGAATCAATAAAGAATAAAAAATAAATTTATGTTTTATATAATGTCATGATTGATAAGATAATATTGGCTATTGTTTGGTTATAAAGCACATTTGAATACCTTTACTATATTTAGGGTTTACTTCATTTTAGGAATCTTAGTGGACTGTAGAAATCACTATCAGAAGCTAGTCACCTTTTCCAGCCTCCCTTATAGAGGTGAATGACTTAGGCTCTTCTAATCAGCAGCATCTACCTATGATTCTTAAATCTTGAGTTGAATAAAGAAAGAAAGAACTCATGAAATCCATTCCAAGGAGAAGGGCAGTTGCATCAAAGGTTCCCAGAAGCACTGGTGACATTCCACTGGACTACACTGGCTTTGAGGGTTTATTCCTAGCAATATAGAATGTAAATCTGTTTACCTGTCCATTTTAGAGATAGCCTATATAATAAAAGGCTAATATGCAAATTGTCCCCCGGGAGTTCAACAGGGAGTTCAACCTGGAGTTCTACCAGGGGTGGGGCAGGCCAACTGCCTGTGGCCCCTCCCCCTGGCCAGCCCCGCCCCTGATCATCCCCCCACCCTGATTGGGGGCAGGACCAGCCGGCCAACCAGACCCCAACCATGCATGAATTTGTGCACTGGGCCTCTAGTTTAATATATTTCCTTTGGTTTAAAGTAGTCAGAATTGTTTTGTGTTTCAGCAACAGAGAATGATGTGATTTTTACAACATCCATAATAACTATCTATGATAATTATTTTTCTTATTTCTGTTTTTAAAACTAAATGAGATAAGCTACAAAATGGACTGAGAGGAAAAGTAGAAGAAAATATAGTTAAGGTCAAATGTGAAATTTTGAAACAAATTTTTAAAGAAAGTAGCAAAGCATGTGACAGGACCATGTTCAGACAATAAATTATAGTTTAGAGTGGTATATTATTAATTGATGTCATCACTTATCAGATAATCTTTCCCAACTCCAGACACCTGAACAATAGCATGTGTTTTCATATTGATTGATTAAATGCAATACCTTATAGGGCAAATAAGTTTTTAAATCACATTTCCTTCTGAAATTTGAAACTCCTCCACCAATTAGGTTTTCCCAAGTTCTCTGCCTCTCTGAACTTCTAGTTCCTTTTCTGTTAACTAGTGTAATAATTCCCACTGCAAAGATTTTATGAGATAAACTGAGAGATGTTTAAAAAAACTAGTATGGTACCTCATTTGTTAATTTCACTTGCTTTTCTTCAAAAGCAAAATTGAAGCAATTTTAACTTAACAACAAATCTAATGGTTACTCTGGTTTCATTTAAAATATTACTTAAATAAAATTTTGCATATACAACTGACATTATGTTAATATTTTATTTTTATGATAGTAGAGTTTGCATGAGTCATTACCTCCATGTTTCAACTTGTCAGAGTAAAGATTAAATTTTAAAAATATATGTAATATTTCAATTATATCACTTGCTTAAATAAAAGGATTATTATCTTCTTATTGTTATTATTAAGTTCTTGTTGTCACCCTTCATGAAAAATTTTGTGTTTTACTTACTTCAGTAATGTATTCAACATTCCAATGTTTGTTTTCCCCAAATGAACTTCTCCTTTCTGTTATTAAATTCTGTACTTTCCATAAAAATTTAATTGACTTATTTGTCAAACCTAGCTCTTGATAATGTCCAAAATCATAAAATGATCATTTTTCAAATTAGCTCCCTCTTATTATTTATTTTCAGACTCTGTTCAAAATAACTATCCTTTGTCTTTCCTATCTAAGTTGGAATAGTTTATTCCATTTTCCACTGGAATAAAGACATATAATATTAATGATTGAGATATGTTTAGGAGCTTTATGTCAAGTTCTGCCTATTTCTATTATAAATAAAAGTCTTATTATATAAATATTTTCATGTATACCTATGAGTAAACAGTCAATTCAAATGTTTAGTATTTTTATGACTGAGATTTGTATTCACTTCAAGAATGTAAAAGTAAACTTATTTTATTTATTTTTACAGGTTAAGATATTTAATTTTTTTAATTTTCAAATAATTTTTATTTATATAAATGATCTCCCTTACAGATTGTTTACTAACTATTTAAATAGCATGAATGTAGGAAGTTACCTCACAATTAGTTTGCTCACACAAGCAAACCTAGACCTGGCTACTTGTACATACATACTCAGTAAGTCCAAGAGAAGAAAGAAGTCTTACAGATCTATTTTACACTTTGAACATTTTCCTATCCTTTCTCCTTCAACAGAATGTTAAAAATTGAAGAAAATACACCAAAAATATAATCAAATAAAATTCTTGGTTTGTTTATTTTCCCCCTGAATAACAACAAGTGAGCTATTACCTCATCAATTCATAATATTATCTCAACTCAAAATAACCATGGAGTCTGGCTAAATTTATTACATAAATATGTGTAGATTTTAAATATAAATATATTCATGTTGTGATTTTTAACTAAACTCGTCTAGTTCAATTTTACTTATATGAACACATTCAAGGGCCTTTGTGATCTTATGTGTAGTAGATTTTAAATATGAGAAAATCTGAATTCATGGCATTATTGCTTGGGAATTTATTCTTTAATTAAAATATTGAACATAAAACATTTTAAGGATTTATAAGTAAAGCAGGCAATTTGAATTTTCTAGATCAAATTTGAGAAAAGTAATTCTCCCCATAAAAATAAATTTTATAAACCAATTTTTAAAGATTGAACTTTGGATGATTTTTAAAAAAACAAAGGTCAGAATCTCAAGTACATGAACCTTGATTCAAGAAGTGGATACATAGGACACTCTTTCAGAACCAGCAAAGTTGAGACACAACAGCAGAAAACATAGAAGGAATCTACTTCCAAAATCTTCAGAAAATGGAGGAAGATGAACCCAGAAATATTCTGTTAGACTGACAGGTTAAGATTTACTACCAATGTCTGAGTAATGAGGAAATAGAAACTATGTAAGAATTCCCATATATTCCCCGAGGTCCGTTGTATACACTTATTCATAGCAAATCGTATGGAGCTCTAATGAGAGTATATGTTCATTCATTCTCAACACAGCCACTAAGAACTTCACACAAAGTCCCAAATTAGACACATCTCCATTTTTTAAGTAGGCATCAAACCAGGTAGAAACCCTGTGTCACAGATTTTTTAGGGCTTTTTGTCATTCTAGACTGTGCTGAGATGTTTGCCTTCAGTGGCTCACTATTTGCAGATCCATTTGGCATTGATATATGCCCATGTTTCAAGTTCACTTAATGCTCTCTATGACTCTGTCTCTATTTTGAGAACAAACTAATAGCTGGGGTAGGGGGCTTGGGGGATTGAGCAAAAAAACAGAGAGATAGAGAGAGAGAGAGAGAGAGAGAGAGAGAGAGAGAGAGAGAGAGAGAGAGAGAGAACTCATGAACAGGGACAACAGTGTGGTGATTGCAGGGGGGTAGTGGGAGGATGGAGGTGGAGGAGAGTATAGGGGGGATAAATGGTGATGGAAACAAATAAAATAAAGAGGATAATAAAGAGTAAATTCACTGAATATACAGAATAGTTACCATTTGAAAATCAAGAAAGCTTGATTTACCTGTAATAGTCAAATTGTCTTTCTCCTCCTAATTTGTGTCCTATTAGTTCTCTTGGATTTTATGTCCTGATCCTCTTTGTCCTGTGCAGTCTTCTGCATTTTAATATTTTGTCTAAATGGTATTTTCATATTTCCATATGAAATGACTCTTATGTCCATTTTTTATAGAAACTGCAATTTCCCAAATAGGGACAAATCTAAGAATGGAGCTGACTTATCTGAATGGGTAGAAATGGAGATATTTTTACTCAGTTTTTACAAAACTATCATTCTTTGAGGAGTAGCTTTTCTTTTTTAGCTAATTCTCTTATGACTACATAATTCACACTTTAGAAAGAATGCATTCATTTAGAACCTTTCACTGTATCAGTTTCCTCATCTACAAATTGGGGAAAATTATGTATTTCAATGAACTGAATATACTTTTATTGTTAGACACATCCTGATGTACTGCAGAGAAAAGGCAATATGACCAATTACATTATTACATCAGCAACAGTACTGGATAACATGTTAATCACTCCCACAGCCTACGGTTGTTTTGAAATTTCTTTTAAATATTCAAGGCATTTGGAGATTTCTCCTGCCTTTAGTAGAGTTCATAATAGGAATCCTTTTGTATGTGTTTCAGGAATATAGTATTGTACAGCCTCAAAGAAGTAATTCTCAAATTTTAAGCATACACATCACCCAGGGAGCTTGTTAAAAGTAGATTCTAATTTAGTAGATCTGGAATGAAGCCTAAGACTCTACATTTCTAATAAGCAGCCAGCTACTCAGGACCACGCTTTGAGTAAAAAAGGCTCAAAACACTTGGTTGAGGGTTCCAAGGAAATATGGAATTGTGTCATTTTTCAAATGGCAGACTCATGCTTCACTTTTATTCACAAAGTATTCTATTCCTGTGCCTATCGGGATATAAAGTAATTTTCTGCTTCAATGTTAAACCAGAGGTTATGTTTATAAAGACACTTTAAACAAAAACAGTACAGAGCCCTAGCCAGTTTGGTTCAGTGGATAGAGCGTCAACTTGGGGACCAAAGGGTCCCGGGTTAGATTCTGGTCAAGGTCATGTACCTCGGTTGCAGGCTCCTCCCCGGCTCGGGCCCTGGTTGGGGCATATGCAGGAGGCAATGAATCAATGTGTTTCTCTCACATTGATATTTCTCCCTGTCTTTCCCTCTCTCTCCCACTCTCCCTAAAATCAATGGAAAAATATCCTCAGATGAAGATTAAAAAAAAAATAGTACCAATAACATACCAAACTCAATTAAAATTAAGACAGCTTGAAGACCTATGACCAAAATTGTTCATGCAATAACAATGTTGAAATGAACTTGAGCCTTGTGCCCCTTGAACGCAGTGACAGTTAAAAAATTCCCGAGCCAGTTTGTACCCTAAAAAGCAGGCTATTGACACAACACCAGCCTGCCCTCGGGTATTCCAATATGAAGCCTGCCTCCATCCTTCCCCAGGACACCCTGTTTCCCTGCCTCTATTGAACACCAGGCCCCTTCCTTTACTTTGAGGCATTCCTCAGTAAGGAATGTTCTCCCTCCCCTATTGCAATAGCTGGAGTAAAATAATCTACTTAACTGTTCATCCGCAGTAGGCAGTGTCTATACTCAGGGTAGAGCATAATGGATACCTGTGTGGACGCCAGAGTGAGATTAATGTTCAGTCCTGGCTCTTTTGCTTATTAGCTATGTAACCTTAGAAAAATATACTAAACCTCCAATCCTCAATTTGAACATACCTAAAATTAGGTATATAAAGTATTTTTATCCAATTATATCACTTCCCTGTTCAAAAATGTTCCTTGAAACTGGCCCTCTACTCCTTTTCTCTCCCCTCCCCTCCCTTCCTTTCCCCTCTTCTACCAGTCTGCTACTGCTCACTCTGCTTAGGCCACAATGACGATCTCTATCTCTATCTCTACCTCTATCTCTATCTCTATCTCTTTCTCTATCTCTAACTCTATCTCTATCTCTATCTCTGTCTCTATCTCTGTCTCTGTCTCTATCTCTGTCTCTGTCTCTATCTCTATCTCTATCTCTATCTCTATCTCTATCTCTATCTCTATCTCTATCTCTATCTCTTTCTCTATCTCTATCTTTATCTCTATCTCTATCTCTTTCTCTATCTCTATCTCTATCTCTATCTCTATCTCTATCTCTATCTCTATCTCTATCTCTTTCTCTATCCCTATCTCTATCTCTATCTCTATCTCTATCTCTATCTCTTTCTCTATCTCTATCTCTATCTCTATCTCTCTCTCTCTCTCTCTCTATCTCTATCTCTATCTCTATCTCTATCTCTTTCTCTTTCTCTATCTCTATCTCTATCTCTATCTCTATCTCTATCTCTATCTCTATCTCTATCTCTATCTCTTTCTCTATCTCTATCTCTACCTCTATCTCTATCTCATCTATCTATCTATCTATCTATCTATCTATCTATCTATCTATCAACTATCTATGATCTCTTTTTTTACCATTTCTGGAACTCATGAAGCTATTTCCCATATCTAGGACTTTCCTTATGCTGCTCCCTTCTTCCTATATTTTCCACTTCCATGTTAGATTTTAGTTTAGAAGATCTGGAATGAAACCTTGTGCTCCTTCCATGGGTATTATTAGGCCTGGCTCCTTCCCATTATTCAGGTCTCTGTTCTAATTTCACCTTCTCAAACAGATGGAATCCCTTCTCTGAAATTCTTACCTGAAATACCCCCTCCCTTCATCACTATATATTCCTTTCTTGTGTTAGAACATTTCCATATCTGTCTTAATAAGTGTGTTTACAGTCTGTTTCCCCATGAGAGAGTAAGCTACAAATGAAAATGTGAGGCTCCTTACTCAAAAACAGGTATAAAGTATAAAGCATTCTTACCCCACTCCCACCCCCATGGTCTCTCTCTCTCAGCTTGCCATGGTATTTTTATTTATTACTTAATGTAATTGTAATTTAAAAAGTATTTTAAATTAAAAGTATTAGCAATGGATTTTACCACATACCTTTGTATTATGTGATTCACTTAAAGATGTGGGAGAATTTAAATTATGTAAAAATCACAGAATTTATACAATTTAGGCATATTGCCCTAACCAGAACAGTTGGAAATAGTGCACAATTCCATTTTTGTTTGACTTCTGGATACATGTGCATCCTACCAATACACACTACCTTTAGCTTACTGATGAGTAAGGAAGAACTGAAAGAAAATGGAACTATGGTTTAACTATCTTTCTCTTTACTTCTTTGTAATCATTTTCTGAAAATGTTACTTATCTTGTTTTTGCTTTGAGTCCCACTGAATTCTCATGTATCATGGACCACCAGAATTCTGTGGTTCTGGGGCATCATAAATGCTATACATGAATGGTGCAGGAAGGAAACATGCCGATTGTATGTACCTCTTTGGGTCATGCTCTTTCTCTATTGTCACATCAATCTTCACATATAAAACACAAGTTTAAATAAAATTTAAAATTTAAAGTAGTAAAAGCAGGGGGTATTAATCCAAGAAATGAGTTCTCAATATGGGGCACAGGTCACAAGCCCATAAAGTGAACCTTGCTATATTAGTTTGGGAACTCTCAGATTGGTTCATTTATATGCTACTAGAGGCCTGGTGCATGAAATTTGTGCATGGATAGGGTCCTTTGGCCTGGCCAGTGATCAAGGCCAGTTGGGGCCTTCCTTCCCCCAGCTGCCAGCTGCTGGCCCAGCCTTCATTCATTCTGCGCCACCCCCTGGTGGTCACTGCACGTCATAGCAAGTGGTTGAACTCCCAATGGGACAATTTGCATATTAGCCTTTTATTATCCTACTAGAATCCTGATGCACAAAAAGTTGTTCAAGAGTAGGCCTTCCTTCCCCTGGCAGCTGGCACCAGTTTCCCTCCAGCACCTGGGACCCAGGCTTCTTTCCTCTAGCTTCTGGCAGCACCCAGGACCCAGGCTGCTTCCTTTCAGCCACCCACAGGCACCTGGGACCCAGGCTGGCTTCCCTCTGGCCCTGGCTTCGTCAGGAAGGACATCTGGAATGACATCTAGAAGACGTCCTGTCTAATTAGCATATTACCCTTTTATTAGTATAGATATAATAAAAGCCTAATATGCAAATCGACCAAATGGCAGAATGACTGGTGGAATGATTGGTCGCTATGATGCGCACTGACCACCAGGGGGCAGACACTCAATGCAGGAGCTGCCCCCAGTCCGCAAGCCCCAGGCCAGCCAAGGCAGGTGCTGGCGGGAGCCCCCGATCGCCCAGCCAGTTGCCCCACAGATTGGTCCTGATCGCCAGCCAGGCCTAGGGACCCTACCCATGCATAAATTTCATGCATCGGGCCTCTAATATAGGATTAAAGATCAAAACAAAGCCTGGGCATGCAGAAAATGATGGACTATTTTTGAATAAATAAAAGAATACATGAGTATTTATGGTGAGATAACACATGAATCCTTTGCAAATTACCTGATACACAGAAAGTTATCTAGTAATAGTGCTGCTCTTAATACCTTTATTATATATTAATAATAATTTTAAAGTTACTTCTGGAAAATTAACAATATTTCTTATACTCAATTTCTACTTGTGCATTCACTATAATCATTGAACCAGTTAGTGCAGACTGAATGGGGAAAAGTACAAATGAATTAATTTAACTTCCTGCTAGCTTCACAGGGAAAAGGTTTAATGAAATATTAGGTTGAATTTAATGGTGAACTAATACGCAATGATCTACATGTACATTGCACTTAATTTTCACAAATAAATGTCATATCTTAGGTATATTTGGTTTCTAAAAATGTTACCTCTTCAATTTTACTACATAATTTGAGACTTAAAATAAGCAATGGGAGCTTATTGTTGAGATCATCTTTCCAACTCTGTTCCCAAATGGCTTTTTCTATGAGGGAGAGATACCAAAAATCTCCTTTTTATGAAATTTTGCAGAACTCAGAGCACTAGTGTGGTTAATGTTAGCATTGGACAGAGGAGTTATGCTGGCATCTTCCATTTTTAAATAATTCAAGAGCCTCAATTCACTTATAAGCTTGTTTCACAGAAGATGGAGTTTAATATGTAGATCTTTCTGGTCGGGTTTTTTTTTTCCTAGTATAATATCAAATTAGGCTCTAAATAATAGATCTGCAAATATTTGCAGAATGTCTCTATGGATGCCTCAGAGTAATTGTATTGGGAGAAAGTAAAGAAGGGATGAGAAATTTTAACTGCATTCACATATTTTTTTTTAAAGCTTCAATGAGATATTTCAAGACAGAATGTATTTAATAACCAGTAAACAACATTTAGCTTAAGAATTGGCCACTGCACAAAGTAGGGGAATGTAGAAAAAAATGGTAAAAATGTTCTCAATGGAAAATTTAGCACTACCTATATATAGCTCACCCTTTAGAGTTGGCTGATTCTAATCTGTGGGAGCTATTTTACAACTGTGGTAATTTAGATAATTAATACCAATGTAAAAGTATTCTTTAACAGATACAAATGAATTCAGTGTCAAGAGACAAGCTCCACTCCCCCAGTTTGGGTTATATTTTCACATTCACTATAATATTCTGGATCTATAAATATTCTGTTCTTCAAATTCTCCTCTGAACTGATTAACACCTTATCAGTTTCCTTCATTAATGATTTAGATAAAATCTTTAATGCATGCTAATTTTTATATATGTATGAGAGCCATGATTTTACCTTTAAAAATATTCTTTTTTAATAGGACTCAGGATCCTGCTATCATTTTACTCTACCATCCAAAACCTGTGGCTTCTATGTTGTAAATTAAGATCTCTGTTCCAACTCCTACTGTCTTATCTATACTCCATCTAGCAGGGCATGAAGAAGGCTAAGAAGAGGCCAAGCCTCTTTCCTTTCTGGAGGTAACATACTTCATGTCCACTCACTTCTCATTGTCCAGAATTAACTCCAATGGCATACTTACCGGCAAAAGAGGCTAGGATATGTTTGATTTACTAAGTCTTCCATGTGCATAGCATCAAATTTTGAATTCTAATTAAAAAAGAAAAGGGGAGCAACAGACACTGACCAATAACTGGCAATCTCGGTCACAAGTCTGTGACCAAGACTGCCTTAATCTTCCCTTCAGCTTGACTAAATTTTAGACAGGCTTCTTCCTAACTCTGGGCACCAGATATACCTTTTCTTAAAGCATTTACAAGAAAACCTACCATTGTAAAATCTTTATCTGCCCCCTTGATATGTAAGCCTATTTAAAAGCATCTTGGCTGAACTGATGAACAAAATAGAAACAGTGACATGGATACATGGAACAGACTTGACAGTTGTCAGAGGGGAGAGGTTTGAGGGGCTGGATGAGAGAAGGTGAAGGGATTAAGAAAAAAAATAGATATAGCACATAGATGCACACAACAGTGTGGTGATAGCCAGAGGGAAAGGGTGATGGGGGGCGTAGGTGGAGATGGGCAAAAAGGGAAAATAGGTACAGCAAGAGACTTTACTTGGGGTCATGGGCGAACAATGCATTATGCAGACGATGTTTTATTGAGTTGTACACTTGAAACCTGTAGGTTGTGTGAATCAATGTCACCCCAATAAATTTAATTATAAATAAGTAAATAAATTTTGGCACCACTACTAAAAAAAGAAAGAAAAAAGGAGCACACATGGAGCTACCACAAACCACTGGCTATACAAAATTGTTGAGGCATTAAATAATAGAAAGAGAAGTGTGTTTAGTTGGGAAGTGAATTACTTCCTAATCTTGTCATTGTGATGAATTAATTTTTCTGAGTCTTTAGTTCCTTCATCTGAAATCCCAATAATAACTATTATATAGGGTTGCTTTTTGGTATTGAGACAATGTACATAATAGTGTTTGGAAAATGGTAAAATGTGATACAAAGTATGAGATACAGAAGAGTTTATGGCATAAAAGTTAAACATGGAGGCACAACCACTTGTCCAATGGCCTTATAAAAGCCATATAATAACCTATTAGCAAAATGAAAATAAAATGCTAATTATTTCATACGACTGTGCTGAAATTAAACAAGATAATCCATAGAAGGTTTTCAGCTTGGTTTGTATTATGTACATAATAAAACCTGTGATTATCAGTAGGAAAGGAGTGGAACATAGCATAAACCTTGATCCCTCTCAGTCAGCCAGGAATAATATCACCTTCTTGAGAACAGCTAAAGAGGGGGGAAAACAAACGAAAAATTCATACCATAAAGGATGCCAATTATCCTGTGGAATATTAATGCTCATTTTCTGCTGATGCTGCTTTAATGTTAATTGGAAATCCAGTGCCTTCCCTTATGCACATAATGAATATTCTTTCTCATGCTCTACTTATTCATCCCTGACAATTACTAAATTAATTACTTCAAATCTGAGCTTATACAAGTTTTTAACCCTTTATTTTGTATAAACTGTGAAATTTAAATTTGGTCCTTTGAAGTAGTCTCACTATTGATTTAAGTGTTTAAATAAAATGTCTATAAAATATGGTTAAAGGTCTTTCAGACATAATTAGAAAGTAGAGATAAGAAGATTTGAAAATGCAGGTCCTACCAAAAGCTTAGTTTGATCAAAAGCTATTAATGTGATTTACTCAATGTTGACATTCCTTGGCCTCTGTATATACAAAACATGCATCCTTGAAATAAAGTATAACTCTAATAGATATTAAATTTACTATTTAATTGGATGAAAACTAGTAGGAATCAATTAAATTATTATGAAAATACAAAACAGTATATATAGACATAAGATTTGGCATTACTTAGTGACTTTCATCTTGGGTATCAACTAAGTAGAGAGAGATACATATAAGAATATGTAAATGGCTAATAAAAGTAAAATAGCATAACTTTTGATGGTCGATAGTAAAATCAACAGGAAATTTTAATAACCTTGTTTAAAAAAAAGTCAAACATATCTAAATTTATTAGGTTAATAAATTGAATTGTTATTTTCCAACTAAATATGTTGATGCTGACTATAAATAGCCTATCTAATAAAACAGTAATATGCAAATTGACCATCATTCCAACACACAAGATGGCTGCCCCCATGTGGTCAAAGATGGCTGCCCCTATGTGGTCAAAGATGGCTGCCCCCATGTGGACACAAGATGGACTCCACAAGATGGCCAGCAGGGGAGGGCATTTGGGAGGGACCAGACCTGCAAGGGAGGGCAGTAGGAGGCGATCAAGCCTGCAGGGGAGGGCAGTTAGGGGTGACCAAGCTGGCAAAGGAGGGAAGTTGGGGGCGACCAGGCGTACAGGGAAGGGAAGTTGGGGGAGACCCAGGCCTGCAGGGGAGAGCAATTGAGGGGGGACCAGGCCTGCAGGGGAGGGCAGTTAGGGGTGACCAGGCCTGCAGGGGCGGGCAGTTAGGGGCAGTCAGGCTACAGGGGAGCAGTTAGGCATCAATCAGTCTGGCAGGGGAGTGGTTAGGGGATGATCAGGCTGGCAGGCAGAAGCAGTTAGGGGCTATCAGGAAGGCAGGCAGGCAAGCAGTTGGGAGCCAGCAGTCCTGGATTGTGAGAGGGATGTCCGACTGCCCGTTTAGGCCCGATCCCACTGGAGGGGTCCCAGATTGGAGAGGGTGCAGGCTGGGCTGAGGGACACACACCCCCGTGCACTAATTTTGTGAACCAGGCATCTAGTCTATATATATAAAAGGCTAATATGCAAGTGTCCCCTCAGGAGTTCGACCAGAAGACCAGGAGTATGATTGCTCACTATGATGTGTGCTGACCACCAGGGGGTGGTGCAGAATGAAGGAAGGCCCCAGCTGGCAGCCAGCAACCAGGGAAGGGAGGCCCCAGGCAGCAGACAGAAGGAAGGCCCCAGCCGGGAGCCAGCAGGCCCTGATCGTCCCTGATCACTGGCTAGGCATAGGGACCCTACCCATGCATGAATTCCATGCACTGGGCCTCTAGTTAAATAATAAATGTTTTTACCTGTTGTGGATGCTTAGTGATTTTATTTATGCTTTGGGGAAAATCATTTCCTTTATGTTTGATATTGTTACAGACTAGGATAGATATATATACTTGGTGCATAGTAAATTGCTGTCTTTGTTTTGCTGACTCTGAGAGAATAATCACAGGCATTAACAACACAGCATCACAAAAGTCAATGCACCACCATAGGTGCTAAAGAAAAACATAGAAAAGAGGTTATTTGTGTTAAAAAACATATTCCATAGAATGACATATTATTTAGTTTTGAAAAGAAATGTTAGTCTGACACATGCTACAACACAGATGAATCCTAAAAACATTATATTAAATGAAATAAGATGGACACAGAAGAACACAAAATGTATGCATCCAATTTCTATGTCTATAGAAGTCAAATTCATAGAGACAGAAACTAGAGTTGGGATTACCAGGGGCTGGCATAAAAGAGACATCTGGAGTTATTGTTTAGTGAGTTCAAAATTTCAGTTTGGGAAGGTGAAAAAAAATTCCACATTTTTTAAGGGAGTAAATAAACTCACTAACTTGAAGCAACTTTTTTTTTTTTTTTTAATTAGGAGAACTAAATAAATGTAAAGGCTAATATACTAGTAAAACTCCTGAAGGAACTTTAGTCCTCACATAAATTTTATTTAAATGTGGTGATATTAACCCAGCCAGTGTGCCTCAGCTGTTCAGCATCAAACAAGGAACTAAAAGGTCACAGTTTGATTCCTGGTCAGGGCACATGCATAGGTTGCAAGCTTGATCCCAGTAGGGGGCATGAATGAGGCAGCCGATCAATGATGTTTCTCTCTCATTCATGTTTCTATCTATCCCTCTCATTTTCTCTCTCTCTAAAATCAATAAGAACATATTCACACACACACACACACACACACACACACACACACACACACATATATATATATATATATCCTATCTAATAAAAAGAGAAACATGCAAATTGACCGTACCTCTGCTATGCCCACCAGCCCATCAGGAGCGAGTATACAAATTAACCCAACAAATACTGCAGCGGCCATGGAGCTGGAGCAAGAAGGAGGCTTGGATTGCCCCTGGCGATGGGGGAGGCCAAGCTTCCCGGCCGCCCTGGCCGGCCCTGGCCTCCGCTCAAAGCTACAAAGTTTCAATTATAGAAGATAAATAAATCCCAACAAAGTTGGTGGCGGCCACGGAGCTGGAGCCAGCTGGAGGCTTGGTTTGCCCCTGGCGATGGAGGAAGCAAAGATTCCCAAGCGCCCTGGACTGCCCTGGCCTCCACTCAAGGCTACAAAGTTTCAATTATAGAAGATAAATAAATCTCAACAAAAATGGCAGCAGTCATGGAGCTGGAGCCAGCTGGAGGCTTGGATTGCCCCTGGTGATGGAGGAAGCCAAGCTTCCCATCGCCCTGGACTGCCCTGGCCTCCACTCAAGGCTACAAAGTTTCAATTATAGAAGATAAATAAATCCAAGATACCTGCTTCCAGCTGGCCATGGCCTATGCTTGGGTCACTGGGAGGCGTGGCCAGCCTGCAAAGCACCACAGGCCCCTCACCCAGGCTGCCCCATGCCCAAAGGGAACCCCCACCCTAATCCAGGACACATTTCAGGGCAAACAAGCCAGCCCCACTCGTGCACCAGGCCTCTATCCTATCTAATAAAAGAGTAATATCACTCCAACACACAAGATGGCTGCCCCCATGTGGAGACAAGATGGCCACCACAAGATGGCCAGCAGGGGAGGGGAGTTGGGAGGGACCAAGCCTGCAAGAAAGGGCAGTTGTGGGCAATAAGGCCAGGAGGGGAGGGCAGTTGGGCAGGACCAGGCCTGCAGGGGAAGGCAGTTAGGGGTGACCAGGCCTTCAGGGGAGGGCAGTTAGGGGTGACCAGCCCTGCAGGGGAGAGTAGTTAGGGGCAACACAGGCTGGCAGGGGCAGTTATGCATCAATCAGGCTGGTAGGGGAGTGGTTAGGGGGTGATCAGGTTGGCAAGCAGAAAAGGTTAGAGTCAATCAGGAAGGCAGGCAGGTGAGCAGCTGGGAGCCAGCAGTCCTGGATTGTGAGAGGGATGTCCGACTGCCCATTTAGGCCCGATCCTACCGCGATCGGGCCTAAACGGGCAGTCGGACATCCCTCGAGGGGGTCCCAGATTGGAGAGTGTGCAGGCTGGGCTGAGCGACACTTCCCCCACCCCCACCCCGTGCATGAATTTCATGCACCGGGCCTCTAGTATGTGTTTGTGTGTGTGTGTGTGTGTGTGTGTGTGTGTATGTGTGTGTATATATATATATATATACATATACATATATATGTATATATATATATATATATATATATATCATGTATATATGACATATATATATATATATATATTCAAAATTATATTCGTTCAAAAATAAATAAATATGTTCAGCCAATATCTAGAGTACTTTAGTAACAGACATAAAACTGGAACAAAAATCAACTAATTTCCAGTCCTGTGGTCCTCATGAAAATAATAAATATGTTCTTAATTAGCTCCCCTTCCAGATCTACTCAGCATCTACCCAGGAACTAAATATCTTATATATTTATTAAAATATATGTTATAAGATAGGTATTAAAATAAATACAGATTTTAAAGCCTTTATCAACAATGCCATAATGAAAATCTCTTGAAATAAAATGTTTTTTCAGATGTTTACAATAAAAGTTTTGTTGCCATATTCTGATCTGAAACTAAAAGAAGCTATTTATAGTCACACATATTGTGAATATTTATATCTTCCACTGCATAAATATGATTATGGGATGCTTTCCCAGTTTCTGATTTGAGTGTTACATTAATAAGTATATACACCACCTTATCTTCAACAAAGAAAAATGGAATTTTGAAATACATTTGATGCTATGTATTTTGAATAAGAATTTTGGATCTATGCTAAAACCAATTTTTAAATATTAGTGGTTATAAAAAAAACAAATAAATAACAATTATATTCATGGGGATAGAGACACACAAGTTTTGACTGAGTATGTAAATCATTTCTTTTAGCTTAGATTTGAAATTATGTTCTATTTATTGCATAAATAACATAATTTCTAGATTGTTGTATTGTTTAGATAAGTATTCATTTTGTTTTTGTTTTTTAATTCTATCACTGTTTTTGATTTGACAATGTAAGGCAATTCAATTTCTTAGTTCATTTCTGTTCTCAAGTGGCCATCCAATCTAATCCTCATATGAATAAATGAGAGAAGCGCAGCCTATTATAGATGAAGGAAAAGGACTGGTTTGTGTTTCCTACTACAATAATGGCAAGAGATGAAAATAAAAAGTGTTATGACATAGAGCATGGTATTAACAAAGACTATAATAGTCCCCATTTCCTAATTGCTTGAATATAAAAACAGGAGTAACTAAAGTTAATGGGGCGATTATCCTAGAACAACAAAAAACCTCTCAAAGTACTTTCTCATGTTTTACATGTCTCCAACAATACCTTCTTTATTATGTAGCATGAGGAAACTGAACAGGTAAATAAAAGGAATAATATGCCCAGCTTTACAGTCATCCTGAGACCTCTTGGGAAAATGTGCCCTTGTAATAGATATCCCTCCTCCCATTTACAGACAGGCCATCAATTCTCTAAAATTGATTAAATTAAAGAAGCATGTTCCCACATTATGACTACTAAAATATAATCAAGGAAACTAGGTTGGATATATTAATTATGAATTTTCCCATATTAAAGAAGCAGTAAAATGGGCAATATACTAACAGTAATCTCTGTGGATTTGAGGAAAGCTTTTGTTCTCTTATACAAACCTATTGATCTGCGAGAACAGCACTGGGGTAGAAGGAGCAGAGACCTATTGAAATGGATGGGAAATAGGCTCAAGTGTGGATATAGACAATATCAATAAAAGGATTAAAGAGCAAGCAAACAACCTTCACCCAGCACTGGCCTCCCCCCAAAATCTTGATAGCAGAGGACATCCAAGGAGAAGAGGCAATTTTACATAGAATCATCTTTGCTATTATTTAGCTTTAAAGAATATCTTTAAAAAAGAATGGAATGTACTAAATAATCATATTAAATAAAAACATTGGTTATATATATATATATACTAGTAAATAAAGACATTTTATATAAAAATTATATCAATATATAGTTTTTAATTGAGTTAATTTTTCCTAATTGTCTTTATAAGTAAGAAATTGACAAAATTTTACACTTAAAATCTATTTTTATACATGATGATGTTTTAAACAGGAAAACATCAGAAAATTCCATTTAAAAACGGCTAAAACACCAGGAAATTTTATTTTCTCACCTGAAGTTCCCAAATTTAGCATGACCCCTGATATAATTTAATCAGCAATCCAAAAATATGAGCAAAGACCTGGATCCTTTCCCTCTTCCTATTTTAACTTTCTCATCATCATTTTTTTTCTAAGACTGTTTTCCCTCATGGTTGCCCAATATCTGCCATAGTTTCAAGAATCAAGCCGCAGGTGTCTCAATGGTCAAGAAATCATCCCTTCCTGTGTCCTTATCATATCTAATAAAAGAATAATATGCAAATTAACCATCACTCCGCTACACCCACCAGCCACACCCACCAGCCAATCAGAGCGAGTATGCAAATTAACCCCAAGCATGATGGCTGCAGCCACAGAGAGCAGGAGGGAGGCTTGGGTTTCCCTGGCAATGGAGAAAGCCAAGCTTTCCACACACCCTGGTGGGCCCAGGCCTCCACTCAAGGGTACAAAGTTTCAATTATAGAAGGTAAATAAATTCCAACAGAAATGGCAGCAGCCACTGAGCTGGAAGAGGAGGAGGCTAGGGTTTCCCCGGCACTGGAGGAAGCCAAGCTTTCCACACACCCTGGCCTGCTCAGGCCTTCACTCCAGGCTACAAAGTTTCAATTATAGAAGATAGATATATTCCAACAGAAATGGCTGACGCCACGGAGCGAGCAGGAAGCTTGGCTCCACTCCAGGCTACAAAGTTTCCATTGTAGAAGATAAAAAATTTCCAGATACCAGGGCCTCCACTTGGGTCCCCGGCGGGGTGGCTGGCCTGCAAACTACTATAGGCCCCTCGCCGAGGCTGCCCCACACCCCAAGGAAACCCCCACCCTGTTCCGGACACCCTTCAGGGCAAACCAGCGGCCCCCACCCATGCACCAGGCCTCTATCCTATCTAATAAAAGAGTAATATGCAGATTGACCATCACTCCAACACACAAGACGGCTGCCCCCATGTGGACACAAGATGGCCACCACAAGATGGCCAGCAGGGGAGGGCAGTTGGGAGGAACCAGGCCTGCAAGGGAGGGCAGTTGTGGGTGATCAGGCAAGCAGGGGAGGGCAGTTGGGAGGGACCAGGCCTGCAAGAGAGGGCAGTTGAGATGGACCAGGCCTGCAAGGGAGGGCAGTTGGGGGCGATCAACCCTGCAGGGGAGGGCAGTTAGGAGTGACCAGACCGGCAGAGGAGGGAAGTTGGGGGCAAACAGGCTGGCAGGGGAGCAGTTAGACATCAATCAGGCTGGCATGGGAGTGGTTAGGGGGTGATCAGGCTGGCAGGCAGAAGCAGTTAGGAGCAATCAGGAAGGCAGGCAGGGGAGCAGTTGGGAGCCAATAATCCTGGATTGTGAGAGGGCAGTCGGACATCCCTCGAGGGGTCCCAGATTGGAGAGGGTGTAGGCTGGGCTGAGGGACACCCTCCCCCTCCCCCCATGCACAAATTTCGTGCATCAGGCCTCTAGTATTAGTAATGAAAAAATATCCATGATGCCTTGAATAGAACTAGAATATATGAGCATTCCTACAACAGTCACATTGAGTTAAAAGAACTTCATTTGACTGACTACAAATAGTCATCGAAGATTACATGGATGCTGGGAGGTCTACCACCATGGACACCACCCTCCCAAGTAAATGTTTTATATATAGAAACAGTTTTAGATAATTTTAAAATATTTGACTAGCTCCAGATTGATTGTGTATTTTTGTGTATATAAAATAACTGGTGATAAATTTGATGCTATATTGTTTGTATATTTAGGAAAAAGGCTTAAACTAGCTAAAAGGATTCAAATATTTCTAAGTTGCATGTAGTTTGAATTACTTTATGCATGTAGAACAGTTATTTATTTTTTTCATTTTTCACTGGAAAACTAAAATAGTCCAGGATCCCCATTTTAGGTTTCTATCTTCTCTACGCCTACTCTTATTCACCTGAACCACTTATTATTTTTTTTACTTTTAATCAACACTTAATTCTATGATAGTCACTTTGCTGACCCAGTAAGCATTCTTTAGTTTGACATTTTTCTTTGCAATTATACACTCCAATTTGTCTTTTTATTTATGTAAACCTAAATTTTCTATATTTCCTTCCTTGTAGAATCATTTCTATAATAATTTTTTTAAACTTATACCCAAATAGTAAAGCATTACCTCTGAAAACTACCTTCTTAAAAAAAATACACACACAACAAAAACAATTTGTATTATATCAAGAATGTATTCCAAAGTTCAAACAGTACAGATTTAGTATTATAGCATTTTCCCTAATTATTTTTACTATATCTGATCTTTTAGAGAAATAAAATGCATTGTATCTGTAGATTTAGCTATTATCAATGATTAATAAGAGAAATTACCTTACATTTTCAATTACCCTTCCTACTTTCTATGTACTTTTATAGGATCCTCTGAGATTTCATTTTTTTCTAAGAACTGAAGCTTGTGGAACCTTACATAGCATACAACATAGCCATTATGCACTTTATATGAATTTATTAATAGTCTATAACATCTGCTTCAAAAAAAGTAAATAAAGATTTCTCTATAAAAACAGAGAATCTGGGATTATTGCTCAAAAATTCCAAATATCTAGACGTATTCTTCTGGGTCTGATATTTCAGTTATTCCTGTGAAGCCAGTAAAGCTGCAATGCAATCTCCTTGTGTCCTTACTTAATGCAAGGCTGACATGGGAAGAGCCACTATTAAATTGTAAAGCAGTGCACTAGGTAAAGGATCTATGAATCTTTCTGAGGCCTGTCAAAATTGAGCAGCTAATAATCCTATAGACAGTCTGGAAAGCTCAGTGCATGTGAGCCCAGGGCGAAGAGTTTATCTTTATTACCCTTTTTAAAGTATCTCTCTATCTTGTTGAATTGCACAAGTCAGATAACCCTGTGGCTATATGATCTATTCTCAGGACAGACAAAAATAAGTAGAATCTGTAAGACTATTTGTTGCTATTGACAAAGCCAAACTTCCCAACAAGACATCACTTATTTTAGTGTAAGGAAAACAGAAGCAGCAATTTAAAAACCTGAGTTTTGAGAACAGTCTTTTTCACTTGCTCACTTTGTGAGTGTGTTGTGCATATTTGCTAGGTATTAATTGGTTGTAAGGAATAGAAACCCATGAAGATAAGCTTGTTAAAAGGGAGAGAACAGGTTATTAGTATAAAACAGGTGTAGTCAAATCTTCTAAACTATTGGGATTATTCTTTTTCTTAATACCTAGAAACTGTAACTCCAGTTTCCTTCGCAAGTCCTGAGGGAAGCCCAACACTAGGGTCACCATTAGAACATACTGATTCCTTGGCAAAGTTTTTGGTCGGCTGTGTATTCTTTACCGTCAAGTATGGACATATCTCTCGTTATAAGAAAAAGGTAGCAATGCTGTTGTTATTCACAGGGGCAACACATAATGAAGCAATATACTAGTAGATCTTCTTGCCTCTAAAAATCTTAATTTTATGTATTCATGCTGACTATATCACTACTTCTGCTACTGCTTCATCCATTGCCATGAATACTGGCTTCCACTGATGCCTGCAAAGGCTGTTACTAGGCTTCATTAATGACGACCACAAATACAAGTTTTCTGCAGAGCATGCAGAAAACTGTGAACAATAATCTGTTTTATGGTCATCTTAAATTTATAGTTTCAAAGTTTATAGTGTAAGCATAGAACAATTCATCTTCTGACCATGTTGCTCTTGAACTTGTTAAACTTGTTTTACTATATTTTTGTCCATATTTAAACTCTTATTCTACTATTTAGTTGATTGGGCAAAGCATTAAATCCAAACTAACATGTTATTTAATCTTCAGAATAAAAAGAATAACAATATTACTGTGTTTGGTATGTTCATTGCTTTTAAGAACTATATCTAATTTAACTTATGAGATAATACTTTATGATATAGGTATGTTATTATCATTTTATAAAGGAAAAACTGGAGCTTAGAGATGCTTCAGGAAAAAATGCAATAAAATGGAATTATTATTAGCAAAATTAAAGTTATCTGAAAATAATTTAAGGTAAAATATATGATATTGAGTTTAAAATGTGTCTTGTTCTCCTACACCAAATATCAGATGTCAATATCTGTGATTAACAAATTCAGCATATATCATCTAATATATAAGATTTGTAATTAAAAAGAAAAATGTTAAATGTGACAATGTTATGGACTGAAGTATTCCTTCCCAAATTTCATATCTTGAATCTCTAACCCCCATTGTAACTTATTTTGGAGTCAGGTCTTTAAAGAAATCATCAAGGTTAAATAGGGTCATAAGAATTCAGCCCTAATCTAGCATGACTAGTGTTCATATAAGAAAAAGAAAGGCCATGTAAGGACACAGCAAGAAGGCAGCCATCTGTAAGCCAGGAAGAGAGATCTCACCGGAAACCAACCCTGCTGGCTCACTGATCTTGGACTTTAGACTCCAGACTGTGAGAAAACATGTTTATGTTAAAGCCACTCACTCTGTGGTGTTTTGTTATGGCAGCCTGAGCTAATATAAAAAATAAAATGACCTTGCAATATTTCACATATTTTGACATTTTTATTGCAAAAGGTTTTTAAAGACTGTATGTAAATAAATATAAAGTTTCCAATTTAGGTTAAATAATTCAAATTTGTTGTTCTTATGAGTTTGGTGCTCATTGTTAATTATGAGCTATATTTTGAGAATAAAAATAGTATGATTAGAAACAGATTAAAACAATAGTCTTACTTTTAGAGTATTTTTAATACATTACCATATCTAAGTAAATTTGTGTTTTATCTAATTTTATACTATGACTAGAGGCCTGGTGCACGAATTTGTGCACCAGTGGGGTCCCTTGGCCTGGCCTGCAAGATTGGGCCGACACCGGCTCTCCGACATCCCCTGAGGGGTCTTGAATTGCAAGAGGGTGCAGGCCAGGCTGAGCGACACCACCGGTGCATGATCGGGGCCGGGGCCGGGGAGGTACATGGGAGGTTGGCCAGCCAGGGAGGAACCGTAGGAGGGCTCCAGGGTATGTCTGGCATGTCTTGCTTAGTCCTGATCTGCCGGACCCCAGCAGCAAGCTAACCTACCAGTCAGAGCATCTGCCCCTGGTGGTCAGTACACATCATAGAGACTGGTCGACCAGTCAACTGTCAGACCCCTGGTGGTCAGTGCATGTCATAGCGAGCGGTTGAGAGGCCTTAGCATATCATTAGCATATTATGCTTTAATTGGTTGAACAGACAACTGGACAATTAGCAGATTAGGTTTTTATTATATAGGATGTTATAGTAATGGATTTGAAATAGCTTTAGAGATATCTAGTAAATCTGGCCAATATTTTGTATATATATTTTTAATTTATTTATTTTAGAGAGAGAGAGACATTAACCTGTTGTTCTACTGATCCATGCTTCCATTGGTTGGTTCTTGTATGTGCCCTCATTGGGAATCAAACCTGCAACCTTGGTGTATTGGGATGATGCTCCAACCAACTGAGCTACCCGGCCAGCAATCTGGCCAATATTTTTATGTGAGGACACCAAGGTCTAGAGAAGTTGAGTGATTTCTTAAAGGTCACACTTAAGTCCTGGCAAATATGTGATTATAACCAGTTGGTGTTTCTTTCTGCTACTTTCTTAAATACCTTCTTTTATATAGAATGTACTTTATATAAGAACTGGAAAAACTGAGTTACTATTTATATAGATTCAAAAATATGAGAAAAAATATAGCTTCGAAGATGACTTCTGGTAAAATAGCAACTAATTTGGTAATATCAATTCTAGTTACTTTTTTTCTCATGCAATGTGTTGCACTGTACATGTCATTTACCCACTCCTCTCCTCCAACTTGAACCACATCATTTGAAATGTGTCCTCTGAGTTCACCACAGGAGAGAGATTAAAGAAAAACAATGGCTCTTAATCAACTTTACCCACACATCACTTTTGCTCCCACTATATTGCAAGAACCAGCCAAATGACTCCAATCTAACTATAATGGTGTCTGTGTAGGTGCCCATAGGGGAATTCTATGGACTGAATTGTGCCTCCCAGAATTTGTATGTTGAAGCCCTAACCCCCAAAGTGACTATATTTATATATAGGATCTATAAAAAGGTAATTAGGTTAAATAAAGTCCTAAAGGTAGGGCCCTGATTCATTAGGACTGGTGTTCTTATAAAACAGACACCAGAGAGCTTGCTCTTTCCTCTACATGCACACAAAGAAGTCATATAGGCACACAATGAGATGGTGGATGCCTACAAGCCAAGAGAAGAGGCTTCCGAATAAAACCTACCTTGCTGGCATGTTGAACTTAGACTTCCCAGACTCCAAAACTATGAGAAATAAATCGATTCTACTTTTACCCAGCCCATCTGTGGTATCCTGTATTCACAACCCAAGCTCACTAATAGAAAGAATAATGAACTCTTGGCTAAGTTGTCTCTCTTTTTTTGTTTGTTTGTTTTTTGTTATTATTGTTGTTACTATCATTATTGCTTTAATTTATAGTCTCCTTATCCAGCTTGGAAATTAGAAACAAAGCAGATCATATTTCTTTTACAAGAAGTTTTCCTTTGCTAAGAGCAAATGTGTCATAGATTAGTACACTTTTGCTTTAGAGAAATTTTGCATCACAAGGATGTGATTTTGAGTCAGGAGAGCCAGTACAGTTTATTTGTTAAGATCATGAATCTTGGCCCTAGCTGGTTTTTTCAGTGGATAGAGCATTGGCCTGCAGACTGAAGGGTACCAATCTGATTCTGGTCAAGGGCACATGCCCAGGTTTCGGGCTCGATCCCCAGTAGGGGGCATGCAGGAGGCAGCCTATCAATGATTATCTCTCATCATTGATGTTTCTATCTCTCTCTCCCTCTCCCTTCCTCTCTGAAATCAATATAAATAAATAAATAAATATCATGGAATCTGTAAGCAATGTGTCTGCATGTGATTTCTAGTTCTACTGCTTTGTGGCTGAATGAACTTGGAAAATCACCTTCTTTGTTGCATCAGTTTTCTCATCTTTAAAGTATAGGTAAAAATTCACCTAAGTTATAAGACTATCATGCAAGTTCAATTAGTTAATATTTGAAAAATGTGTAGAACCAGACCCAGCAAAGAGTGCTATTTATGTGTTAGTTACTGAATAAAAATGAATAATTAATGGAATTTAGAGTTGGAACACTATTTTATAAATTGACAAAGTAAAAAAGCATTTTTTTAATATGAGCCTTATTAACTTCATTTTTATAACACCTCAGAGAATAGCGAAGACCCATGATATGCTCTCTGTAAAGGTGTTTGATAGCCAAGTAACTTTGAGGAATTTTGCATATTAAATCACTTGACAAGTCGTTCAGAAGAGAAACTATTTACATTTGTTTATCCAAGAGATTTTCTAACTTATTTTAAATATGGATTCATTTATACACACATTTGCAAATCCTGGAAAACTAATGTTCTGTAGAAACACAATGGAAAATCCTGTCATAGAAAAATCCTAGTATGTACTAGAAAACAATGAGACATGGCTCAGTTAACTAGAATGTGGTAAAGTAGAGCATAAATTCCTGGGACCTGAAGCTATACTATCCACAGTGTTAGAAGTATGTGAAAAAGCAGCAGCAAGCCCCAACTAGTGACAGCTGTTTAGAAAAATCTCATTCTGTAACTTATTATAAGTACAGCACATTGTCAGAAATCAGATTAGATATAAAGGTGACTGGATATTGAGTTGGAATGTTGAGTTACTATATTTTATATACTTCCTGCATTAAGTGAATATTGGCCTTAGGAATCAGAATGAGATCACAAATTAAAGCTTCAAGGCCTTATGCACTAGCACTATCTAGCAAACTTTTTAAAGGATCAGATCATAAATATCACTGGCTTTGTGGCTACACAGTTTTTATCACAATTGCTACCAATGCTGCTGTAGCAGTGAAAGCAGCCCTAGATAATAAATATGTCAAAGAATGAGTATGACTGCATCCAAATAAAACTTTATTTATGATCACTGAAGTTTGAATTTCATTTAATTTTTACATGTCGCAAAGCATTATACCACTTTGATTTTTTTCATTCAAAAATATAACAAATATTCTTAGCTCTCAGAATGTACAAAAAACAAACAGTAAGCAGGATTTATCACATGGTTTACTGACATTTCTTTTAGAAGATCAATTTGAGTTTTGACATCATCTAATAGGTGTGTGTTTGTTTTTTTCATCAGAAACTAATTTTAATATTAAAGGAGATCTCCTTTGGAATGAATAATGTAACTGACTTTATAAGGTTATTGACCACTGACTTCTCAGGATAAGCATCAGCAATGATTCTGTTATTTTTTAAAGAGGAGATAACGCTTGAGTATGAGGACTGTCTTTATACACAAGTAATGGCTAAATTAAAAAAGAATTCAAGAGGAGAATGAAGCAACCGGGATATAAAATAAAAAGGAAACTCCAGTTCCTGTATGCATACAGTTTACTGGAACTTTCAGAGACTGGTATTGCCAACTGGGAGAAACTTATCCCTTAAGAAGACTTGTTTACGGCATGAAAAGTGCTCTGTAAATGTCACTTGGGAGCACCAAAACACTAGCTTGAAATATTCATGGTTGTTGTACATCTTAATGGGCCTAATCGAAGAGTTTAATAAATCTAGATCCTGCAGAAGTAATTGAAAAAGTGATTGATAAAGCTAATAGTATGTCAAAAGCATTAAAGATCTAGAAGTAGCTAATTCTATGAATATCTTGGGAGGTTGTAAGTAATTATGACAGTAGTTAATGTCAGCTCAAAGCCAAACATCTGAATGCAAAGCAAAAAGTTCATTCACTTATTCCAATGCTTTTGCCTACAGGGCAATCACCAGAGTGAGTCGGTGAAATGTCTCTTTTTATTTAAATTGGCAGTACCTATGAATTACATTATAATGGAGGGGCTATTTAAGGGTTGAAAATGAGCTCAATTCTCTTAGGTGCCTTTTCTGATATAGACAAACCAAAGTTTATCCTAAAAATATATTTTGTATATTAATAAATAACAAAGATGGATATAACATATACCAGAAGTAGCAACATTGATGGAATAAATTGTCACACTGATCTGCATGCCCCTGCTCTGTGTTCTCCAACCCATAACCTTGATCTAGGTGGGCAAATAATGCCAGTTGAAAACTGAGCCATCAAGTAGTTCTTTCAATGTTACCCTAAATAAGGGGCAGAGTCAGAATTAGTCTTTAAGTTTTTGATTCCTAAGTACACCACATTCTTTCGATATTTGCACTTATATCATGGCTTACAAATGACTTATGTCATTATATTATCACCTAGTATTTTGTAGACTTTTTCATACCAAATGACAGATGAGGGAATTTAGAAAAATTGAGTAACTCAAGGTTACAGAAGTAGTAAATAACAGGTGCTACACTCAAACATAGGTTTTTAAGACCCTTATTTAAAATGTCATTTTATGTAAAATATACAAGAAATTATGTGACAGAATTCATGTGATTAATTAATCAGTATTTAAATAAAACTTTGAATTTAAAAGAAAATAAAACTATTCATAACATTTAATATATTTAATAACAGACACCAGAAATTACTTAGTATATAAAGACAAACTATATATGGCCTATATTTGGAAATAGTGAAAACACTATAAAATGATCAATGTAAGTAGTTTTCAATCAAATATATGATTTCCAATAATTATAGCAGTATTTGTATTTTCAAAAGAATATGATCTTGTAAAATTGGTAGTTATTTTGTTAGCCAAATATCTATAAAACTCTTCGTTCGAGTTCAGAATTAATATTTAGCAAGACATTTAGTGCAATGTAGGTCTTCAAAACATGCTTACTAAAATAAACCAGTATTAAGTCATACAGGAAAATGTGTCATTTATTAAGCAGTATTGTGCTTTATAAATATACAGTTATTACTTTGGGAAAACAAACACTGTAATCTAATTCTTGATTCTTACCTTATTCAATTCAAAATAATACTAAATTGGAATAACAATTATTTTAATGAGAAAAGATTCAGTCTCTAAAACCAATTCCATCTTCACAAAACAAGTATTTGCCACCATAAGAAAGATTTGACTCTTGCAACCCGAAGAGACTATGTCATTTACGTTGATTATTCTGATATAGGAAAGAAAAAAAAATAACTTGTTACTTGCAAGAAGATAAAGAATGGTTGAAACTACCTGTAGTTTCACTACATTTTACTCCTGAACCATGAACAGACCCATAGATAATTAAAGGAAAAGGCTACCCTCATAAAGGATGCATCAGCTGCACAAACTCTACTAAAAACTAGTATGAAAAATGTCTTTGCTTACGATTTATTTATTTATTTATTTATTTATTTATTTATTTATTTATTTATATTTTAGCTTGGATTGACAGACTGATAGTTCTGTCTCATCTTAATTGACCTTTCCAATCATTTGAGACTGTTGATTGCTCACTCCTCACAGATATATGTTCTTTAATTGGCTTAAAGGACAGAACTTTCTCTTGTGTTCCTCCCCCCCACCCCACCCCCACTTTATATGTAACTGATTCATGCTACTAATCAGTATCCTTAGTCTGGAGCTTCCCCCTTTTCCCTGAATCTCTTAATGCTGAAGTGCCCCCGACTCAGTTTTCGTGGCCTTCTCTTTTCTTCCCACATTCATTCTCTTGGTGAGCTCATCCAATCCCATATCTTAAAATACCATTAATATGGTAATGCTCCCAACTTTATTTCTCTACAGAATTTCCCCCCAATTTTTACTTTTATATGTCCAGCTGCCAAAATGGGCATTATAATCTTCATATGTCCAATCCTGCACCATTAATATCACCCCAAACATGTTTCTCCAAGAGTCTACCTCACCTCAGTTAACGGGAACTGTATTCTTCCAATTGTCAAGTCTAAAGACCTTTTAGCCATGCTTGATTCTCTTTATTATCTCACATGCTACAATTAATTCATCAATAAAGCCACTTGGATCTGTTTTCAAAGTAGAATTTAACTATTTCTCATTAAATTATTGGCTACAAACCTTGCCTGACCTACTATTATTCCTCACACAGTTATGATTTTAGTTTTCTAAAGGTCTCCTTATTTATATTTTCTACCACTACAGTCTAAATTCAACACAACAGCCAAAGTGATCTCTCAGGATGATGTAGTAAACAATGGCAAAGGATTTTTGTGCCTAGTATGGCCAAACAAAACAGCACATTTCAATTTAATTCTGTTATATATTATAATTAATCATGAGGTTAATAATAAATAATAAGACATTATGTGATAGGATATGGAAAATCATTTATGAGTAGGAGAAAACATGGCAAGAACAGAACGTGGGAATCAGATTATGCATAAGACAAAAATAGACAACCTGGAAGAATCCCATTGACCTCCCTAATATAAACCTGCTGATATGGCAAGTTACTATGGTTTTATTGAAAATTTAAAACTATCATTAGGAGAAATAGAAAGAATGAGGCAATTTGTTCCTTTTCTCAATGTTCTACTCCTGTGACAGCAGGATTCTTTATCAAGCAGGGCTTTTGATCCTACAGAATTATGTTGTTTTTTTTAAACTCCCAGGTTAAAATTAGCAAGTTTTCTTTCCTAAAAGAGAAGGACAATTTAAGTCCAAGAGAAAGGATTTGTGCTCTGAAACTCTGGAGTCAGGGGATTTAATACTGAATGAGTTGGGAAATTTCTCTAGGACTGAAGGAACAGGTGATTTCTGCATGTCCCGGGAATTGAGGAAAGTGATTACTTAGTCTGCTAAAGAACGCAGGGAAGCGACAGAAACTCTGGAGATTAATTGCAAGTTTAGATAAGCAAAAAAAAAAAAAAAAAAAGTCACCTCACACCTGTCAGAATGGCTATTATCGATAAATCAACAAACAAGTGTTGGAGAGGATATGGGGAGAAAAGGAAAACCTCCTGCACCATTGGTGGGAATGCAGATCGGTGTAGCCACTTTGAAAAACAGTATAGCAGCCAGAAGTGGAGAAATTCTTATCTTTCTAGAAGAACTCTGAAGACTTGGATAAAAATATATGTGGCCCATTAAATATGGAAATTTAAAGTCCCACCCATATGTGGAGACTCAGCATAATTTAAAATTGTTTTAAAATAATAAATACTACCTTCCTGCACCTCAGTATTACAGTAGAATATTATAAAAACTTCAGTAGATCCTGGCCATGCACATGAGATTAACATCCAAAGCACTACATTAACTTTGGACTTTTGAGGTGGGACCCACCAAAAATAGAAGAAAAAAAAAAAAACACCACGAAAGTAAGAATGTACTACAGATATAAGAATTCATACTCTCAGTGAATATCTTTACAACCACCATATCCATAATAACAGTTTGGTATGAGTTCTAGAGGAAAAAGTTAAGAAAGGAAAGCAAACAAGTATATATAAATATCCAAAAAATGACATCAGCCTTTCATTAGAGAATTGTCACTAGAAGCAAAAATAACCTTGGAATCTTAATTGTTGAGTTTCCAACCATTTTTTAAAAGCGTATTTCAGGGAAAATTTTATTCCAACGTAGAAAGAAATATTCCAATTGATATAAAACTCAAGTTAAATGAAGCTAACTATCCATTTTCAGCATACTTGAGAATATTCCTACTGACATAAAAGTCAAGTTAAATGAAGCTAAATAATCATTTTCAGCTTACTTGACAGTGTTCATGTCAAAAAGATATCATTTATCTGAATAGTTAAATGGACTTCAACTACTGCTTCAATTATAAAGAAATTTACTTAAAAACACACTTGCTCAGATTTAATACTACCCTGTGAGGAATCCTTGCATGCTGATCACCATGATGGTTTTGTTTGTGTGTTTTATACAATTATCTGTGGCAATACCATCATGTAAAGCTTTATTACCAGTGCTGATAAATACTTATGTCTCTTTTTTCCTTATGGAATTTTGAGTTGTGTGTCATGTCATGATTGCAAAACAAAATAATAAACCTAATCCTATATTGCATTGCCTTCCAACTAGCCTCAAACTGGTGTAATGTAACATGCAGTACCAAAGAGTAAAATCTTTTATTTATTTGTTATTAATAAAACTACCTTTGGTAACATCGGCAAGATAGCAGAATGGGAAGCCATGACCTTCATTCTCCCAAAGAGATACCAACCTAACAACAATGTATGGTTTTCAAAAAGCCTTCAGAAGAACTCCAGAGACCCGTTAAGAAGTTTCAGTGCTCTAGGCTAGTATCTAGCCAAGAATAGGTGCATTGAGACAGTTAAGAAAACCTGTTTCCTCACAACCGTGATCTACCTTCCCACAAGACACCACAGAGTGATGCAATTGGAAAGAAAAGCTCAAATAACAGCTCCTTCCTTGGAAGGAAACAGCGAAATGCACATCCAATGTCCCAGCTTTTGAAGGGACTACCTACCCAAGGGACTGGTTCCGGTGTCTCCTGCTTTGGAGTGCTGATGCAGCACTGGCATACTCTCAATGCCCGGGGGCCACTGCGAATAAAAGAGAGCTCAGCTTCCTCATTGCCTCAGAACCTGCAGTACAGTGGACAGAGACCAGAAGTAGCAAAAGATGTCAAATTCTTTAAAAAGACACTGGCAAATCTCTCTAATTAGGAAATTACATGCACAAGGCCAGAGAAGACATGGCCTTAGAAAAGGTCTGAGAGTCTCTGAGAATATTTATCTGGGCTGATTGGCGAAGGTGTTTTCATATACAAAGCCATCCTGTAAAGACTTGGAGGGGTGACTGTTTTTCAAATGTACATTTCACAGCACGAAATAAAGCTCATGAAGAAGATGAGAAATAAGGCCCAAAGAAACCGAATAAATCTCCAGAAACTAATCCTGAATATACAAATATCAATATATAGCCTTACAAATAATTCAAAAGTTTTTTTTTTTAAAAAAAGCTCAGTGTACTAAAAAGAACACAGAAAATTAAATGAAATTAGAAAAATAATGCATTAGCAAAATAAGAATAACAACAAAAGTGTAGAAACTATGAAGAAGAAACAAATTCTAGAGCTGATGAATACAATAAATGAACTGAAAAAATTCATGAAGGGGTTCAATAGCAAACTTGATCAATCAAAAGTAAGAATCAGCAAATTCAAAGACAGTTCATCCAGTCAGAGGAATAAAAATAAAAAAAGAAAAGTCCAGAAAGTCTAAGTGATTAATGGTATATCATCATGTAAATTAATAATCATATTATGGGAACCCCACAAGGAGAAGAAAAAGAAAAGGGCAAGGGGTTTATCTGAAAAAATATGGACTTCCAAATTCAAAGGATTCCAATTAAGATAACCAAATAGGCCCACAATGAGAACCATTATAATCAAACTATCAGAAATCTAAGACCAATCTTGAAACCAGCCAGAAAAAAAAAGAGCAACTTGTCACATACAAGTTAATACCCATATAATTATCAGTGGATTTCTCAACAGAAATATTTCAGGTCAAAATGGAGTTGTATAATATATTCAAAATGCTGAAATAGAAAAAATTAAACTGCCAAACTAGGATGCAATATCTGGCAAAACTATTCTTCAAAGTGAAGAAAACATAAATGCCTTCCCAGATAAACAAAACTGGCAGGTAACCTGAAAATACACCTCTCCTAAGGAGACATATAAACAGCCAATAGATAAAAGATATTCAATCTTACTAGCAATTAGAGAAATGCAAATAAAAACTATAATGAGATACCACCTCACAACTGTTAGAGTGGCTATTACCAAAAAGACAAATAATAAGTGCTGGAGAGGTTGTGGAGAAAAAGGAAACCTCAGGCACTGCTGGTGGGAATGTAGACTGGTACAACCACTATGGAAAACAGTCTGGCAATTCCTCTCCTGGGTATATACCCAAAAAACTTGAAAACATTTATTCGCAAAGATATATGCACTTCTATGTTCATTGCAGCATTATTCACAGTGGTCAAGACGTGGAAACAAGACAGAGGACTAGATAAAGAAGATGTGGTATATGTGCACAATGAAATACCACTCAACCATAAGAAGAGATTAAATACTGCCATTTGCAACAACATGGATGCACCTCAAGAACATTATGCTGAGTAAAATAAGTCAATCAGAAAGAGCTAAGAACCATATGATTTCACTTATATGTGGGATGTAAAACTGAAACTCCTGAGCACAAGCAGTAATGTGGTGGTTGCCAGAGGAAAAGGGATGTGGGGAAAAGGAGGTCCTAATATTTGATGACAGGAGATTTGAGTTTGGGTGGCAGGCACACAGAAACCACACTTGAAATCATACTGACCAATGTCACCCCAATACATTTAATTAAAAAAGGTAAAAATTCAAATATATAGCCAAATTCAAAATCCTCTAATATTTTAAAGGTAGTATATAAGTCACTTATAACTCTAGTGTAAGTGCTGGTGAGGATGCAGAGAAAAAGGAACCCTCATGCACTGCTGGTGGGAATGCAGACTGGTGCAGCCACTGTGGAAAACAGTATGGTGTTTCCTCAAAAAATTAAAAATGGAACTGCCATTTGACCCATTAATACCATTTCTGGAATATATCTCAAGAAAACAGAAACACCAATCAAAAAGAATATATTCACCCCTATGTTCATAGCAGCACAATTTACAATAGCTAAGATTTAGAAACAGCCTAAATGCCCATCAGCAGAAGAGTGGATTAGAAAACTGTGGTACATCTACACAATGGAATACTATGCTGCTGTAAAAAAGAAGGAATTCTTACCATTTGCAACAGCATGGATGGAACTGGAAAGCATTATGCTAAGTGAAATAAGCCATTCAGTTAAAGATAAATACCACATGATCTCACCCATTTATGGATAATAAAGAACATTATAAACTGTTGAACAAAAATAGATAGAGGCAAAGAAGCATCGAACAGACTGTCAAACTACAGCAGGAAGGTAGGGGAGGTTTGGGGGGTGAGAGATCAACCTGTCACTATGATGTGGACTGACTGCCAGGGGGCAGATGCTCAATGTAGGAGCTCCCCCCTGGTGGTCAGTGTGCTCCCACAGTCAACCTCCCATGCCAGCCAACCTCCCACAGTCCTTCCCCCTGGACAGATGGCCCTGATTGGCCCTGATCGGCCCTGTTTGCAGGCCAAGCCGAGGGCCCCCAATCGTGCATGAATCCGTGCACTGGGCCTCTAGTATGACTATAAAGTAACAAAGAAGCAGCAAAAATATAACTCTTGAGGTCAGTTATTTCTGTCTCTTTTAAACTGAGTTCAGTTCACCTTTTAGTCATAGTTCCTAAAATCATCTATAATGAAGTTGGCAGTCATGAAAAAAGCATAAAAAAGGGGCATTATCAAGCATACTTGGTATTCTTTCCCACTATTTTTTATTTTTTGTGAATGTATTCTTAAAATATTGCTTTAGATAGAGCACTAAAAATATCACACACACAAAAAAAAAACTGGCTTGAAAAAATATCTGGGTTTTGTTCTAGACAAAAAATGGAAAGATCCAGTGGCCATTAATCTGTGAATAAAATTTATTGAATACATTTTTCAAGTCACTGCAGTGAGACAGACCAAATTGAAATGAGTCTATATGCATGTCTGTCTTATTCCATTTTATGTGAAAAGGGCCTGCCCTGGACTGGGTCCAAATTGACAGAAAAGCTTTAAAGAGTGATAAATTTTAATACATCTTTTAGCTGATAATGATTAATGGACATATCTCAACCTCTTTAAGAAGCTTGAGATTTAAAGTGTCTGGCCACTTCTAAGTAGATTTATCAGAGATAGTTAACTGATGTTCACACAAGCAAATTCACCAACACTAAAAAGAGTCCCTGGCAGAAGGAGATTGGAGACATAACTAACAGAATGAAGAATTTTCACATTATCCAGTGCTTATGGAAAACATTTGTTTACATGAAATATAATTTTATTAGTTTAACATAATGAGCAAGGTTATTAAATTATGCAATTCAGATTTCTTTTATCTAGCGAAATTGTTAAGTATTTTTCTTTTTGAAATTCATCATTGTATTTATAAGAAAGTTTTACATTAACTGACCATCTCCAAAGTAATGGTATATCTGTAGACCAAAATCTCCAACAGGAAATAAAGGTCTATAAATTAATGTTAATTCCATACAATAATTGATGCCATCATATTTCATGTTACATGCTTTTGCTTATGCTATATTTGTAGTAGTTGGCAGCTACTAAGCTTTCATAAAAATAATTTATGACTACACAAAAGATCCACTTGTATTCAACTTGAAATGTTAGTAGACATAGAATAACTTTCAAATGAGAGCATTATTTAATTACAGATTTATATGCCCAGAGATAACTACACTAGGCTCACCTGAGTGTGAGAACTTTTTCTACACTCCAGTTATAATCTGATTGATCCTTATTTTCATTTTGGAAGCACTTGTTAAGTACTTTACATTTCACTGATTATAATTATGTTTATTTTTTTTCACATAAAAATGTATTTAGGATAGTAAGGTAACTTTTTTTTTTGCTAGAGATGTTATAATAACACAATGGCAAAAAGGGCCATTCTCTCTGCTGAGGAATTTGAAGCTAATATTTATTCCAACACTGATAATTGTTAGCAGTTTAGGAAAAAACTTGACAAATATTTTGGGGTTATTTTAGAATACTAAAAATTACATGTAAAAGTTTAAATAACCATCTAATGTAAATGTGTGTCTTGAGTCAATAATTTGATTTAATAATGGCCTACAAATAGATTCCAGATTAAATCAGGTTTGTCTTTGTAGAATTATTACTAATTCTATACAATACAGTGAAGACACCTGCATAGTTATTAACATGTCAATACAGTAATAATATTCACTATTGTGAAAAAATATATTTCAAATAATTTTAGGAAAGAAATTAAATTTTGTTATTATTGAAGTCAGTATGGCTGTCTTAAGATGCAGTACAATATCAAAAATGCTAATGATAGATCTAATAATACAAAATTAAATTTTAAATTGTCTCTCTAAGTTTGTAATTATAAAGTTCTTTTAGAAGAGAAAAAAAAAGTTAAGTAAATTGATGTTGAAAATAACCTCAGGCAATAGTTATCACAGCATAATCAAAATTTCTTACTTTGTTGAAATGTTTGCCTATCTCTATTTGTAACTGAAAATAATGTATTAGTCACAATGTGCTTACCCCATGCATAAAAAATAAAGTTCTTGTTCATTCTTATGCTGAGAGAATCATGAATTTAAAGCTATTAATCTCTTAGGTTAAAAGGAAGCATTATTATATTTATTTATGAGAAGCATAAGAATGTAATATAGATTTTTATAAACTAGATCAGTGATATTGGAAGTATTACATGCTACAGAATGTTGGCTATATAAGAGGAAAAAAGAAAAGTCTAGAAGGTTCTAAAAAATGAATTGCATGTTCAATATTAAAAAGGAAAATAAATTTTGACCTTAGTTCATTCATAAATGCCAAAATTACTTGTAAATATTATTTTTGACATTTAAAATATGATAAATTACAAGCTAACATATTAAAGGAAAATGATGTTTGTTATTTGGGGAGAGAGAGAGAGAGAGTGCTAAAGAACTGAGAAGTATGGAAAAAGCCTAACCTCAAGAATTTAATATTTTTATGATTATTAAATAAATAAATAGTATAGAAAAAGAGCTGTACCTATAACTCAAAAATTCAAATAAAACATTAAAGAAAAACCAGAGATCTTAGGTTAGAAATTATTTTTTATGTTCTTGCATACCAAATACTCCACAAATTCAAATTTCATTTGTTGCATAGTCTAGTTCACTTTCTACATTCCAGGTTAAGGTGCTAATGAGCTATAAAATGAATAGTTAGTACCAGAGAGAAATAAAGCTCATGAAATATCCCAAACTGGAATAATCAGCTATCAAAATCACTGAGATGATTTTACATAATAAAGAGGCAGAATAACCTTATGTTAAGATTACAAGCTTCAGAAATAGAATGAAAGGGGCTCAAATCTTGGCATTAAAATTATTATCCATTATAGATAGATATAATATTTATATAATAATAATCACTTGGTAAATTTTCTTTCTGCATTTTAGAGAAGAAGTAAAGTTCGGAAAGAGATGCTAATGTAGCTTTCTTTTTCATTAAATAGAGTAATCCAATGTTCCTAGCATAGGTCTAGTATACAGTAAGTATTCAAGGAAACTCTTTTTATTAGACATGCACATTATTGCTATATTCATAGTCCAGTATGACTAAGCTCTTTTATAATACAGTATCATTTTGCCACTATATGAAATCCCAAAACTTATTTGTCCTTTTCATCATTTCCTTATCTTATTTTTATTGTCTTTCATCTAAAAGTATTTTATTGAGCAAGAGGAATCAATAGTGAAGTGAGGATAAGTCATATTACAAAAATAATTTACCTACCATTGGATATTTGATCTAGTGGATATTACAGTGCTACTAATCATTACAGTTCTTCATAATATTTGATAGACTGATAGGCTTAAATTAGATTTCATAAACTTTGTCATTATATTTTGAAATTTACATTATTAAATCAGATCAGTGACGACTATTATCTCACAATAGCTCTATATAGAATTTTTAAAAGTCTACTATTTGAGGGAAATAATTTGGAAGCACCAAAACCTTTATTTTTCATGTCCTAACTTGCTCCATTTTTTTCTTTTCACACATAGTAAAAATGTTTCTATATTCACCTACAATTAGATTTCAAGTACTTTAAATTTAAAAGATTAGTGTAATGAATGAAAATTTTTTTGGTACTGACAAAAAATATAAGGTAGTATAACCAGAGTGTAAATTTACTAATAGTTAGTAAAAATGTTTTATATATATATATATATATATATATACATATATATATATATATATATATATATATTTTAAAAGCACATGCCAAGGACATTGTTATCCTCATTTTTTTAAGAATGAATGTTGTATTCTATCTATTTTTAGATTGGCATCATTAGTATCAGGGGCATAACTTTTAATTTTAAATTAAATCATAGAGATAAATCAGTCATAAAATGTAATATATAACTCCCCCAAATTTAAATAAAAACTTCACTCTACTATGAATTTTCTAGGAAAACATTTAAAGTCCAAAACAAAGTCCAAACAACATCCTCTAAATCTTGTTTATTATTATTACTAGAGGCCCGGTGCACGAAATTCATGCACGGAGGGGGGTTGTCCCTCAGCCCAGCCTGTACCCTCTCCAATCTGGGACCCCTCAAGGGATGTCCGACTGCCCGTTTAGGCCCGATCCCACCGGTGGGATAGGGCGTAAACGGGCAGTTGGACATCCCTCTCACAATCCAGGACTGCTGGCTCCCAACTGCTTGCCTGCCTGCCTTCCTGATTGCCCCTAACCGCTTCTGCCTGCCAGCCTGATCACCCCCTAACCACTCTGCTGCCAGCCTGTTTGCCCCCAACTTCCCTCCTCTGCCGGCCTGGTTACCCCTAACTGCCCTCTCCTGCAGGGTTGATCACCTCCAACTGCCCTCCCTTGCAGGCCAGGTCCTTCTCAACTGCCCTCCCTTGCAGGCCAGGTGCCTCCCAACTGCCCTCTCCTGCTGGCCATCTTGTGGTGGCCATCTTGTGTCCACATGGGGGCAGGATCTTTGACCACATGGGGGCAGCTATATTGTGTGTTGCAGTGATGATCAATCTGCATAGTACTCTTTTATTAGATAGGATAGAGGCCTGGTACAGGGGTGGGGGCCAGCTGGTTTGTCCTGAAGGGTGTTCCTGATCAGGGTGGGGTTCCCTTGGGGCGTGGGGCAGCCTGAGCGAGGGGCCTGTGGTGGTTTGCAGCCCGACCACGCCCCCTGGCAATGCAAGCGGAGGCCCTGGTATCTGGAATTTATTTTCCTTCTACAATTGAAACTTTGTAGCCTGGAGCAGAGCCAAGCCTGGGGCTCC
This sequence comes from Cnephaeus nilssonii, assembly GCF_951640355.1. Taxonomy (NCBI): domain Eukaryota; kingdom Metazoa; phylum Chordata; class Mammalia; order Chiroptera; family Vespertilionidae; genus Cnephaeus; species Cnephaeus nilssonii. The sequence continues at coordinate 77,287,860 of NC_137072.1, read as the reverse complement.
CTCCGAGGCCCGCAGCCATTCATTTGTGTTGGGGTTATAATTGAAACTTTGTTGCCTTAAGCGGGTGGGCCTGGCCAGGGTGTGCGGAAAGCTTTGCTTCCCCTGTTGCCGGCGGCAACCCTGGCCTGCTCTCTCAAGCTCCATTCTGCCGCCATTTGTTTGAATTTGTTTACCTTCTATAATTGAAACTTTGTAGCTTGAGTGGAGGCTTAGGCCTGCAACGGCTGGCAGAAAGCTTGGCTTCCTCTGTTACCTAGGAAACCTTACTCTCTGTGGCTGTAGCCATCTTGGTTTGTGTTAATTTGCATACTCGCTCTGATTGGATGGTGGGCGTGGCTTGTGGGTGTGTCGGAGGTATGGTCAATTTGCATATTGGTCTATTATTAGATAGGATTATTTTTAAAAAGGTCTGGAATCCTCCTTACATCTTACTCTGTTTATCTTGTCTTAGTTTTTGGAGAAACCTGATGACTCAAATAGGTCTAATCAGGAAAATAAACCCATTTACTTTAAGGCTACTCTGCAATTTTTAGTGCCACTAGATTTCCAGTCATCAATGCCAAACAAAGGAAAACCACTGATGGGGTATTTCTCCCATTTAATTCTAGATCATCGCATGCTATCTATTTGTGTTGCTTTTTCTTCCTTTCTAGTGCATTGGAAAGCTTGACTTTTATTTGAAAGTAAGTGTATTTCTTGCTGAATCTGACAGTTGGAGCCTTTACTCACTGTATTTCTCTCTTAGGGCTACCATAAGAAAGTACTACAAACTGGGTGGCTTCAAACAACCGAAATGTATCATCTCACAGTTCAGGAGGCCTGAACTCTGTGGTGGGGCCACGGTCCCTCTGAGAGCTCCAGAGTCACCTCTCCCCTGCCTCTCTCCTAGCTCTGTAGCCCCTGAAGTTCCTTGGCCTATAGATGCAGCCCTCTAATCTTCTGTCTTCATTTGATAGTCTCTCTGTGTGTCTCCCTATCGTTTCTCCCTCTATGTCTGTCTCTGTACCTAATTTTCCCTTTTTATAAGAACACCCCTCATACTGAAGTACGGTCTACCCTGATGACCTCATTTTAACTTGATTATATCTGTAAAGATCTCATTTCCAAATAAGGTCACATTCTGAGGTACTGAGGTGAGGAGTTCAATATCTCTGTTTTCAAGGGATACAATTCAACTCCTAACCTCATCCATCACAAGTATAGTGAAATAGCACATGTGAAACTTGTAGAGACAAGAACATATACATACACCATGTAGTAGGTTAGATCCTAAAACAGAAACAGGTAAGGGCCTGGAATACACTTTACCTCCCAATGGAGTAGTAAGGATTGGGGAAAAATGCAAAATATGTTTATTTAAATTAAGCTTTTTCTATGAGAACCAATAGAGTGGGACGGAAACATGTTCCACTAATATTTATATTGCTATTTGAAATGTTATTTACTTTTCTACTTTTCTGATGTTTTTCTAGCCCACACAATGAGTTAAATATTTTATAGGATTAAGTAATTATTTTGAATGTAAGAAAATTTGTAGACTTGATTGAAAATAAAATATTATCTCTTTGCATAACTATTGCAATAAACACAGATATATCCTCCCTAGACATATCTCTTTCTTATGTCACCCTGATTAACAGTCTTCAGTGGTTCCCATGCCAAGAAAAAAATAAAATAAAACCCCTATTTTTCATTAAAATCAAGTCTTCCCTAAGTTTGACTTTTTAAAAAAATATGTTTTTTCTCCTACTCCTTTTTCTATATGCATCTTATTTGTATAGGCTTTGTAAGCACAGGACAAACTGTTTTGTCTTAATGATACTTCCCACACATTTCTATGGGATATCCATGTATCTATATACTTCTCCACCATATTCATCTACTGATTTATACCTATCCTGCAAGATCTATCTCAAATCCTACCTCTTTGATGAAATGCTCTATATGGTTCCTCCAACCCCCAAATAAATTTATTTTCCTCTTTCTTGTACATAAACAAAAATGCATATTTTGAAAATCCAGTTCAATAGCATATATCATTTCCTATCTGGTCTTGTTGTTTTTGTTCATCTTTGATGTCAATGTTTCAAGATCAGAAAATATGTGCTATTCAGTTTACATTTTCATAATATATATTATCTATTATAAGTCCAGGTATATAAGGCAGGATCAATTAATGTTTGTTAAACATATTTTACTATTATACTCAATATGTATTCTCCGTACTTAGAAATAAAATCAATGTTTTTTTACAAGATGCAATTCTAACTTCCCCAACATCAGAATATATATATATATATATATATATATATATATATATATACACACACACACACACACATATATATGTTCTTAATTTGAAGGATTTGTTATTCTCCCTTCCTCCTTTTTTCTTCCATTATGAAACAATTTGAGAAATAAAATATTCACTGTTTGTCTTAATCCATTGTGACTGTATATATAAATATGTAATGTAACACCATGAGAGGAATAATCAAAATATGTAACATATCATATAAGTAACTGATTATTAGTTTATAGAAATATATGATACATTTTATAGGGTCAATAATTGTCTGTAATATACAAAACTTCCAAGAGTATAAAACTGAAAAGGTTCAGGTTTACCAATTAAATTTCTAAGGGCATTTAAATGACTCAGGCTTGTACATCTTTTGAAACTCTTTACCTGTTTGTTCCTGGTAGATTACTTCCTTCAGTGGCATATGAAACTACACAGAATTAGTGACAAAGAATGTTAAACAATGCAAAAGTTTCAGTCACACTCTTTGCAAAATGTCCTGCAATATTCAAATTTCCTCCAGGAAGGAAAACTACCAGTACATTTAGCCCTACACAGCCATCCCAACGTTTTGCTCTCTGTCTGGTATGGTCTTTCTCGGCAGGCAGAAAAGACTGCATTGTCTAGTAAGGGGTGTTAATTTCAGAAGTTTCCAGTAGATTTACCACAATAACTGGAAGAAAGAAACCCATTCGCTTTCTATAGGCATCGTCCAATATCAGAGCTCTGTGAGGTGAAGCATCAGAGGGTGTCAAGTCGGCTAAATGGACTTTAGCAGTATGCATCTTTTCATACAAATACAGAGGACAATTATTCCCTCAGGTTATAAACTCTCCTTTTATTTTCACCTTCATTGATTCACCATTAGTTGCACAAAATCAAGCTATGCATCCTCTGTTCCTATTACACTTTTTAAAAAAAGTTATTCTCTAGAGTACTGTTTGTCTTTACGCATGTAGAAAAAAATATAACTTAAAGCCCTAAGTATTGAGCCATACTTAGTGCAATTATACTATAGTTCCCTGGTGAATTTGATACATTCTATTGTTGCTATTATTTATAATGTAAAATAATGCATTTCATGAATAATAGCTACATAGTCGATATCAGTTATTTCATTAACTATTAAATAGGTCATAAGGAAGTAAAGAAAGTGGTGGCTATGTCTATAACTCAGATGACAGAAATATTTCATGTTTTTTTCTGACTTACTTTTCGTTGAAGCAACTATTAACCTATCAATAAGTTTGTAAATGTAAGTTGTGTGTATAAATTGAAATACAAAGGATAACCTAAAACTTCTTTTTTTAACCAAATCTTCATTCTAAGGAGTTTACACATATTAATTCATTAATATAAATGTTAGAATATAGGGTCTATCATCCATATCACCATCATGATGAAATGACAGGACTGTTAAACAGTTTGCCCAAAAATCATACACATAATAGGTGGTAGCACTTAAGATGCAAACCCAGTCAGTCTGTCTAGAGCTTGTTCTCTTGACCCCTTCTGTCTCTTGAGAACTTCTGTCTCTTCCTCTCATGCTGCCATTTAGCCACACAGTTTGGTTAACCTTTTCCTTTAATTCTCAGTGATGCCTCCATATGAAAAATTATAAACTGATCAGTTTCACTGACTTGCAAATAAGAATTCTATAACTTGACTACCTGGATCAAAGAATTATTAGAACAGGAAGCATACATAGTATGTTTTTATTGATTTTTTAGAGAAAGAGGTTGAGGGATAGATAGAAACATCAATGAGAGAGAAATATTATCAATCATCTGCCTCCGGCACACCTACTACTAGGGAGATTGAGCCCACAACCCAGGCATGTGCCCCAACTGAAGATCCAACTCGTGACCTCCTGGTTCCTGGGTTGATGTTCAACCACTGAGCAATACCAGCTGGGCTGGAAGCTGTTATATATTTAAATGTATATACTGAAGTAAAGACTGAAATTTTATGGACTGAAATATGAGATAGCTTTACTCAGAAAATAAAATTATTTATTTACCTGTAATAAAAATAAAGTCTTTAGTGGTAGATAGTGATATGCACATCATGAAATATATATATTGGAGTACTTGAATCTGATATTGGATCAATCTATTTTTCTGTCATTTACTTGATTCTGCTTTATTCAGAGTTACTATAATATATATCCATACTTATTTGTATGGCAAATATTTGTTTGACAGTGTTTTTATTGAAGTGGATTTCCTTCCATAGATCCCTAATTGATGGTACACTATCAGAAGAGCAAAGAATGGAAATCATAACTCAAAAGTTAGGATTAATCTCCACTGATTGTTGATGTTTTTTTCAATTGTTGGTAGAAGAACTTAGGAAATTACTGTGCAGCATGAACCTCTCTTCATTGTTGCTAGGAAACAGTCATTTGTGATTATTTCAAGGCACTGTCACCTGGAGTAGAAAACACCTCTCTATGCCAAGATGCCGTATTAGACAGATCACATCACTTCAAGTCCAAACATCTGCTGAGACAAGGTTGAGTGTCCTATAAAGTCCTCTTGGCTGCATTTTTTAAGAACATGTGTTTCAAAATTTCACTTGCCAATTAGTCTATAAAATATTTATTGAGTCTCTAATATATTCAGAACACTGTAATTGTCACTGTGGGCCAGCCAAAGATAATAGTTTATAATCCTTCTACCTCTCTAAAGAGTTATTTATAATCTAAGGCTAGAAATAGTTTCAAACATAAACCACATGTAACCTTCCTTAAGGCACTTCAGAATCACAAGCTGAGTGAAGTACAGAATGAAAGATGCAGCCAATGCAGTTGTTCCTTCTGCAATGTGATTTAAATTCTGGTTGAATAAATTCAATAATCTATCTATCTATCTATCTATCTATCTATCTATCTATCTATCTATCATCTATCTAATCTATCTAATCCATCTATCTATGTATCTATACGGCAACAACAACCTTATTATTTTGAGGCAGTCTAATTATTAAGAACTAGGGGCCCAGTGCATGAAAATTCGTGCACTCTGGGGGTAGGGGACAGGTCCTCCAGCCCAGCCTGCACCCTCTCACAGGCCAGGAGCCCTCGGGTGATGTCTGACTGATGGTGGGGTGGGGGAGCGGGCCTAAGCCACAGTCAGACATCCTTAGTGCTGCCGCAGAGGCAGGAGCGGCTTCCACCACCGCTGCTGAGCTCACCACCCGTCAGCCCGGTTTGTGGCTAAGTGGTGCTCCCCCTGTGGGAGTACACTGACCACCAGGGGGCAGCTCAGGCCCCGTTCCCCCATCACCCCTCCACTGCCACTGATCACTGTCCTCTCCCTCTGCCTGCTGTCACCCGCCTTGGCTGGCCTGGCACTGCCTGCTCACAGGTCCCGCCCCCCATCAACCAGACATTCCACCATTTGGTCTATTTGCACATTGGGCTTTTATTATATAGGATTCTTTACACCCTTTGTCCTGATTGACCCAATCATAGCAAGAAGAGAAGTAATACCTCTTCAAACGTCTGAGTAGTTCTCCTCCCTAAAAATGTACCATTTATCTATTCTGTAAACACAGTTCCCTAATTACATCATATAATATTTTGTAGTCGCTTTATTTTACTTTTATTTAACTCTCTTCACGCCTTTAGGCCAAATAAAGCTCAACCAATCCAACATCTATCATGTTTATTTTCAAACAATTACCACTCTGGCTTTCTGCTAGAATTCACTTTGTTTGGTGTTTTTGTTTGTTTGTTTTGTTTTTGTTTTCTCCCTGAGATGTATTTTTTTCTGAATGAGGATAATTTCTACAAATACACCTGGAGACATGTAGAGGGCCCCCTGGGAAGACACATGGACATTCTTTAGATTGCTGAGCCCAAGATATTTGACAGAGTCATATTAGTTGCACCCCGCCCCAGGAGTGCGGAGGTGTTGTCATTTCCTGGCTTACCTTTGTCTAGGTTCCGGAAGAGGGCTTTGAGATGTGGGAACCAGGCTAGCACCAGAAAAGAGGAAATGAAATAGACCTGGGCCCTCCCAAGCTCCTTTAATCTTAAATTTTCCAGTGAACCCCCCTTGTATATGGGAGTATAAATAAATGTGCTGTGTGGCTCAGGGAGCTGTCTGTCTCTCCAGCAGAAGAGGTCAGCGACCCACCTGGCACCCAGCTTGCATCTACTTCTGTGTCTCTTTATTTCTTTATTTCTCAATCCCTGGACGCCTCTATCAAGAACCAGTTTCATCTCTCTCCGTGCTGGCCACGGAAAAGGGAGATCCCCGCCGCATCAGGCCCCCGCATAGTGACGCCCAACGAGAGGCAAGAGGCAAGGGATCGCTCCTAGAAGTGTGCGCGCACCACAGACTTAAGGTAAGGAGTGGATTGTTGTAAAATTTGAATTAGCCGGGTGTAAAACGTGGGTAATCCTTCTAAATGCTTTACACTATGCTCATAGCTCAAAGATGCTGTTAAGCATAGTCAGATTCTTGATTTCTTTCTTAAGTTTTGTTGATGAAACCTGGGAAAAGGTTAGAAAGCAGTTGTGTGACCAATACTCAGCAAAAGTCCAGAAAAAATTCCTATTTTAATTGGTGATGGCCTTGATTCAGCACAGGAGAGCTTAAGAATGTCTATGTGGGGTGCAGTGGAAGGGTGCAAGTCTCTAAGAATACCATCTGCACCTCCTCTGCCTCCATGTGTAAACTACTTGTAACCAGGTATAAAAGGATAAAAGGAACTTCTCAGCAACTGCTAATAATTCTTTTATCATAACACTCTTTTTCTTTCCTTAAAAAATAAAAATATATAAAAATTGAAAAAGTAAAAAAAAAAAATAAAAACAGTAGATGCCAGACCATTACTGAAACTTCCCCTGAAGAAACAAGGAGGTGGGGGAAAGGCCACTTTGAGAGTCCTCATCTTCACCATCTTTATTTATTTTCCAGCTAATGACTTAAAGCTTTTACAAATTCATAAATGCATCTGGGGTTTCTGTGCACATGTAAAGGGAAAGGGCCAGTTTAAAAACGAGTGCGCATAGTTTTGAGCTGAACTTGACTTTTTGCTGTGTGCAGAATAAAAACCCGAGACTGTTTTGGCCTTAAAAATGGCAAAGATGAACCGGAGAAAGAAATACAGGCCAGTTTCCCAAGACATCTAAAGTAACTCTTGAAATTTCCCACCAGAGGCAAGTAAATAGCAGGAAGAAAATAGTCAAGTTTACATATGAATGGCTGAGAGTTTGCTTCTTGACTTCCCCAGCAGGAAAATTGTGACCGTTTTGAAATTTAGAGGCTGGTCCAGGCCTATAGGCTGGAAATTCAAAAGAACTTGGAAGTTTACTAAATTAAATGATAAATTTAAATGATCTAAATGTATTGAATTGTTATAATACTGAAATGTTGATCTGAGTATGCATTGCATGAAACCTAGAGGTCAGAATTGAAGCTCTTAATTGATTATGTCTTGTATTTATTCTTAGAAATATAAAGTGTTATTGTATTATTAATCTAGGACATGCTAAAAATATTTGACTGGCCAACTCTAAAAGTTTAAATTTGATATATTAAGATAATTACAAAAAAGTATTATAATCTTTAAATCATATACAGATATATATATTTGATGGTTTTTTTTTACCATGTTAAAATTTCAAGGTCTTAACAGAGATGATTCTTGGAAAGCTCCAAGGGCCCGGAGTAATACAAGAAATTTATCCTCTCTTCTTAAAGGAAATCCTTTTTAAAAAAGACCTAATATACTTGAAATTGCATGGAAAGCCTTATCAAATAAAAATTAATAAATATACTTTAAATGTTATGAAGGTTTTGGCCCCAAAAATGGCAAAACAGAGTAACTAAATAATTGACAGCCAGTTTGAAATTGGATTGCCATGGCCTAGAGCAAAGGATATCCTTACATGATATTTTTCTACAATGTCATTATAATTTTTGATATTTTACAACAGCATATACCAAACAAACTTACAAACTAATTCTTTGAATGATTGGCAGCAATTTAAAAAGGACATGAAAGGATTTAATCCCTTCCACTGTGTGGAAGGCCCCTTGGGAAGGCAATTGAGCATTCTATATTGGTCCTTTTTGCCAAGAGGGACCCTCCCACAGCTGTTGCCTGAGTTTTCAGTTCATGCTGAGGTTGAAGCCTCGTGATGGCTGGTACCATGGATCTGTCTCTCGCACAATGGCATGAGCTGGGCCCTCCATGGAGAAGAAACCTGGGTTCCCCAAGATATGTGATCAATGCCAGGGCCCCGCCAGCAGGCGAGGGGATCCCAAGGCAGGTGCTGGGCATGGAGGCCATAGGGGCATAGGCTACCAAGGAGACGGAACTGAACCTCACATCACCCTGCTTGGCCCCGGAGGATGGCTGGTTAGTCAAAGACGGGTAAGATTCCTCAAGGGAGGAACAACCTAAGACAGGCACAGTCGCAAGGGGCCATCAGGAGAGAATTTGGGGGTCAACAGAGGTGGGGCACAGAACCTCACCCCCCCAACATTGCAGGGGCCTGAACACTCGCCCCTTCTGAGGGAGGTCTCCTGCCCCATGGCTGCTTCGCGCTTCCCATGCCCAGCTCAGATCGGGACCCAGGCAACATACAGAGACTTGGCCCAGCTCAGATCGGAAAAAGACCCATATAACAGAGAGACATGGCCCAGCTTGGATTGGGACCCAGGCAACAGAGAGTTGGCCCATGGCAGCTGCCCTATGTCTAAATCCAGCCTAAATCCAGGAATGCTCAGGGCTTTCTCAAGGATGCAAATAAACCTTTCCATTAACATTTACAGGATAAACTAAGATTGTTGTTAAGAGTATTAAAATTTTGACAGTAAAATAGTCAAATTTTCAGATTAATTTAAATTGGCCAAATGGAATAATTGAATATTCAAGAAAATTTAATTGTACAAAAGGCTGTTCCTAAAGTATTAACTAAAATTTCTATTGGTAGTTCATTTCATGGTAAAATTACTTAACATGTAATGAACCTAAAAGCAGTCATATTTTTGTGCAAAAAATTAAAACTTAAAGTGATCAAGACTGCATTATAAAAATTTTGCAAAAGCCTCCTAATAATTAAATCAAAAACAAAGGGGGGATAGTGGAAAAATATTATGTAAGGAAAAATATCCAGAAAAATTTTTACTTTGAAAACTAATTTTCATTTATAATACTAAGAGCAGGACACCTATGAAAAAACACACTTGGTATCAGAATAAGCCAAAGGAAAATCATTTTGGGCAAAAAATGAAAAGGATCCCAAGTCAAATCTATAGAAAGGATTGCTTTACTAACTTTTGGTCGAGAATATGTTTGCATATTTTCAGAAAACAACTCCAAGACCATGTGGATTCCTGCAGGAGAGGAGTTGTCAGGTCTGCTCCAACCATGAAGACAAGAGGAGAAACAGTCCAGGGATGGAAGACGCTGATGACGCCTTGCCATGCTAGCAGTCAGCAGCAGTGCGTCACTGCAGGATGCCCAGGACCAAACCAGAGATGGTCGGGCCTGCATCGCCACCATTTGTCCACCATCCAGATATCATTACTGACATGTACACATGAGGAATTATTGGACATTGAAATTGGGACTCAAACATTTTTCATTCTTATTTCTGGTCTGTAAATGCAAAGATTTTTATTAAAAAATTAAAAATGGGGGAGATGTAGAGGGCCCCCTGGGAAGACACATGGACATTCTTTAGATTGCTGAGCCCAAGATATTTGACAGAGTCATATTAGTTGCACCCCGCCCCAGGAGTGCGGAGGTGTCATTTCCTGGCTTACCTTTGTCTAGGTTCCGGAAGAGGGCTTTGAGATGTGGGAACCAGGCTAGCACCAGAAAAGAGGAAATGAAATAGACCTGGGCCCTCCCAAGCTCCTTTAATCTTAAGTTTTCCAGTGAACCCCCCTTGTATATGGGAGTATAAATAAATGTGCTGTGTGGCTCAGGGAGCTGTCTGTCTCTCCAGCAGAAGAGGTCAGCGACCCACCTGGCACCCAGCTTGCATCTACTTCTGTGTCTCTTTATTTCTTTATTTCTCAATCCCTGGACGCCTCTATCAAGAACCAGTTTCATCTCTCTCCGTGCTGGCCACGGAAAAGGGAGATCCCCGCCGCATCAGGCCCCCGCAGAGACATACACAGAAGTTATGCTCAATTCTCACAAAAGAGAATGAGAGCCACTAAGATCTTAAAATAATTTGAAGACATTAAGTCTTCACCATAGAAAAGCTAAGGAAATGGAGTAGAGTTGGGCTTGGAAAAAAAAATAGAACTAACAAGGTGTGATCAATTTTTCTCTAGTTTAGGCCACGTTGTGGCTTGAGGTGATCCTTTTTATTTAATACTAGAGGCCCGGTGCACGAAACTCATGAAGGGGGCATGGTCCCTCAGCCCAACCTGCACCCTCTCTAATCCAGGAGCTGTCAGGGGATGTCCTACTGATGGTTTAGTCCCACTCCCTGTAGTTTTCTGCTCTCTGCAGGGCCTGGCTGCTTCACCGCCACGCCCTGCTGTTCGCTCTCTGTCTGCCGGGCCTGGAGGCTTTGCCGCCGCCATGGCGATGAAGCCCCCATACCCTGCTGTCCGCTCTCTGTCTCTGTCCGCTGGGCCTGAGGGCTTCACTGCCGCCTTGGCTATGAAGCTCCATGCCCTACTGTCCGCTCTCTGTCTCTGTCCGCCGGGCCTGGGGGCTTCACCGCTGATGCCACGCGAATGGAGCCACCACGCCCTGCTGTCCGCTGTCTGCCGGGCATGGGAGCTTTGTCGCCACTGCTGTGCAAAGGAAGCTGCCACGCCCTGCTGTCCGCTCTCTGTCAGCCCAGCCTGGGTGCTTCACCTGGGTGCTGCCACTGCGCGAAGAAAGCCACCATGCCCTGCTGTCTGCTCTCTGTCTCCTGGGCATGGGGGCTTCACTGCCGCTGCTGCGTGAAGGAAGCCACCACTCCAGCAGCAGGGCTGAGGGGCTATGTGCACCGCCATCTTTGTGGTGGAGTGATGGTTAATTTGCATATTATGCTTTTATTAGATAGGCTATTTTTATTGATTTCAGAGATGAAGGGAGAAGGAGAGATAGAAACATCAATGATGAGAGAGATTCATCGATCAGCTGCCTCCTGCACACCCCACACTGGGATTAGAAACTGCAACCCAGGCATGTGCCCTGACTACTAGGAATCAAACTGTGACCTCCTGGTTCATGGGTTGACACTCAACCACTGAACCATGCTTGTAGGACGTGAGTTTCTCCTTTAATGAAGAGGCAGAGAGTATAGTGTGCTGCTGGGTAAAATGTGAAGTTAACTAAAATAAAATAATTCAGTTATTATAATTTAGACTATTTATTGCACCTAATCTTATATATTAAATTAGAGTTTAGTACAGTGATGGCGAACCTATGACATGCGTGTCAGCACTGACACATGTAGCCATTTCTGATGACACGCAGCCGCTGAGGCAGCCGCATGCCTAGGCTGAAACAGTTGCTGCTCCTGAGCATGAAACATTTACGACTAGAGTCTTGGAGTTAGAGTCTAACTCCAAGACTCTAGTCGCAAATGTTTCATTTTCCCCTATTAGACACTCTGTGCTGGAGGTCTGTAGGCCAAAACAACAAAAAGTCCAGCACAGAACGTCTAGTTCTGGGACTTCCGGTTAAGCCGGGATCTTTGCCCTCACTTCAGCCAGCAGAGCAGGGAGCAGCAGAATGCAGCGGGGGACGCATCTCTGGGGGCCCTGCTATTACCAGTAATCAAATAACAGTTAACCACAGCAACCGTTATCTACTGTTCTGGGGTGTCATGGATTTCTAATCTATCATTACTGAGATAAGTGAGGGGAGGCTGGGAGAGGCGAGGGTTTGTGGCGTGCTATGGGTGCCGTTTCCCGCCATTAGAAATAGCGGCAGCCATTTTAATTCACATAAGGAACACCATCTTGCTCCATAGTGCAGACTCCATTTCACCACTATTACTGTTGTGCATCCTTATTAACCCCTATTTCTGCTTATTAACCCTGCCCTTTCCTAAAAGACAGTTATATGCACCATTTTGTGGTTAGTTGGGCTAGTTAACCCCTAATTGCCTGCAGGCCTAACAAGCTATCTATAATTCTATCTTCTGTCACTGCCCCCCTGATGGAGAACCCAAAAAATAAAAAAATAAGGTTAAGTAAAGGAAGTGGTAGTAGCAGTGGCCGACCTTTTCATGAGACATGGACCGAGATGTATGGCTTTATAGAAAAAAATTGGCAGATCATTTTGCGTTCTATGTACTGAAACGGTAGTAAGCAGAACATGGAATATAAATAGACATTTTGAAACTAATCATTCCCAGCTCTTGGAAAAAACAGGATGAAAGGAAGGAATACATTTCCAGGCAGCTACACCTTTATAAGAGCCAATCTAATTCCATCTTTAACCCTTTGCACTTGCTTGCTTTTTTCTCCATTCCTTTATTCTACTTGGGATTTAATTTTTTAAATACCCCAGATTTTACAAAGCGTGGCAGTAGAATAAAAAACTGGAGTTTCTTTTCATACAAACTTATTTTTTTGGATTTTTTTTTTATATTTCAAATTATTGATACATTCAAAGAGTAATTTTAATCTCGACATCCGAGTGCAAAAGGTTAAATTTATGAAAGGCCCTACAAATTTAACATCTGCAAGTTTGAGCATTGCTCACTCTATAGCTCAGCATGGAAAAGCACTCAGTGAGGGAGAATTTATTAAAGAAACTCTCCTAAGATGTGCACCAGTTCTATTTCACGATATGCAGAATAAAGATGCAACTATTAAGAGAATATCTGAGTTACCACTCAGTAGAAATATCATAAAAGACCGAATAATGAGACTGAACACAAACGTACAACATCAATTAAAGAGAGACATAAGGAAGTGTAAATATTTTTTGATCTCTCTTGATGAAACTACTGATGTCACATCACATGCTCAGTTGGCCATTATTGGTCGATATTCTGATGGTCTCACAATGAGAGAAGAGTTGATAAAGTTAGTATCAGTGTCAACAAGTAAATCAGGAATCGAAATATGTAAGGTTGTTATACAAACATTTCGTGACCTAAGTATTGATATCTCTAAAGTTGTGTCAGTGACGACAGATGGGGCAACAAATATGGTGGGGGAAAAAAGTCGGATTTGTCAAATTGTTTGCAGAAGCTATTGGACATCTGATTGTGCCTTTTCATTGTATTATCCATCAGGAGGCTTTATGTGCCAAGGCAGCATTCACCGACTTAAATGACTTAATGTCAGTTGTTACAAAAATAGTTAATTTAATAGCTGCTCGCCCCCTTCACAAGCGAGAATTATCGGCACTCTACTGGAGGTTGATTCCACCTACAGTGGACTGCTGATGTACAATAATGTAAGAGGGCTGAGCTGAGGCAAAGTTCTTGAGTGCTTTGTGGAGTGCTTTGAAGAAATTAAGGTATTTCTTGACGATAAGGATCTGGGAAACTTTCCTCAGCTTAATGATGATAAGTGGGTCAACACCCTGATGTTTTTTACAGATCTCTCTGTTCATATTAATGAACTGAACTTAAAGTTACAAGGTTTTGGCAAAAGTATTGACGTTATGTTTGGATACATAAAAGCTTTTGAAAGTAAAGTTAAAATTTTCAAGCGAGATATAGAAACTAAAACTTATAAGTATTTTCCTCGAGTAACAAAGTATTTTGAGAAGGCCAGTGCAGCTGTACAAAATGAAATGGAACTCTTGCATATGAAGTACCAGCATGTTTTAGATTTGTTACTTGACCAGTTTAGTGATAGATTTAGTCAATTTAGAAGTCTAGAACAGACCATGAAAATAATTAAGTATCCTGATGTAGTAGTCTACAGTAGTTTGGAATTAAATGGTTTCCAATGGATGCAAATTGATGATTTGGAGATGCAACTTGCAGAATTTCAAGACAGTATCTGGGCTCAGGTGTATGTCGACTTGAGGTCAAAGCTTGAGAATCTGGAAAGGTGCCACTTGGAGAATCAAGAGGAGTGCCACTAGGAACAGGAAATTTGGAGTGTCTGGAACCAACTACCAGACACTTTTAGCACCCTGAAAAATATAGCAATGGCTTTACTCACAATTTTTCCCTCTACATACTTTTGTGAGGCCTTATTATCAGGGTTAAATAATATCAAAACCAACAAAAGAAACAGATTGACAGATGAAGTTAGTAGCGCTTGCTTGGGCCTGAAGTGTACAAATACCAACCTTCAATTGAAGTTTTAGCCAATGAAATTCAGCAACAAAAAAGTCACTAATAGGCAGGTTAGTTAAAGAATTCCCCCTCCCCCTCATTTATCTTAGTTCACGGCACCCCACACAAGCTAAATAATATCAAGAGCAACAAAAGAAACCGACTGACAGATGAACAAAGAAGTCACTAAGCAGGTAAGTTAAATATTTAGTTTTTGGTTTATTAAATACAATTATATATAACAATTGTACATTTATGTTATTTAAACTATAAATATCGCGAAATAATGTTTTTTCCTCAAAGTGACACACTACCCGAGTTATGCTCAGTTTTTTGGCGAAGTTTGACACACCAAGCTCAAAAGGTTGCCCATCACTGGTTTAGTAGGATCAGATGACCACAACAATGCTAACCAGGAATAGTGTCAAATAATTAGACATTTTGTCTCGATAGGATAGGAGGCTATTATCCCTATCTACCTTGCAATGAAAAAGTACACACAACTCCTGGTGTCCTGAAAAGTCACTGTCCCAATAATCAACTGCTTTCTGATGCAGTTTTTCATTGCCCTGTACAGACATGGTATGCCACGAGAGAAAAGAAAATATGAGGCCTAGATCTGTAAATTCATTTTTTTCTATGATGAAATGTTTAACATTTATTGATGTGATTTTCAAAGATCCACAGAGTCAAACAATTTAGTGATTTCTTTTTCATCTTATTGAATTCTATAGCTTTCAACTTTAATATTTAAAAACTATTGTTTAAGATTGGAAAATATATTTTCTAAAACTCATTATTTCATCGCTGATTCCTGTTTCCAACTTTTAACAGTTTGCTTTTTTTAAAAAATATATTTTATTGATTTTTTACAGAGAGGAAGGGAGAGGGATAGAGAGTTAGAAACATTGATGAGAGAGAAACATCCATCAGCTGCCTCCTACACACCCCCTACTGGGGATGTCCCGGCAACCAAGGTTCATGCCCTTGACTGGAATCGAACCTGAGACCCTTCAGTCTGCAGGCCGATGCTCTATCCACTGAGCCAAACCGGTTACAGCAACAGTTTGCTTTTTCTTACGTTTTGTGATGTAATGTTCCACTTTTAAAAACAATAAAAAAAACTTTATCATCATAAAAATGTACTGAGTTTCTTATGGTTTCATTCTGTTTAAGAAGGATAGAAAACAAAAAGTATATAGTATTTTGATCTGAATCTATATCTGAAGGTCTGACACTATTTTTATTTACTGTGAATATGTTTCCTCCTTGAGAAAAGATACTGACAGGCCTATTTAATCTTATATATCGGCCACAGTGATAACTTCCTAATAAATATTTCATAGTGTTTTACTGATAAAGAAGATAAACAGTATGCAAACCTTGGCACAAACATGATTCAGGAAAGCATCTTCTGGAAAATGAAACACTTGAGAGCCCGTGCACCGGAGAAGACAAGCCAGACAACTCATTTTATTGGGTGATGTTACTCTGGGTTTCTGTAATGATACTCTGCTCGCTTGTGGCCTTATCGTGAACCTCTGCATCCCAGATGCTGCATAATACTGTCCACAAAGCTGCTTGAAGGACATTGCTCCATTTATATCTGTTAATAAATAAGTAGTTTCTCATACTTAGTCTCAGGACAGCAAAGCAAAGTCAACTTTTAAATGTTTATCAAGAACTCTTGTTATATCATCACAGAAATAATTTAATTGAGAAAAAAATGTCTGGCTGTATAAATGTGATTTTCACCAAAACTAAAATATAGTCTTTGAAATAAGTTAGACATTCAAAATAGCATCCCTTCTACCTGGAGATCTAACCACTACTTGAGGATGATTCTTCATCATTTGGAGATGGCAACAGTTAATGTTCTGAGTGTTTGTTTTAAAAGTTAAAAAGTCTTGCAAATCTCTTGTGATTGTTAACTTCTAAATTGTTTTTTTTTCTTAGAACATTTTACAGGTCCCTTTTCTGGAGAAAACCTGTAGTTAAGATAAGCCTATTAGCTCATTCTTCTGGTACAACATCCTCCTATATATGAACACATGATAATAAACTTATTTTTCCCCTTAGAGATATTGAGGTAGGAACAATCTAGATATTTAACTTCATCAGTTTTTCTCAAGAAATTGTATAACAAAAAATATTAAAAATATTGAACACAGAGGTTGGCCGAAGAAAATGTGTTGCATAAAGAAAGGAAAAAAGTATGAAAAAAATCCAGTGCCAGAATCAGAATAAAAAACAATAGAGTGTTGAAATTTAGACTTTTAAAGATAAATGGAACAAACTTGAAACTTATTAAAGTTGAGATAGATTTCTAGAAGTAGTACTCATGTAAGAGGATTATACATTTTATTCAGGGATATGCTCAAAATAGGGGATAAGAGATAGCCCGAATTCTTTAAAGATCTATTTAGTGATTTTATATATGCATATACATACACATGCACATTAAAAGCAAAATTTAGGCTGAGAAAAGTAATGATCAGTTAATAAAATAGTATTCTTTTTTCATCAATAAAGCTTAGACTAAGGGCACTGAATATATTCTTAGGTTCTTCAATGCCTCCAAAATTACCTCACAGAACATGTGCTGTGCAATCAGACAGTGATGGGTCCTAATTCAAGCCCTGCCTCTTATTCGGAGTGCAGTTTTACTTATCCGGAATTCAATTGTCTTACCTGCAAAATAATACATATATATATATATACTAGAGGCCCAGTGCATGATTGAATCATGCACGTGTAGGGTCCCATACATGCTTTCGCTTTTCGCGGTGGATCTGGGTGCCCACACACTTGACAGCAAATATATATACACACTTGACAGCATTTTTTCCAAAGCACTGTATTTGGTGCAGAGGTAGGTGGCTATAAATGATAATTAGCAAGTGACCATGAACTTCATAGTTTTATATATTTCAACATGTGCTTCTGGCTATTAGCTTTGTTTGATATATTAAAAAAATATGAAATTACATTACATGATACACATGCTCAGCATCCTGTGTATTTCTACTTAAATATGTACAAATGCAATATAGTTTGCCACTAACAAAGATTGAAATAGTGGTTTACAGTGATAGTATTTCAGCATAATTTAAAATTTATTAACTCCTCACAGCTTTTCACAATATTTCTTTCACAGCTTAAATTTCTTAGAAACAGAAAAAACTTATTTTAATAAGAATAGATATATGTTGTTATTATCAGCATTTTTCTTCTAAAGAGTAGGTAAATAAAATGACCAACCTTAAGACTTACTAAACTAAATCAACTAAACCCAGTATTGGCCTCTACTGAGTATTGAGCTGAGTAAATCTTGTCTTTAAATCCTAGAATTTAACAAACAAACAAAATACATATATATGTATATACATACACATATCAACATATTTCTATTTAATGTCTTGAATTTATTATACATTTTAATAAGGGTTATCAATTCTAATCACCCAAATTAAGTTTAAACTTGAAAGTGTGGT
This sequence comes from Cnephaeus nilssonii, assembly GCF_951640355.1. Taxonomy (NCBI): domain Eukaryota; kingdom Metazoa; phylum Chordata; class Mammalia; order Chiroptera; family Vespertilionidae; genus Cnephaeus; species Cnephaeus nilssonii. Next base: position 77,269,841 of record NC_137072.1, on the reverse strand, counting down.
TAATTTAACCTAGGAAGAGGTAAAGAGGACTAGAACCTTATTATGTGAAAGACAAATTATGTTGTTAGTTTAGATTGAGTAATCAAATAAGTTATTATTAACACAGAGGCTAAGTAAGAGATTAATGAGGCTTGTGCCTGTAATACTCTGTTCCAGGAATTAGGATTTTGTAAATAACCCAAAGATAGAAAAACATTTGAAATGGTCAGAAAACAAGAGGATGGAAAAGAAAAAATAACAGAGGAGTTCACATTTCCATAATGGTGGAAAATGAGGAAGATTCCTAACGTTGAGAGCTTTGAGTCCTGGCCTCATAGATATGAAAGAGAAATAAAGACATAACTTGACCAATGGCTCTTTTATTGTTTTATATTTTAAGTATTCATAAATAAAGTTTTATTGACACACAGAACACCCATTTGTTTATGAATCATCTAGGCTTCTTTTGCCTACAATGGCAGAGTTTATTAGTTGAAACACACACTCTATGGCCCACAGAGCCAAAAACATGTAAATCTAGCCCTTTGAAGGTAAAATTTGTTAATCTCCACCTTAAATAAATCACAGAAGAATTTTTTTAAATATAGTAATATTATAGGTAAACTATGAATAAATGTAATGAATACCTTGGGGTGTAAACCCACTTTAGGATCAGATAATGGAAAAATAGTTTTGTTTTTTTCTGGGTCACAGAGGACTAAGCCAAATTAAATTGAACAGAAGAAGAAAACAGAGCGCTCAGAAACAAAACAAAAAGAATTTCCAGAGAAAAGGCACATATGAAAAACATGTGAGAGCCTTCCTCTTAAAATTACAGATAAGCAGTTAATAAATATTTTGGAACCCCCACAAAGACTGGAACAGCTTATCTCATTAAGGTATAGTTAGGTTTGAGGATAAGGGTGGGGTGAGTGAGTAGGACAGCACAGTTTAATTCAAGCATTATCAGAAGAGTTTCAATATGACAGTGGAGTTGAGGTACTGCAGGTTATTGTCTATGAAGTAAAGGAATGTGCCATGTAATATTGTGAAACTATAACACAGAAGGAATGTTCAAAGAAAGTGAGACTAAATGATGGTGGCCAAGAAAGCAATATAAAGATGAAGTTAAAGGAAGTGCAAGTATTGAACCCATCAAAGGTCATGTTTTAAGTGGTGGTATACAACAGTGGGTGAGCTAGGATTGCAATTGCTTGCTACGTAAAAATAAGACATTGAGTCTGTATGTATCCCTGTAAGTAAGCCTATAAAAAAAGTATCAAAACCAGAAGATAAAATGTCTAGTCCAAAAAGCAAAGGAAAAGAAAAATATTTATGCTGGCTCTCTGAAATTGCAAATAGAGATCACCCAAGATACAGTGTGTGGCAAAAGTTGGTTTACAGTTGTTTGTATGGAAAATAATGCACTCATTAATAAGTAATGATACTAGAATAAACTCTGTGTTTTGTGTACTCACAACTGTGAACCTACTTTTGTACCACCTTATATATTGGAATGGGAAAGAAGCTAACATCCAGAAAGCTTAATTAAAAACAAACAAACAAACAAAAACTTGTCTAAACTTGCCTGAAGGAGAAAGGAAACAAGACAAAAATGAAACACCCTGCTGAAGAAAAACATAAAGTAGAAAGAAATATTTCGGCCATCATTAAACAACAGGGGCTAAAACATTAACCTTTCTGAAAAGGTAAGTGGTAGGAGGGAGGTGTACCCTTCGGAGGTATTGCTTGGATGCCACGTTTTGTAAACATCAAAGCTCAAATAGCTTCAGATCAGGCCAGAGTCCGACAAAAGTTATGAATTTCCACCTGAGACAAATTTAGGACAAAAAATATATTTTTCCCACTGGAAGTGGGACTTTTCAAGCAAAAGGAGACAGCCCCACGTTTTGTGGTACCGTGCTAAAAGACCCAGAAGGTTGACTAGAAACTGAAAAATTCACAGGGACGAGCAAAAAAAAAAATTGAACTGTGAATGAACACATTTAATATGAAAGGTATCTGTTTTAATTGAGAGTTGACAGAAGATCATGGTTGTATCTCCATTTAGGAAGAAAATACTCAAGACCAATAAATTAAAAGTGGATGGCCACACACACACAAACACCCACAAACCTCTAGAAAGCAGTGGGTCTGGGGTGCCCACAATTATCTAGTTATGTAAACATTTAATTCTACTCTTTCAGGAACATCCATCTTGACCCTTTCTGAGAAGGCAGTATGATAAGGGGTCACCTCCAGTTCAGCATGGCACATGTAGTGTCATCCTAAACTCGTAGTCAAGATTTCTCCCACTGAAGTGCAAGTGTACAGGTTGTGGATTCTGAAAAACTAGTTTAGACTGACTAGCATCCTGGTGAGACTGACAGCACTGATTTATACAAGATTTGCTAATGTCTTTTTAAACACTTACTCATACAGTAAATGTGTATTAAATAGCTCCTATTTGCAGTCAGTAAGGATTCAATTCTAGCTATACAGTAGAGGTATCCCCACCTTTCAAAAGTTTGCTGTATGCCACTTCACTTTTACAAAAGTCTGCATCTGTACCCATTTTCTCTTAACCAAAAAATCTGAACAGGATTTTTGCTTTAATGGTGCCACTGTGAGTGTTAGAAAAGGAAGTGTGGTGCAGGTATTTCAAAGAACTCTGGTTTTCCACTTGACCCTTGCTAAAGGAAGCCTGCAGGTAAGTGTCTGATCCTTGGATACTTTGACCTCTGTCAATATAATCTTTTGTGTAACAGATTGGGAAACTTTGGCAAGTTAGTTGGTATAAAAAGGGAATAGAGCCCTGGCTGGGTAGCTTAGTTGGTTGGAGTGTCAACCACTGCACCAAAAGGTTACTGGCTCAATTCCTGGTCAAGGTACGTACCTAGCTTGTGGGTTCAATACCCAGTGGGGGACATACAGGAGGCAATGGATCTATGATTCTCTCTTACATCCATGTTTCTCTCTGTCTCTCTCTAAAATCAATTTTTAAAAAACCCACAAAAATTCATATCCTTGGGGTGAGGATTTAAAAAAAATAGTAAGTTTTGGCCTAAGGTGAAATGTGGTTCTACAGTTACTGTTTTTTTGTTGATTTTTCTTCAGCTACATTTCAGAGTCTTCTTCAGAAAAAAAAGTGAGCCTTCTTTCAGTTTTTCCAAGAAGAGGTATGAAGGAGCAGTAGTTGACTTATTGGAAGGATCCTTGAAAAGGAGGAAACAGTGCTGTTCTCATAATTACTGTCTACAACCTGAAGAAAGGCAGCTGCCAGCTTAGAAACTAAGCCCAGTGGGATAAAAAGCCAGAATTAGAAATTCTAAAGAGAAGGTTTATTTTTCCTTTACTCATATTCTTAACTCAGTCAGTAAAATAGGAACTTGTGCCATTTTACCAGCAATGAGGAGAAGTGATTTCCCCTCTGTCTAGTTCTCTACAAAGGAGAAGTTTATCTTCGTCTGGTAAGAGAAGAAATGGTCCTGCATATTCATGGATTTTGACCTTGTTTGGCTCCTGACTGCCTGTATGCCAAGCAATGCATTTGGCATTTGGTGTCCAACCTGGTTATCTAACTCTCAGTTACTTCAAATATTGAGAAGGATAAGAAATTGGCTTCTAATCACCCCACATCCCAAGTGTCACACATTTTAGGTAAGGGAACAGAGATAGTATAATGTGTAACTTAAAATTTAAATTAGTATGTTTTTATTTCAAATCCATTGCTATCTATGCTATACTTTTATATTTCAGCAGTGAAAACTAGTCAGTTAGATAATCATGTGTTACATTAAATGACTGTCAACATCCTTCAAGGTGTTACTAGTGAATCATCCCAGGAGTAAAGCAGATATAGAAGTAAACTAGTATATTTACTACTATTATATCCTCTATTTTTCTATTCCCATCAAAAGGCGATCTGCTCCGGAGATGGTTAAGTAATTATTCTAGTGACTGCTTTTATGCAGACCCAGTTACTGCTGTGAGATAAGATTCAATATTATGAATTACCAGTAAGATTTTAGTCATACGCTGCCAGGATTTATTTCTTCCCATATGAAGCCTCAAAGAACGTTATTTGCATCTTATTGGTTAAGAGCAGACTCTGGAACCAACTGAATTGAAATCAGAGATTGACCAAGAGTTAGCTGGATAACGTTGGGCAAGTCTATCCCTATCCCTCAGTTTGTATCTTAAAAAATAAGATTAATGATATTATCCATCTCAGAGAATTGCTATGGAAATTAAATGAGGTGAGTATACATAAAATGATGAGAAAACTGACTATCACATTTAAAAAAACCACTATGAAAGTATTGCTATTGTTGCTATCTTCTTTGTAGTTTCCACTTAATGTTCTTTGGATATACACAGGTTGCATTTCTCTTGCCAGTTTACACAAAGGACCTTTGCTATTTGGAATTTTAGCATTTATGGTTAAAACAAACTTTTTTGTCTCATTAAGGTATCATTAACATGAATACATTTACTAATTCAGCAAATATTTGTTGAGTGCCTCCTCTGTGCCATAATTTATGACATTACTGGTGAACAAGACAGTGTCTACATGCATGGAATTTATGTTCAAGTAAAGAAGATCTTTAATAATCTGTAAGTTTTTGAAAATAGAAATTTGAATTACATAGATAATGATGTAGATGCATAAAAGTTTAATAGTAAGTCAAATGACTGGGATCTTTATTTATATATATTTTTTTATTTTGATGGTCAATACTGCCTAAATACTTTATGAAAAAATATCCAATATGGTGATCATTTTGAATTTGGATTTTAATCAAATTCTTATTATTCCATATAACCAGAATTTACTCTATTAAATTATCTCCTTGTCCTCTGATCCTTTATTTGGTTCCAAAACTGTCACTGGTCAGTAAACACATGTTGAATAAATAAATGATTATTTTGCTTGTCATAGCATTGTGGAGCCTACATTGAAAACAGCATTTAGCTCTATCAATGTTAGAATGAGTCTAACTAAACCAATTTTGTCCATTGCAATTATAGGTCCTAGACTAAACAGGATAATTCTAAGGCACTTCCCATATCTGGAAGAGTAAATAGTATTCACTTTTTCTTTGCTGTTCTGGTAGTGATAAGCAACCTAGAAATGAGAGAAGAAAAGGAAAACAAAGCTACAACAACACTTATCTGAAATGGCCATGGTGTGATGAGTGCAGAAGAATTGTCTTTAGTTGCAAAAGTATCCAGTACATTTACAGTATTATAATAAAACTAGAGGCCCAGTGCACAAAATTCATGCACAGGTAGTGTCCCTAGCAGCTGCCGGCTGCCAGCCTGGGCCTCCCTTCATTCCGCGCCCTTCCCCCCTGCCCGGTGGTCAGTGCATGTCATAGCGAGCAATCAAACACCCGGCTGGTAGAACTCCCGAAGGGACACTTTGCTTATTAGGCTTTTATATATAGATTAGCACATATGTAAATCTATGATGTATATGTCACTTTCTTTTTAATCTCACTGAAGAATTCACATTCTAAAATCTTTGAGGACACATCAAGTGAAAGAAAAAAATTCTGAGTAAAATTAATACTGTTAAGTACAGTGAAGGATGCTAGTTTGGGAGCTGAAGTTGGAGCTTATAAAGTCTACATAATATATGTCATAACCAAAAGCTTAATTAAGCCATTTGGGGGCAGAACTTGATGTTTCCCTCAACTTCATGATTTCTGTGAAGGAGGTAATTTTTTTTAGTATAATTTCAAATGGACCCTGATTGCCAAATCCCACATCCATTCCAAAGTCAGATGGAAAAGCCATTCAGCAGCCATAGAAAAAGTCAGAAAGGGACCAGGAAGTGACAAAAAATAAGCAGCAGAGAGAGAAGTTGGTGTGATGTAAGGCTGTGGTCATTCTGAAGAAGCTGCTCTGGGAAAAACAAACAAAACTTTTTTTGAGAAATACCAATGATGAAGAGAGAAGTTACACTGTGAACTTTAATCAGTTGCGAACTGACTGAAATCTACCAAGTCTGAATTAAAAGCCCAGAGACAAAGAGCATGCTGTCTAGTACAGCAATTGTGGGTGAGCCAAGCAGGGGCTAAAGAAAAGGAAAAATAGCTAGAATCATGATAATAAAAGATTCAATTTAAAGAGTGTTTTTGTATTCAATTATTTATGCTATAGTCACCATCATAATAAAAGATTGAGAGTTATAAATACATGTATTTTCATAAGACAAACATTCACTAATAATACAAATTATTTCAGTTTTATAATGTTTCACAAATAACTCCTTTTAAACATTTTAACATCCATAAGAAGCTGACAAGCCCTGGCTGGGTAGCTCAGTTGGTTAGAACGTCATCCTCATATGCCAAGATTACGCGTTCAATCCCCGGTCTGGGCATATAGATGAATCAATATCTCTCTCTGTCTGTGTCTCTCTTCCTTTATCTCTCTGTTTAAAATTAGTAAGTAATAAAATGTATAGACCATTGTTTTGTTTTGCTTTTTAAAAGAAACTGACATTTTGTCATTTTCAAATGAATACTTATTTTTGTTTTGTTTTCTATTTTGCTAAAGAAGCCATAAACCCTCTGCATTTTGTTTCCAATTCCTTTTATTGGTATTTAAACATGGAGAACTATGTCATCATGTCACTTCCTGGATATTTCCTCATTTGTACCTTTATGTACTATGCCAAAGACTATTCCAGAGGATGTGGCTGAGGAAAAGAAATCCATATATTGTTTATATAAAATAAACTAGGGGCCAGGTGCACGAAATTTGTGCATGGGGGGGTGTCCCTCAGCCCAGCCTGCACCCTCTCCAATCTGGGACCCCTCGAGGGGATCAGGCCTAAACGGGCAGTCAGACATCCCTCTCACAATCCAGGACTGCTGGCTCCCAACTGCTCGCCTGCATGCCTTCCTGATTGCCCCTAACCGCTTCTGCCTGCCAGCCTGATCACCCCCTAACGACTCCCCTGCCAGCCTGATTGATGCCTAACTGATCCCTTGCCAGCCTGTTTGCCCCTAATTGCCCTCCACTGCAGGCCTGGTCACCCCCAACTGCTCTCCCCTGCAGGCCTAGGTCTCCCCCTGCCAACTGCCCTTTCCTGCAGGCCCAGTCACCCCCAACTTCCCTCCTCTGCTGTCCGGGTCACCCCTAACTGCCCTCCCCTGCAGGCTTGATCACCCCCAACTGCCCTCCCTTGCAGGCCTGGTCCCTCCCAACTGCCCTCCCCTGTTGGCCATCTTATGGTGGCCATCTTGTGTCCACATGGGGGAAGCCATCTTGTGTGTTGGAGTGATGGTCAATCTGCATATTACTCTTTTATTAGATAGGATAGAGGCCTGATGCATGGGTGGGGGCCAGCTGGTTTTCCCTGAAGGGTGTCCCAGATCAGGGTAGGGCAGCCTGGGCGAGGGGCCAATGGTAGTTTGCAGGCTGGCCATGCCCCCTGGTGACCCTAGCAGAGGCCCTGGTATCTGGGATTTATTTATCTTCTATAATTGAAACTTTTTAGCCTGGAGTGGAGCAAAGCCTCCTGCTTGCTCAGTGGCCACAGCCATTTTTGTTGGGATTTATTTATCTTCTATAATTGAAACTTTGTAGCCTTGAGCGGAGGCCAAGGCAGGCCAGGGCTGCGGAAGCTTGGCTTCCTCCATCACCGGGGGCAACTCAAGCCTCCTGCTCTCTCCAGCTCCATGGCTGCCGACATTTTTGTTGGTATTTATTTATCTTCTATAATTGAAACTTTGTAGCCTTGAGTGGAGGCCTGGGACAACCAGGGTGTGCATATAGCTTGGCTTCCTCCATTGCCGGGGAAACCCAAACCTCCTGCTCACTCCATGGCCCCGGCCATCTTGGTTGGTGTTAATTTGCATACTCACTCCTGATTAGCTGGTAGGAGTGGCTTGTGGGTGTAGCAGAGTGATGGTTAATTTGCATATTACTCTTTTATTAGATAAGATGTTATCTAGAGTGTATAAAAGTCACTCTCATAAATGTTTGTATGACTAGACATTGTTAAAAATGCCAGTTATACATTACTATGAATATCTTCTTGAACTAAAAATATTTTTTCTGAAAGTTAAATATTTTTCAATCATAAAATTAATCATTTATTTCTATACTAGAGGCTGGGTGCACAAAATTTGTGCACTTGGGGGGTTCCCTCAGCCCAGCCTGTGCTCTCTCACAGTTCTGGAGCCCTCGGGGAATGTCTCACTGCTCCCCAGGGCCTAAACCTGCAGTCAGACATCCTTAGCACTGCTGCGGAGGTGGGAGAGGCTCCTGTCACCGCAGCTGTGCTCTCCAGCCATGAGCATCTGCATTGAGTGTCTGCCCCCTGGTGGTCAGTGTGCATCATAGCGACCGGTTGTTCTGCCGTTTGGTCGATTTGCATATTAGCCTTTTATTATATAGGATTTACTGGAATAGATTTAAAAATTGATTTCAATTCTTACTCCTCATACCTATGCTATGACTTTATCATGAAAAAAATGTATATTTTCCTACTTCTTAATTTTGGGTTTGGTCACTGAAAATCTCACTGACCTATTTGGACCAATGGCATATTAGTGGACATGATATGAACAGAGGTCTGAATTAAAACTGTAGTAGAGCTTGGCTTCTTGAACTTCAGGAATACCATGCATATACCACAGAAGCAGAAAGAGGTTTACCAAGGCTGAAGTATTCCTCATGACACCCAAAAAATATTTTGTTAGACTAAAGTTTCAAATAATTAGTGCAGTTACAGTCAGCCATCAGCACAGCAAACTAAGCTATACGCATTAATTTTGAAAGTAAGTTAATAATTTCTCAGGATCATTCAACATCACATAAGAAGCAGTGTGTCTCCAAACCCTCCAGCATCACGTATCCCAGCTTCCATTTAAAAGATAGTTTCCCTGTGATTATAAAGATGTAGAAGTAGAACGTTACTTTACTTTTTCTATTTTGAGTGACTGCTTAGATTTTGTATTTGTGTTCAACAAGTTATAAAGTGAAAAAAGTTTTTTGATGGGTAAATATTTTGCTTTGCAAATGCTGTTTAGTTTTAAAATACAAGTTCTTATTAAATGTCAATATTATCCAGTCAATGTATATATTAATATAGTGATGTTACCAATTAAAACATGTTTACCTCATAGCTATTACTAAAAATTATTTTGTACTTTAAGAGAAGGAGCATGTTAATAACAAATACTGTTGATTTATCAAACATGGTAATTAGGTTCCTGGGGAAGGATTTCACCACACAGGGCTCCTTCAGCCTCCCTCAGAAGGAGTCAATCTGGACCAAGCCAATCCAAAGGACAGGCAATTCACATAACAGTGAGTGTGAGAACAGAGGCTTGCCTTTACAACCCTCAGTGTTATTTAGAATTATTGTGGCATTAGTATACTGAGACATGTACTGTCTTTTGAGACTTTCATTTATCTACAGCTCAAATTGTTTTATCCTCCATTTCACCTTATACAATGTCTCAATTTAGAAAGGTCTCAGTGATTATCTGTTGATTGATTGATTCTCAGTCTTAGACTGAAGGAATTTACAATCTCTCAGAAGAGAAAAAAGCCCACGGGAAAGTTATAGCAATGGAAGATGCAGTGTGATTGTACAGGTTGTGTGCACGTGATGAATGCTATATGGGTGTTAAAGGGAGGAAAGAAAATATAGAGTTACTGGTGGCTTTTGTGGAAGAAAGTATACTAGTAGAATTGGTGAAGTCTATTAAAAAACAAGTTTTGGGTTTGACCAGTATGGCTCAGTGGTTGGGCGTCGACCTATGAACCAGGAGGTCACAGTTCCATTCCTGGTCAGGGCACATGCCTGGGTTACAGGCTAATTACCCGGTGGGGGTCATGAAGGAGGCAGCCTATCAATGATACTCATTATTGATGTTTCTATTTATCCCTCACTCTTCCTCTCTTAAATCAATAAAATATATTATAAAGAAAAATTTTGCTTTCTACTTAAAGAACTGATTGAGTTCACCATGCTTACAGAATGGGGGAAGGTATGTGAGAAAATGAAGTCCATAACAGAGGCATGACTGAGCCTGCATCCTCAGGGATGAGTGTGTCGTGGAGGAGGTATCTTCAGAAACAGGCTGCACTGGGTTCAAGTCTTGCCTCTTGCCCACTTGAACAATTCAGGTAATATGACTTACCATTCAGGGCCTTTGTTCTCTAAGTAAGCTAAACAATACTTTCTTAGTGGGACTATCTTGAGGAATAAGAGAGGTAGATTACAGGCCTATTGTATACATTGAGAAACGATTAATTTCCACCATTCACTTTATTTTTCTCTCATGGTCCCATATATTCAATTTTAGCCCTATTGTCTTATTTCCATTTCTGTGCTAAAACATAACTACATTTCTAATGTTCAGTTTACGTTGGGACTATGATACTGATAGAAATGGAGCCATAAAGCTGGGAGATCAGCACAGGCATTCCACATTCTATTGTGTGTTGCTTTACTGCACCTCACAGATACTGTGTTTTGAGCAGATTGAAGGTTTGTGGCCACCCTGCATTGAGCAAGCCTATTGGCACCATTTTTTCTACTGCATTTGCTCACTTCATCTCTCTGTGTCCCATATTGGTAATTCTCACTATATTCAAACGGTTTTTTAATTTTTATATTTGTTATAGTCAGGGTCTATGGAATTTTCATGTTTCCTCACGTGTGAATGATTCAGAATGGTTACTCACAGGCAAGAAATATTTCTACTTGAGTAGCTCAGTAAACTAAGATAGGTGGAAGCAAAGGGCAGCAGTAGAGAGTTAACAGAGACTAGGCAACAGATGCAAGCAGGAACATGCACCCTCACACTGGCACTGTACCTTATCACAAGATTTCTTTTGAGATTTAAAGGCATAGCACTGAGATATATTCAATGTTGCACTGAAAAAAATCCTGTTGTACGGAATGTGTTCTTAGAGACAGACACACTTGCAGCATGATTTCTAGGTCAAGAGCAAATGCTTTAAAAGGAGATAATTTCTGCATCCATATTTTCAGTTACTATAATTGTTGCTTTGCATCTTTAGAAATATATTTATAAAATCTTTTATAATAAAAATAATTTTTAAAACTACTGAACATGTGTCTCAGAAAAGCATTAATTTTCTTTTGGAAGACCCTGAATTCAGAAATAATTTTGTGAACCAAAATTATTAACACCTGTTCAGAGGGTAGAGGTTTGTCACATACACAGGGTTAGTTCCTATATTGGTCCAAAATGATCTCACAGATAAAAGGATGAACAAGAAATATGCTAGAAGAACACAAAGAGTAACTACCCATAACATATGTGATTTGGGGTCTTCTGAAAAATTAAGACAAAAGCACAATATAATTAAATCAAAATAAAACACTAACCTGAATTCAATACAGCAGATCTACAAATAGCATAGTTTCATTCAACATTTATTCATTATAACATTGATGATTTGTGGTAGGAACTCAACTCTTGCTTATATTAATTAATCTATGGTAACATTTGTTTTGTTATATGTTGTTCCACCAGAGCTCCAAGAAAGAATGTATGCACCCCTATGTTTATAGCAGTGCAATTTACAATAGCTAAGATCTGGAAACAGCCCAGGTGCCCATCAGTAGATGAGTGGATAAAAAAGCTGTGGTACATCTACACCCTGGTTATCTTACCCTTTGAGACAGCATGGAGGGACTTGGAGAGTACTATGCTAGGCAAAATAAGCCAGTCAGAGAAAGACAAGTATCACATAATCTCACGCATATCTGGAATCTAATGAACAAAATAAACTGATGAACCAAATAGATCCAGAGTCATAGAAGCATAGAGCAGATTGTAGAATCTCAGACGGAAGGTGGAGGTGGGTGGGTGGGTGGGGAAGAGATCAACCAAAGAACTTGTATACATATATGCATAACCCATGAATACAGACAATAGGGTGGTAAAAGCCAGGGGGACGGGGCAGGTCAATGGAGGGGAAAAGGGGACCTATGTAATATTTTCAACAATAAATATTTAATAAAAATATTTTTAAAATCAATTGTTGAAATGAAAATACGAGTTTTTTAAGTCACTAAATTAGGTGAAAATCTTACTGAAGGCAGGAACCTTGTTTTTTCACCAGCACCTATTACAAAGCCCAGCACATAGTTACATATAGGCAGAATTTAGCATGTATTTCACTCATTGACTGACTGACTGACTGGCTGATACTAGTATAATTAATGAATGGAACCAAATATCTTCTGGGGTATCTTAAACAGAGTATATGAAATATCTAGCTCAGCATGAGTAGAGGTCATAGAAGTTGGGTGACAGTAATACATGTGCCATTAAACTTCTTCAGAGAAGTTTTGTGAAATCCAACTCTATTGAACTCTGACTATATTTTATCCTAATTCTCTCTGATACAGACATTTCTTTTGACAGAGAACCTCCATAGATACTAAAGAATAACTGAAAAGAGATATTAACACGTATCCTCTGGTACCACCTAAATGTTAACGTTGCATTTCTCATAGTAAGTTGCATTTAAAACCATAGCACTTTGAGAATGAATACCTAGCGGCTGAGTTTTCCAATCTGTTTTCCTCCCTGGAATTCTAACCATTGAACAAGCCACCCTAATTTACCACTGACACCATTTATTACAAGCCTCCATCTAACAATCCATTCCCTTTTAGTGTCCTTTCTTTTTACTTACTTACTTTGATGGCCTGTTTAGCTCTGAGTTTGCCTTATATTCCCCATCTGCCATTCAGCCAAGTGGCTAGCTTTGCCTGAAGGGGGATCATCATCCATCACCATCAGCAGACTGCACATTAGCTTTCCAAATGCACAGTGCACTTCAGTTTTTACAGCCCCGATGTCTATGGACTCTCTGCTAATAATTCCTGTACTTTAATATTTAAGGAAGCACCAAAGAGTTTGGATGTTTAAATATCCGGCTTCACAAGTAAGCAGGTGCAATAGGAGAACAAATTCTAACTTTGTGTCTTTTCTCCTTTTGGGGATGAGTACAGCAATAAGCTGGAAAATCTTTGTCCTTCAGTAGTGAATTACCAACCCTGTACTAACATTAATCTCCTCAGTGTGAAAAATCGTATTTTTTTCTAAAGATGCAAAGTTTTAAATCTTTCAGGTGAAAGGAGTTTTAGGTCCTATTAATTACTCTGCTCATTTATATGCAATATAGTTGAAGTGCAAGCTATTCTCACAATGTGATCATATTTTGTATCTAGAATAGAGTTCATATTGTTAAATAAGCATTAATTATTTTAAACATATGGTGCTTTCTATTTTTATTTTTGCTACAAATACCTGACCTGAATCTATGTACATTGTTGCAGTCCCAGTTGACAAAGATAAATTCAAAGAGAGGAAAGTAGCAGTTTTTGTACAGGCTAACTTACAATGCTTATAAAGAAAAGTGTACTGATCTGAAGGGAGTGTGCATTGAATATTGGGAGGACTAGTTTTAATTGACAAAGCTTGCCATGTAATATGTGCTTCCTAATAGTTTCATATGATGAAATATTAAAGTGCAAGAAAAAATGATTTTCAAATACATTTGTAGATGCCACTTTTTAGAGTTGCTTGTGTATGGCCTAAATAAATGGAGTAATTGCCCAATTTATTGTAAAAAAAACACACCTTTAAATTATGGAAAGATCACCACAAATATTTTTTCTAAATATTTATTTATTTGGTTGATTGATTATAATGGTAATCTAAGAAATACCTCTATTTAAAATCTCATTTCAAAATTATTTTTTAAAAGATAGTAATTTTTAATGTCCATGTACATTAAATAATTTTTATTAAATCTTCATGTAAATTGTCAGAACATTAAAAATAATCTAGAACAAAAAAATATTCTAATTACATATTCACATACTTTAATTTCTTAGTCACAGTTGTCTCTAATGCTATTAGTTTTAAAAGAGAGTTTCTGAAAAATATAGTGTATTTTTTGGTAAATGGGTTCTTGTGATCTTTTTTTTCCCAAAACATGTCTAAATCTTTAAAGTTGCATCTAATGGGTAACCAAATGTACACATCTTCAATTATCATTTCTCTGTATATCATAACATTGTAAATAGAAAACATATTGCTTACCTAGGAGCTAACATATCTGATAACCTCAGAGCAAACTAGGCTAAATGGAGAATTTTATAAAAGTCTAATTTATTTCAAATAAAATATTTAAATATTTTATCTCAAATATTTATGCAAGTACTGTATTCTGTCTACATTAAGAGCATATTTCTTTGATAAATAATTTACTAACAAAAGTCTCCAAAATCGTATCTGTGTTTATGATGCGATTGTTACATCAAATTTAAATGCCAAATTATAGACCTTCATAATTTATTACATTTCAATTTAGTAAAACTATTTACTTGTGCCTCTCCAAAAAGTTTTTATACCACTGGATAAAGAAACACTTTTTGTTTAGGTTGTAAGATATCTTCTTAATTAATTTAATATATATTCATTTCAAAGGACACAGTAACTATTAATTCACTGACTCCATTAGCAGATAAGAAACTTCACAAAGTTTCAAATGATACCAATGTTACATCAATTTTTCAGAGCTTTGAAGTAGAAACTTATCAAGAATAGTCTGATTTTTTTTTTCTTGACTCCAATTCATGAGCTCAAAGTAAAGCTCTGGAATTTGTTCCCACCCCCTCTTGTCTTCTTATCACCATAGGGGTGCAGGAGAGCTAAGAAATACTAGTGATGATACAGTCCAGGAACACAAACCCACTAAAAGATTGATATTTAATCACAAAAATACAGAACACTGCCTTTTTTCTATATCTCACCAATCATACCAATAATATTACAGTATAAGAACAGTAGATTTCAGCTGAAAAAGTTACAAGACATGGATGCTCCCTGAGGAGTATTTAAGGATGCCTATATTTGTTTTTAAGATGAATCAATAATTATTAACGTAGAAAAAACATAAAGCATTGCATCCAAATGATTTTACAACTAAATTCTACCAAACTTTTAAGAACAGACGATACCAATTCTCCATAGTTTCTTCTAAATATCAAAGCAGAGGAAACACTTCCTAACTCTTTTATGAGGCTATAATTGCCCTAATATTAAAATCAGATAAATATATCACAGAAAAGGAAATCCATAGGCAAGTATTTCTCATGAACATAGAAGCAACAATCCTGAAAAAAAACAAACAAACAAACAGACAGACAACAAAAAATATTACCAAACAGATCCGACAATGTGTAAAAGGAATTACACACTATGACCAAATATCAAGTGGAATTTTTTTCCAGGTAGGCAAGTCTGGTTCAACATTCAAAAACAAGTCAATGTAATACAATCTTGCCAACCAAGTAAGGATTTTTTTCTTAAATGATCACATCAATTGATGGGGAAAGAGCATCTTCCAAAAACCAACACCCATTTTTTATAAAAATTCATCAATCTTAGAAATTAAAGAGTAATTTTCAACTCGTTAAAGAATATCTGCAAAAAATTGACAGCTAATGTCACATGTGACACTGAGAGAGAGACTTACGTTTTTCTTGGAGACTTGGAACAGGCAAGGATGTCTCTTACTACTCATGTCCAACATATAAGTAGTTCTTTGTAACTGAAACAAGACAAGGAAAGAAAATAAATGTTACACAAATGGGAAATAAAAAAAATTAGTGTATTTGTAGGATGACATAATTATCTATGTACAAAAGCCCTAAAAAATTTTTACAAAAGAACTCATGCTAATAAGTGAGTATAACATGGTTGTAAGCTAAAAAGTTGATATAGAGAAATCAGTCATTTTATTGTATGCCAACAATGAAATATTAGAATTGGGAATACAAATAATATATATAAGAGCATCAAAATATAAGTAACTAGAGGCCCGGTGCATGGATTCATGCACTGGTGGGGTCCCTTGGCCTGGCCTGCAGAGATCAGGCCAAAACCAGCTCTCTGACATCCCCTGAAGGGTCCTGGATTGAGAGAGGGTGGTTCTTGGGTAATACACCCCGGAATCGGGCTCCCTTCTCGTCACCCAACATCCACAGCTGCCAACTGCCAAGTCACTGCAGCTCAGCACCTGCTCCCTGGTGGTCAGTGCATATCATAGCTACCGGGTAGGAGCGTCTGCCTCCTGGTGGTCATTGCACGTCATAGCTACCAGTCGGATGGTCGAACGGTCGGACAGACGTTTAGCCTTTTATATATGTAGATTGGGTATAAATCCAACAAAATATAGGAACTTTATGCAGGAAACTATAAAACACTGATGAAAGAAAGCAATGATCTAGATAAAAATGGAGATATTATCTGTTTATGGATTGGAAGACTTGATATTGTTAATATGTCACCTCTTCCAACTCGATCTATAGACTCAATCAAAACCCCAACAAGCTATTTTATACATATCAACAAAATTTATATGAAAGGCCAAAAATTCAAGAATAACTAACACAACACTGAATAAGTAGAACAAAATTCTTCATACTGCCCAATTTCAAGACTTACTATTAAGGTAAAGCAATCTAGATAGAATGCTATTGACAAAAGAATAGATATACATTGAAGTAACAGAATAAAAGTCCGGTAAACTCACACAAATACAATCAACTGATTTTTGACATAAAGGCAAAGGCAATTCAATGGAATAAAAGAGTCTTTTTACAAAATGGTGATGGAATAATTGTATGTCTATAAACAAAAGACATGAACTTAGACACAGACTTTACTCCTTATAATAAAACTGAACTAAAAATAGATCATAGATATAAACTAAAATGCAAAACTATAAAACTTTGAAAAAAAATATAGGGGGATAAATCTAAGTGATCTTGGATTTTGTGATGAGTTTTTAGACATGACACCAGAAGCATGATTCATGAAAGAAAAATATCAATAAGTTGGACTTTATTAAAATTAAGTATATGCCGCTCTGCATAAGACACTGTTAGAGTATAAAAAGATAAGCCACGGATTGGGAGAACGTTTACAAAACACATATCTAATAATAGAATTACATCCAAAATATTCAGAGCACTCTTCAAATTCAACAATAGAAAAGCAATCCAATTGAAAATAAGCAAAAGAGCTGAATATCTCAACAAAAAGCTATACAGATGGCAAATAAGAATATAAAAACCTGCTCAATATAATCTGGCATTAGAAAAATGCAAATTAAAACAATGAGATATCACTACACATCTATTAGAATGGCTAAAATCCAAAAACTTGACAATTTCAATTGCTGGGGAGAATGCAGGGCAATATAAATTCTCACTCATTGCTGATGAGACTGCAAAATTGTTTATACTCTTGGAGACAGTTTGGCAGTTTAATACATTGTTTTACTGTATGATTTAGCAATCACACATATTTACCCAATTGATTTTACATTTTATATCCCTACAAAAATACGTGTGAATGTTTATAGCAGCTTTATTCATAGTCTCCAAAAATTAGAAGCAACCAAGATATTCTTAATAGGTGAATGGAAAAAATAAGCTGCTGTTCCTCTATACCAGCAACTGTAACTTTTTTTTTAATCTCAGAGCACACATAAACTAGTTACTAAAAATCTGTGGCACACCAAAAAAAATTTCTTTTGCTGATCTGAAAAAAAGGTATAATTTTTATTTATTTACACAGAATGCTATTGTTGTGTGTCATTTTTAATTTGACAATCCAAGTGAAAAGAGGTCAATGTCCCTGACTAAAATAGTCAAGTATTGTATGTTGTAAAAATTTTTATAGGACACCAGTTGAAAATTGCTGCTCTATACAATGGGAGACTATTCACTATACAAAGGAATTGTGCTATCAAACCATATGAATGTATAGATACAATTTAAATACACATCGCTAAGTGAAAGAAGCCTGTTTGAATAAACTACATACTGACAAAGGAAAAACTATAGAGACAATAAACAGAGAGTGTTTGTTAGGTGGGGAGTGAGGAATGAGTTGAATGGTGAAGCACAGGGAAAATATATGGCAATGAAACCATTCTGTGTGATATTGTCATGGTGGACACATGACATTATGCATGTGTCAAAACCCACATCGTTTTACAACAGAAAGAGGAAACCTTAATGCATACAAATTTAAAAAGTAATTTAGGAGGTCAGGTTATCCCAAGATTTAAACCAGACTCTGACAAAAGAATTTGACTGTATCATGAATATAGGAAACTAGAGGCCCGGTGCACGAAATTCATGTGTGGGTATGGTCCCTAGGCCTGGCCTGTAATCAGGGCCATTTTCCCCACCCCCTGCTGCCACCCACACCCAGTTTCCCATTCACGATCGGGTGATAAGAGCCTGACAGCCAGGGGAAGGGACAGAGAGGTCAGCCGTTTCTGCCTGCTCACCGGCCCCACCCCCTCCGCAGGTTGCCCTCTGTGTGTGGGGCAAATGGTGGGATAGGGGCCTTGGCCTGGCACCACCCGCATTCCCTGCCACCTACCTTTGGTTCCCCGTTTGCCATCAGGCGATTGGAGTCTGCCGGCCAGGGAAAGGGACCAAGAGGTGGTCAGTGTACCTCATAGTGACTGGTTGAGTGGTCATTCCGCCTTTAGGATCAATTTGCATATTATACTTTTATTATATAGGATAGAGGCCAGGTACATGGGTGGGGGCTGGCTGGCCTGCCCTGATGGGGGCCCCGGATTGGGGTGGGGGTCCCCACTTGGGGGGCAGGGCCAGCCAGGGCGAGGGGTCATGGGTGGTTTGCACACTGGCCCCACTCCCAATTGCGGTGGGGGTCCCTGCTGGGTGGCGGGGCCGGCCGGGACAAGGGGCATGGTTGTTCTGGTCTCTGGTCATTCTGGTCATTCTGCCGTTTTGGTTGCTGGGCTTTTATTATGAATGAGAGTCTTACTGGAGGGGTAGGAGCAAAAGTGCTAACCCAAGTAACTTTGGAAATGGGTAGAGTCTATAAGACTAAAGGCAAAAGGAGTTTTACATAAGAAATGTATTCTGGTTGATCAAGTTTTTCCCATAGGGGTGTGAACTAATAATTTGAAAGTCACTATATCTGTATAATGAACTTAAAAGTAAGTAAATTCATGGTGAATGGTGGGAGCCAGATGTTGTACTGCTAAATTGAGAAGTTAGAGACAAGAATGATCTATGTGGTTATGGATTAGAGTTGAAAACATCAATATGAATCCATATTTACCTTAGCATACTTCAGGTGGAGACACACACACACACACAAAAAAAATTTATGTTTATAAATACTTACAGATATGTATATGTATATACATTAGTATCCAAACATATACTTCCCTGTTCTGTCCTCTGAGAATGCCTAGAAGCAGTGATACTGCAGAAGCAATGAACACACGTAGCACCTAGATCTTGGATTCTAATACTATTTTCCAACATAAGGAATCAGAGCTCTTTGATTCTAATACTGGCCTAGGAAATAATATATAGGATGATCTTATAGTGCGAGAAAGTAAGGAAACACTCAAAATAAACAAAATGAGGGTGGTATGCCATGGGGGGGGGAAGATCTCAATAGCCAAAGATAAAATTCAACACAACTAAGTATATAAAGTAGTGTTGAATTATAAATCATCATATAAATTGAATATTTATGAGCTAATACCAATTTAAATTTATAAATAATAACTAAATGGGGGAGAACTGATGAATCTCCCATGCAGAATAATCCCCCAGAATACTCTGTCCTCAAGATGGTAGAACATAGCTTTTCACTCTGTAATTGTGTGCTGTACATAGTACTTTTTTTCCACAGAGAACAGGATACAAAGGGAGAAAGAAGAGAAACTGTACAGTGTATAAACCTGACACAAGCTATCTCATGATTATAATTAACAGAAAAAAAGTCATGTTGATAATACATAATCTATATGATGTTATGAAAATAATACATTACAGTCTTCATCTCACAAACCCATACCCCTTATCTAATCATGAGAAAATAACATTAAATACATCCCAATTAAGGAACATTCTACAGAATATTAGTACTTTTGAAATAAACATCATGGCCATCAAAATAAAAACAGTCCAAGAAACCATCACAGCCAAGAAAAGATTGAGACAGGATGATAATGCATTATGATATCCCAGATGGGATCCTGGGGGAAAAAAAAAAAAAAGACATTATTTAAAAACTAAGAAAATATTAAAGTATGGATTTTAATTAAAATAAAGTGTCAATATGAATTCATTAATTGTGATAAATGTCTTATATACAATACAACTTATTGATAATAGGGGTAACTTGAGTTGTTGTATCTATCTGCAAACTTTCTGTACTAACTTCACAACTTTTCTATAAATACTAGAGGCCCGGTGCACAAAATTCATGCACAGGTAGGGTCCCCAGGCCTGACCAGCCATCAGGGCTGATTGGGGCCTTCTGGCTGCCAGCAGGGGCCTTCCTTCATTCTGTGCTGCCCCCTGGTGGTCAGCACACATCATAGCGAGTGATCGAACTTCCCAGTTTCCCGGTCAAACTCCTGAGGGGACACTTTGCATTTTAGCCTTTTATATATATAGATTAACTAGAGGCCCAGTGCATGAAAATTCATGCACTCAGGGTGCGGGGGTGGGGGGGTTCCTCAGCCTAGCCTGCGCCTCTCAGTCCGGGACCCCTCAGGAAATGTCCACCTGAGGAGCGGGCCTAAGCAGCAGTCGGACATCCCTAGTGCTGCCGAGGAGGCGGGAGAGGCTCCCACCACCACCGCGGCACTCACAGCCATCAGCCCAGCTTGTGGATGAGCGGAGCGCCCCCTGTGGGAGCACACTGACCACCAGGGGGCAGCTCCTGTGGAGCGTCTGCCCCCAGGTGGTCAGTGCGCATCATAGCAACCAATCGTTCCCAGTGGTCCCATCATTAGGGCCAATTTGCATATTACCCTTTTATTATATAGGATTACTCTATTACTTTCCATATAAACAACTGTAAGTCTACTTTTGACCCACATTGTATTTGTCTGGAGGCTTATACTGTATTTGCGTTTCCTGTCTTCATTGCTGAGACAGACATAAAAGCCAACCCAAGAGGTTAAATGAGCACTTTGCTGACAGGCTACATGCTCAGTCCCTACTATTTGGGCTCTGGAATCTACTCGGCTTGTTTAGGTGAAACATTAAAAAAATGTATGTTCCTCCAGTAACTGAATTTACAAAACAGAGTGGACAATTACCACCTTAATTTGTAGAAATAAACAGGGTATAAAAAGAAAGTGGGGGGAGTTTGACCAAAAATTCTACCTCAAAGGTCATGATGGCATTACTTCTTGACCAACAGCCTTAACTTACTCAGCTTTCATATACTAACAACTCGGGGGTGGGGGGAGTAAAGGTTTAGGGGTTTGGAAAAGGACCAAGGAGGCCTTTAAAATCAAAGCAATTTTAGGATAAAAGAGAACAGCTACTAAGATTCAACCTCTGAGTTTTCAAAGTTTTGCCATAGGGCCAAATTCAATGGTAAGTTCTTTGGGTAAGATGCACATTTACCAAGTTGAACATTTATAGCCACTGCCATTTGAAGTATTGAACCTCCATTCGTTTGAAACTCGCCTAATACTATATGACCTCGTGTATTTGTCTTCTACTGTTTTTAACTCTTGAGATACTGAACTTTTTAACACCGTATGTCTTATTCCCTCCAACTAAGACCATAAGCTCTTGGAGAGAAACGCCTGTATCATGCCCCTCACCCCCATTCCTTACCAAGAGGGTCAACCTTGAACTGAAACTTGAACTCTTTCATTTTTTTTTTTTTTGGAACGCCCTTGGGATATGCATTCTGAAAATGGACACAACATGTTTTTAGTGAAAATCTAATGGCCAAGAGCCCAGCCAGTGTAAACACATTCTTTCTACATCTTCACTTTAATGATAAAAGATTGTTTAGATTTAGAGAAGAAAAAGAGTGGGTTTATTTTACAGTGTGTTAAAGTATTGGAAACCAAGCCACTGAGAGTTCTTTGGATTTTATGTGGCATCATGGTGCAAAGCCCAGGCCTCCCTGTTATCCTCAAAGCTGAACAACAGATTCCAGGTAATATAGCTCCCCCTACCCCCACCCCCACTGCATGGGCACTTGAAGCTGACAGTTGCACCACCAGGCTATAAACTAAATGCAAACTCAGGGCTTTTCAGCAGACAGGCCCACAGTGAGAGGAGTGGAGCCGCACACAGAGGAGCAACCCCAGAAAGCAGTCAGACGCCGCCTTTCCTGCATTCAACTTCTGAAGATAACCCGAAGTCACAGAAGTGCATTTGTGCATGGACAGAACTGTAAGCCGGAGAGACGGACGGGCACATACGGACTGGGGACATTCAGAGCAAGAGAGTGAGGGCACAAACCACGCAGGGTGATGAGAGTCCACCTGCGGCCAGGGTATTGTGTGCTAGTGAGTCTGTGGGCATGTGAAATCTGCTCTGGAACCATTGGTCATGCAGCCTGGCCTGGCATGGCTTCCAAGTCGAAGAGAAGCAGGTGGCTTTGTCTCCGGAATGTGAATGAAGGAGCGGAGCCCGGGCTTAGATAAGACAATGTTCCCTGGCAGGAACTCGTAATCTACACCAAGGCTTGGACAGCATGAAACTCACTATCCAGCTTCCTGGCCCAAGTTTCGGACTGAGCTGGATGCCCGCAGTGGGGACAGCCTGGATGGCCAGCAAACAGCTTCCTCAGGATGCGGTGTGGGCCCCGCCACGACCCCCAGCTAGAGCGGTGGCTCCAAGCTCCCACCACTCTCCCATGCAGCCAGCACTACATTCCATCCTATCTAATAAAAGGGTAATATGAAAATTGACTGTCACTCCAACACAAGATGGCTGCCCCCATGTGGTCAAAGATGGCCTCCCCCCTGTGGACACAAGATGGCTGCCATGAGATGGCCAGCAGGGGAGGGCAGTTGTGGGCAAACAGATCGGCAGGGGAGGGCAGTTGGGGGTGACCAGGCCTGCAGGGGAGGGCAGTTGGGGGGAACCAGGCCAGCAGGGGCGGGCAGTTGGGGGGGACCAAGCCTGCAGGGGAGGACAGTTAGGGGGGGACCCAGGCCTGCAGGGGGGGGCAGTTGGGGGCGACCAGGCCTGCAAGGGAGGGCAGTTAGGGGCTTTCGGGCCAGCAGCGGAGCAGTTAGGCATCAATCAGGCTGGCAGCGGAGTGGTTAGGGGGTGATCAGGATGACAGGCAGAAGCAGTTAGGGGCAATCAGGCAGGCAGGCAGGTGAGCAGTTGGGAGCCAGCAGTCCTGGATTGTGAGAGGGATGTCCCAAATTGGAGATGGTGCAGGCTGGGCTGAGGGACACCCCTCCCCATGCACAAATTTTGTGCACCGGGCCTCTAGTTTAAAAGTAACACCCACGTGCGCCGGTAAACAACTGCAGGCGGCGAATAAACAACCACAGGGCGGCTTCGCCCAGGCTGGCCCTCTTTGTCAGGAAGGACCTCGCAGCTGCCTTGAGCCCCCAGCCTCACAGCCATTGTGGCTTTGTCCGGAGCTGCCTTTCTCAGAACCCCTGACCCACGGTGCCGGAGGCCAAGGTGGGGGGTGACCGGGCTGGGAGCTCTGAGATGTGGAGCTCGAACTTTCCCTCACCTGCGTTCGCTGCTGGGCTGTCCCTCGCTCACCTGCCTTCGCTGCCGGTGCGGGGGTTTCCCGGCAGAGCGGCTCTGCTGCCCCTCAGTGGAAGGAACCTGTGGTCCTTCTGGGCAAGCGGCAGCGGCCACTGGGAGTGCTCACAGCTGCCCCCACCATTTGGGGAGTCCAGGCCGCCCTCGCTTGGCCTGCCTTCCCCACCCCCGTCCCCACTGCCGCTTGCCCAGGGCCAGCCCTGAGCATGTGGCAGCCACCATTGTGTCCCCAACGCTGCAAGTCCCTGCCCACCCGTGCCGTTTGTTACTGTGATGGCGTCCTGACCAATTTTCATATTACCCTTTTATTAGTATAGATAAGTCTACCTTAAAATAAATATTTACTTAAAAATAAAATATAACAAAACCAAGATAGTGTAGTGTCACCAAACAAGAAAATGAGCAGCCTTGAGACTTACACCATGTAAAAACTGGTAAAAGCATTGTAGCAAAAGCTTCCAGACTATGCATTCTAGGGCAAGACTGCTGAGCCTCTATTTCACTCACATACTTCATGCACCCTTAACATAACTGTCTATGTTTCCACTCACCCTGCCAAGAAGCAGCTTGGTAGCTTTTGTATCTGGCAGGTCTGAGCAGATAGCACAGCTGGCTTGTACTTCAAGTGGCTGACAGAGGGTGTGGTGTCCTACTACGAGCCAAGACTTCACACGAATATGAAAGCACTTATTTAAAAGGTGAGCAAGCTCCTGCACTGCTGGTCAAGAGAGGAGGGTTCCGTTGCCTTGCCTCTAGTTCTCTTGGGAAAATACAGGCAATTGTTGATTCTTTTTCATATTTATTTATGTGATAAAAGCAAAATCTCCACCCAGAGCACAGATATCATACACACTACCAAATAATACTGTGCAGAAGCTATAATAGAGATCTACTTCATTTGCTAATTAAATTGAATTAAAACACATCCAGGCAAAATGCTAAACCAGATGAGACACCATGATTGAGGCATAAATGAGGATTGTCTGTGGTCATTTAATTGGATAAATTTCCCCAGAAATCTCATTTGCAAGGGGTTTTGTTGTTGTAACTTAGTTCACATATTAAGAGTTTAAAATTCACATGTTTTTAGGTTTTCTTATTTATAACTAAAATTGCCAAATTGGGGCTGAGCAAGACTTTGGCACACGACTTCATGCATTGTCCTAATTTTACCAAGAAGACACAGAAACCAAGGCAAGGTAAGTGATTGGAGACATCCACAAAAATCACTGTTTCAGAGCCATTATTCCAACCTAAGCTCCCAACACCAGGCTTGCTCTTTTATTTCACTGTCCTGATGGTGCACGCTGCAGTTTTATTTCTCTTTATATTAATAATAAGGTCCCTTTGGTTCTTTACTTCAGAGCAGCCTGAATGATAGCTACAGAAACAAAGATATTTATAGCATAATTTTAAATCACTTATTGTAACATTTAGGCTGTGCTTTTATAAGACTAACAAACTGAATCTATATATATATAAAAAGCTAAGTGTCCGTACTTCCTTCCAACTGGTAGCTATGACATGCACTGACCACCAGGGGGGCAGATGCTCAACACAGGAGCTGCCATGATGCACACTGGCCATTTAAAAATAAATGGCACTATAGACCTGGCGCCAACAAATCAACACTTGGCTTCCCCCAAGTGGGACACAGGCCCTGCCACCACCCCGGAGCGACACCCCACCAAATCGCAGCCAATGCTGACAAGACCCCATGGCACAAAATGTGGCCCACTGCCCAGCCAAGCTCGGAAATGGTTGCTATGGGCACCCAGTAATGACATCACATAGCAATGCCCTGCTTCCTCTCCCAAGCTACTAGCCTCCTTGGAGTTTCTTCAACCCAGGAACACGACTTGCTTTATAGCCAGGTGGAAACATTTTAAAGTTTAACCAAATGTTTTTGAAGCATTTTCCCATGCCCCATCTCATTTGATCCTCACAGAAGTCCTGGAGTAGGTAGATAGGAGGCTTGGTAGAATTCCATTTTCTTTTCATTAGCCGGACAATAGAGGTTTAGAAAATTTAGAAACTTGACCCAACTGAAAAGAAGTAAGAAATGGTCAAACTTGAAAATGACTTCAGGTTTTCTCACTGCACAGAATATAGTCAAACACTGCTGCAGTTAAATATTTTATCCTTTATTCTCCCTGCGTGATCTACAAGAATAATCCACTTTCTGGATTATTCTTGTATTAATATTTACTGCTGTGTTGCTGACAATTACCTGAAAGAGAAGTTGGGGTGCTTCACTAGACTGGACAAAGCTTAGCTAAATCAGAAAGCAGGTCTAATTAAGCAAGTTTGTCTATCTTACCTAATAATAGACAAATATGTAAATTGACAGTACCTCCAGTATGCCCACAACCAATCAGAGTGAGTATGCAAATTAGAAACCCAAGATGGCGGCTTCCCAGCTGCTCCAGGCACGGAGTGGCCAAGTGGGGCAGGACGCTTGCTATGAGAGGGAGGGCGGGGGGCGAAGGGATCTACAGGACCGGAGTGCCACAGAAAAGACAAGACTGCAGACTCCAGAGTCTGCAGTAAAGATGAAGACGGCAGACTCCAGCTGGAGTCTGTAGCAAAGCAGTGAAGATGAAGATGGCAGACTCCAGCCGAAGTCTGCAGTGAAGACAAACGAAGGCCTGGGTCCTGGGTGCCGGAGGAAATCCGGTGCTGGAAGCAAAGGGAAGGAAGGCCTATTGCACGAATCTCTTCATGCAAAGGGCCTCTAGTCCTATCTAATAAAAGAGAAACATACAAATTGACCATACCTCCGCTACACCCACAAGCCATACCCACCAGCCAATCAGGAGCGAGTATGCAAATTAACCCAACAAATATCACGGCGGCCACAGAGCTGGAGAGAGCAGGAGGCTTGGGTTGCCACCAGCGATGAAAGGAGCCAACCTTTCTGCCCTCCCTGGCCTTCCCTAGCCTCTGCTCAAGGCTACAAAGTTTCAATTATAGAAGATAATAAATCCCAGATACCAGGGCCTCCGCTTGGGTCGCCAGGGGGCATGGCTGGCCTGCAAACAACCACAGGCCCCTCGCCCAGGCCATCCCATGCCCCAAGGGAACCCACACCCTCATCTGGGACACCCTTCAGGGCAACCAGCTGGCCCCCACCCATGCACTAGGCCTCTATCCTATCTAATAAAAGAGTACCATCACTCCAACACACAAGATGGCTGCCCCCATGTGGTTAAAGATGGCTGCCCCCATGTGGACACAAGATGGCCACCACAAGATGGCCAGCAGGGGAGGGCAGTTGGGAGGCACCAGGCCTGCAAGGGAGGGCAGTTGGGGGTGATCAAGCCTGCAGGGGAGGGCAGTTAGGGGTGAACAGGCCAGCAGAGGAGGGAAGTTAGGGGTGACCAGGCCTGCAGGGGAGGGCAGTTAGGGGCAATCAGGCTGGCAGGGGAGCAGTTAGGCATCAATCAGGCTGGCAGCAGAGTAGTTAGGGGGTGATCAGGCTGGCAGGCAGAAGCAGTTAGGGGCAATCAGGACGGCAGGCAGACGAGCAGTTGGGAGCCAGCAGTCCTGGATTGTGAGAGGAATGTCCCAGATTGGAGAGGGTGCAGGCTGGGCTGAGGGACACACACCCCCATGCACGAATTTCGTGCACCAGGCCTCTAGTATATATACATAAAAGGCTAAGTGTCCATCAGTCCTACTGGTAGCCATGATGCACATTGACCACCAGGGAACAGATTCTCAATGCAGGAGCTGCCATGATGTACATTGGCCATTTAAAAATAAACAGCACCATGGACCTGGTGTTGACAAACCAACACTAGGCTTTCCCCAAATGGGACACAGGTCCTGCCATCACCCCAAAGTGACACCCCACCAAATCACAGCAAATGCTGCCAAGCCCCCATGGCACAAAATGTGGCCCACAGCCCAGCCCAGCCCAGAAACGGTGGCTGTGGGCGCTGGGTAATGATTTCACGTAGCAATGCTTGGCTTCCTCTCCCTAGCACTAGCATCCTTGGAGTTTCTTCAGTCCTGGAACCCGACTTGCTTTATAGCCAGGTGCAAACATTTTAGTTTAACCAAATGTTTGTGAAACGTTTTCTTGTGCCCCATCTCATTTGATCCTCACAGTAGTCCTGGAGTAGGTAAATAGGAGACTTGGTAGAATCCTCTTTTCTTTTCATTAGCAAGATTAGAATAGCAATATTAAAATATTTCTTCTAATTAATTTCCTTTCAATGTGCATGACTCCATGCACCGGGACACTAGTTTTATATGTTAAAGTAAATGTAAACTTTCATAACTATTATTTTCCTTAAAATGATCAATCTACCAATATAGTATAAGATAATATTGCATATTAAAATAAATAAGAAATAATGGTATGTAAATTTATTAAAACAATATTCAATTAAGATTATAGAACACATAATTTATAACATGTTATATATTCCACATGTACCAATTCTGTGGGAATATGTAACAGGTTATAAATACTGTTTTATTATTTTAGGGAATGCAGTTTAGTCACAGGAGAAAAATTTTATTTGAAACTAAATCTTAGCCATGAGTTTTAGAAATCTTTCACTAAAACTTATATTTTCAGACATGCCATAAGAATTAATTTCAATATCCAGATATGTATGAAGTTTTTGAAATTTTAAGTATTTGCAAATTGAAAGAAACACAAGCTGCAGGGAATAAATAAGAAACTTGTTTAGTTCCAGAGCAGAAATTTGCTTCTTTTTATGTACGTGGTATATAGATCATGGGTCAGATGAAAATTTATGGAAATATGTACCTTTCTAAATGTTTTCATAGCTGCTAGAAACAAACAAACAAACACAAAAAGAATTGTATAAATTATCTGCATGCAATACGCTAGAAGGAGAAAATAATGGTACAATGGAAACTTCCAGGATTACAAAACTATTCTGCTCATAATGAAAAATCCCAGTCTCACTCTACCAAAACCACACACACACACACACACACACACACACACACACATTCACACACTCACACACATTTACACATACACATACACACACACACAGGAAACTCTCAGGTCCCCACAGATCTCTCTGCTTTAAACTTGTGAGCAGAGCCCTTTTGGACTGATGGTTGCACACTGAGGAAATACCCATGTCCTCTGAAATTATCTGGTCGGCAGAGGTTTTATTGCTGTAAAATTATAGGAAGGAACCAATGAGCAAGTAAACCTGAGGACAGGGGTGCTGCCTTCAGTTTTCTCCTAACTCAGCCCCGACATTAGTTGAGATTATAATTATTTTTCAGTGAATACTAGTATAGCTTCCTATCTTACCTAATAATAGAGAAACATGTAAATTGATCGTACCTCTGCTACCCCCACAGCTAATCAGAGTATGCAAATTAACCCAACAAAGATGGTGGTTAATTTGCATACATACCTGGGTCCCAGGAATCTCCTCAGCACCAAGGTCACTCCCAGCCAGCCATCAGAGGGACGGGTGGACCCTTCCCCACAAAGGGAGGCCAGACTGCGGCTTAGGTCCGCTCCCAACTGGGAGCGGGCCTAAGCCATCAGTAGGACATCCCTGGAGGGGTCCCAGTATGTGAGATGGGGCAGGCTGGGCTGAGGGACCTCTCCCCAGTGCACGAATTTCGTGCACCGGGACCCTAGTAGTTAAATAAAAACAAACAAACAAATCTAGTTTTCTGAGTTGTTAGCTAATTTTCTGCAGGTTTTTTTTTCTTTCACAAACAAGAATTATATTTCTTTTTGAAGTGACTTATGTTGTTGAAGTGACTGATTATAGGAAATGAAGTTGTTTTACTTTCTTTTCTTTCAATAGCATTTTTTAAAAGAAATAATGATTTTTTAAAATTCACATGCTTGCTTGGGAGGAATATTTTCTAGAGCAATTTCACTTCTCTTATTTTTTTTAAATTTAATTTCTTACTATAATTAGCAAGTGATATGTATACATCTGCCAGTATAATATATAATCAGGGTAGTCATATACATGGGACCTGAAGCCTCCCTTATAAAAAATATAGATGATTTTTTCAAGTTTCCATAAAAAGATTCCTTTTTCTGTTAATTCCCTGCTATACTAAACTTAATTGTTGAGCTGTGCATCAGTCTCTCATTCTCTGTTTAGTCTAACTTATTTCCAAAAATCTTAAAGTTTCTCAAATTGATTAGTACTGGAAATGTAGTTCTCAGCAAGCAGAAGCTTGCCTTTACCTTCCTATGGACAGTAAAGTCTATAACTTATTGCTAGTACATATATAAATTCCAAGTCCTAAGTATTTGCTCCTATCAGTTACATTTCCTGTATTCTGTTTTAGACTACTAAAATCAATTTAAAAATAAATGTGTGTATATATATATATGTGTGTGTGTATATATATATATATATATATATATATATATATATGGATTCATTGTATATGTTAACTGCTATGCATATTTTCTACTTATTTCAATTATTATCTTAAGAACTTAAGAAATGTGCAGGTGAATATATATAAGTATAAAAATCTACATATTTTATAATACATAAAATATATCATAAAAAGTAAAATAATACATTTGATCAATATTAGAATACAGTCATTTTAATTTTATTTAAACTTTCTTTTCATTGTTATATTCACAAAAATAAAAGAATTAAGCAATTACGGCATTGGTATGTATTTTAATTATTAAAAACTGTGTTTTTAATAAATCTTCAATTTTTTTTTTATTTATGGTGGTCAACTTGAATTTTATTTATGGTAATTGGTTTAATATGAACCTGTTTAATTTTAAAGCAGAGTAACACTAGTAAAAAATGGCCTGAAATCTAGTTTCAAACCTATGATCTATAAACATTGAGAATTTTCTGTCATAAATATGCTAAAAGTGATTTCTGAGCTCCTTTCCAGTTCTAAGGTGTGATAATTATATTTTAACTGGAGACCTGATGCACAAAATTCATGCAAGAGTAGGCCTTCCTTCTCCTGGCTGCCAGCACTGGCTTCCCTCTGGCACCTAGGACCCAGGTTTCCCCGGCTTCGTCCAGAAGGTCATCTGGAAGGACATCTGGTTTAATTAGCATATTACGCTTTTATTATTATAGATTATGAAAATGAACTTAACTACATTAATATATAAATGTAGATGTTAATATAAGTAAAAGCACCAAAAAAAAAATGGGCAAAATAACACTAAAACTTCCTGACTACTACACAAAACCCTGAGACTTTTCTTTAATATTTTTTATTCATTCAAAATTATATGAGCTTGGTGGGGGCAGTGAAGGGGACTCTATAAAGGAAGGTGAAGGGATTAGCTAAAGAACATATATGCATAGCCCATGGACACAGACTATAGAGTGGGGAGGGCCAAGGGACCAAGGGATGGGGTGGGAGGAGGGAAAGGGGCTGAGGAGGGGAGGTGGGCGAAGGGAGTGGAAAATAGGGGACATCTGCAATAGTGTAAAAAAAAGAAAAAGGAAAACATATTTATGTGAATAAGCATGTCAACATGGAATTTTCCTGTCTTATATGTATTTTTATTTGTCACTTTATAGAAAAGATAAGACAACACTTTTCTAAATTGAAAGAGGGTTTAAACATAAACAGAAGAGTGGTAATCATCTTATGTTGAACACCTATAGAAGTAAGGGAAAACAGCATCAATGCCTCTACAATTAATGTATTTTGTATTTACTTTATCCTAAGGCCCGGGCTTTGCCAGTTTCTTTGTAACTTGGCCTCCCAGAGAAGGTTATCTTGATGTTAGAGTTGATACCATCATAGCTGATGCTACCCAATGCTGTATAATATTCTTCACTTTGTGAGTGACTCGAGCTATGTGAGGGCTATAATCTTAAGCAACCTTCTTAAATATATATTCCATATATGCTTTGAAACATAAATGCAGAAATGAACCTGTCATCTGTAAAAAGACTCTAAGATGTTAATCCAAAGGCTGACACTAAAATAATTTTTCAGAAATTCAAGACTTGCTTGAACACTTTCAGTTAGGATGTTGATATGTTTCAAGGATAAACTAAGGTCATGTTCTAACCTGCACCTCAGAAATGTCTATATGAGCAAAAATTTCTAGTAAATCCTAAGAACAGAAAGTTTTTTATTTCCCAATCTGGGAAGTACTTCCATCAAAGCAGAACTAATAAATGCAGTAGAAAAATGTATAAAAATTGCAGTTTGGTACTTTATCTAGCTGACCAGAGATAGTGTATAGGGTCAATATGATATTAAGCTCAAGATTGAACTAAAGATAAGAAGATGAGTAGTTAAAATTTATCTAGGATCAGTGAACTAGGTCAAGTTTTCTGACTTTTTTTTTTTTAAGGCTAGAGTATTTTTTACCCACTTTTCCTGCACTTAGGAAAGTACTGAAAATCTAATTTGGTGAGATATGCAAACTAGCATTTTTGTGATATGGTAAATCACTTGATATGTCTATATATCATGTTTTAAGTGGGTTTAAAATGTGATACTCTAGTAAGAAGAGATACATGATTTGGCCTCTAAACTCATATGTGAACCAGGTTATATAAACTAATCAGTAAAATTTAATTCTTTCATAAGTAAGAAAACTGAAGTTAAAATAAATGGAGAAAAAGACATCTATTATTGAAAACAATTCTGTGGATTTATTCTTCTGATGGAAAGAGGAAATGCATATAAATGTCTGCTTGCAATATTTTCATGATTCAGAAACTCAGATTATTCTTTACAGAGAGTTGCTGAAAAGATAAAGACTTGGAGTATTAAGCAAATGGGCTAGTGAGGGACATCAATAGGACTAATAAAAAAAGTAGGGGGAAAAAAGAGAAAGGGAGAAAAAGAAAAAAGAGAAAGAGGAAAAGGGAGGGAGGAAGGGAAGAAGACAGCTCAGAAAACAAAAGCCTTTAAATAGAGAATGACAATTACAGGTTTATACTTCTTAAACCTATTCAAGGGTAAAATCAGGCACAGAAGTTCTTTAATATCAAAGAATGATCCACATTTAATCAGTTTTATTCATGCTTGGGGATAAACTGGGTTTTCTCATGCTTTCACTAAGTTACTGATCTATATAAAATATTTAAAATCTCCTGTGTTTTAAATTATTTAATAGTCCCTGGAGCTATCTTGAACAAGATAGAAATAGACCCTCCTTTCATGGAATTGTACAGTCTGTCAGGGTTTATAATCTAGAATTTCATAATCCAAAAATAATAGTCAATATTTAAAGCATAATACTTTTCCATAGCCTTAAATACTTTTAATATGGGCAACTAAGTGGAACTATAAAATATCTTAAGTTTTATATATCATAAAACCTGAAAGTCTACCTTTAGAAAATAACGTTTAGATTAATCAAGTCCTTTAGACACTTAATGCATTGTATTCTTCCAAAGAACTTTCTAAAATATAAATCACTTAGGAAGATATAAGTTAAGGATCATATTTCACTGTGAGTAAAGATTCCTAAAAATGAGAAACTCAAATAAAATTAATGATGAATCTGTCACATAATAAATCTGGGACAGACAACCCAGGGCTGGTGAAGTCTCTAAGATTCTAGTAACACCCCAACCTCCTTTTTTCTTTCCATAGTCTCTGCATGGCGTAGAGGAATACATCTGAAATGGTTATACCTGAGAGCTGATAGTTGGATGAGGGCAAGGCAATCATTTGCTAAAATATGGGAACCTAAAAGTGCATTTTCTTCTAGGAGTCTCTGGAACTTTGTAGGAAAACTCACACACCAAGCTGAGGTGCTCAATCACTATGCAGTCCTAAGGAATCTGTAAAAAAGTGCTATCCTATCTAATAAAGAGGGAATATGCTAATTGACTGTCATGCCCTCACAAGGAGGCAGCACCCACAGCCACAAGATGGCAGCACCCAGTCCCCCAGCCCCCTCAGTCCCGCCGGGGAGCGGCAGGTGACTTGTGCCTCATCCAGCCAGAGTCCCCCAGACCCCTCAGCCCTGCTTCATCCAGCCTCAGTCCCCCAGTCCCCTCAGGCCCACCTCATCCAGCCTCAGTCCCCCAGTCCCTTCAGCTCCACCTCACCCAGTCCCCACAGCATCCAGTCTCATCCAGCCTCAGTCTCCTAGTCCCCTTAGCCCCCCAGTGGAAGGCAGTTGGGGGCGGTCGGGCAGGCAGGGGAGGGCAGTTGGGGACAATCATGCCGGCAGGGGAGCAGTTAGGCATCAATCAGGTCGGCAGGAGAGCAGTTAGGGGGATATCAGGCTGGGAGGCAAAGTGGTTAGGGGCAATCAGGCAGGCAGGCAGGCAAGTGTTTAGGAGCCAGCAGTCCCGGATTGTGAGAGGGATGTCTGACCGCCCACCGGGATCAGGCCTAAATGGGCAGTTGGACATCCATCGAGGGGTCCCAGATTGGAGAGGGTGCAGGCTGGGCTGAGGGACACCCCCTCCAGTGCTCAAATTTTGTGTACTGGGCCTCTAGTCTATATATATATATATAAAAAGCCA
The DNA here is from genome assembly GCF_951640355.1 of Cnephaeus nilssonii. NCBI lineage: Eukaryota > Metazoa > Chordata > Mammalia > Chiroptera > Vespertilionidae > Cnephaeus > Cnephaeus nilssonii. The sequence goes on along the minus strand of NC_137072.1, from coordinate 77,235,749 downwards.
GTCACTGGAACTCGGTAATGACCAAAATGACCAGTCACTATGATGCCCACTGTGGACAGTGAACTGGCTAGATTGGGGGGAGTACAGATTCCTAAAAATGGCCAACTTCCCATGGCACCTCCCCCCAGCTGGCCCCACTCCTAATTGCCCCCCATACCCTAATAGGGGGCGGGGCTGGCCAGCCTACATCCTGCAGCCCCTCCCTCAGGCCAGCTCCACCCTCGATGGGCCACCACCACTCTGATCGGCCCGTGACCCCTCCCCCCAGTCAGCTCTGCCCCCAATCAGACCTGCAATCCGATCAGGGGCAGGGCCGGCTGGCCAACCACCCTCGGTCCCTCCCCATAGGCAGCCCAGCCCTGATGGGGCCCTATTTGGGGTGGGCCTGCTGGCCAACCTCCCGCTGTCTCCTCCTCCCAACAGGCCCAGCCCCGATCCACTCCAATTGGGGCCAGGCTGGCCAGACCCCACCGTGCATGAATTTGTGCACTGGGCCTCTAGTAGTAAAATACAAAAGTTGTTTCATTATTATCTTGATAGCAGAAAGGAATAAGAGTGAAATACTTTCAAACCAATCATATTAATGACTTTAAGCTATACTTAGCTTATTTTTGTTACTAAATCAAATGTCAAGGAACAAAATGAGAAAGGTATGAGGATGAAAGAAGTAGAGTGTGATTACTGTCTGACAAAGTTGAAAATGATGAGAGTCATTGCAGCTAATGCTTTGGGCATCTTTACTGAGCAACAGATTACTCATAAATAATCCAACACTTAGTGTAATATTGGTTACCATTATTTCAGTTAAAAAATGTTAAAGGCTTATTAGATAGCCATCTATGTCTTGGCTTTTGGAGGCAAGAGTCTCTAGAGACAACACATAACACTTTATCTCAGCCAAAAGGCCCAGAGGAAACAGTTATGACACATTGGAAAACATATCATGGATCCATGGCACTTACTCAATTACCAGGAGATAGATAGAATAACAAGAAATCTTAAATGTATACAACTGAAATTTATTTTAATATCTATAGGAGAATAAAAAGTACTAGCTTATGTTTCAGTTTTAAACTTTATTTTGTCTTCTTCAGTGACCATATGGTTTACTGTGTAGTTAAATAAACAAGATCTCATTTCTCTCACATTATATTATCATCTTAATAGATAAATTTAGATGTTTCTAATAAAATCAGATCTCTATGTTCTTAATCTAATTTTTAAAGAACTATAATTTTAAAAGTTTTATGGATTAAAACATAGCATTAATTTTTAGCTTTCTCTCTAGAAACAAAGGTTCATAGATTTCAAAAATATTAGTAACAAACCATGATATGATTTACTGATTATTTTTACTACAACAAAAGCTATTTTTAGTCATTTTTACTTTTTAGCTATAATTTGTATTTTCTAAGCCTTCCAGAGTTTTAGCTGTAATTTTTTTCTCCTTTCTAAAAGTATGTGTACATCCCTTTATTTTGGTAAAGGTAGCTGTGCAATGTAAAATGCTATTCTTGAGTAGCTTGGGGAACAATGACAGCACCAGAGCTGGGGCTGAATTGTTCAGGAAGAACATTGTCTTCTCCAGCTTCCACATGCAGTGGGCATTGGCTCTGATTTGATTCACTCTAAGTACTTCCAGTTCCTAAGTATACATTTTTCTTTCACTTTTAGAATCCCCATCTACAGGAGAAAACATTATTTCTATTCTTCATACAAGTCTGGCATGCATGTTTAACAACCTCTGGCTTCTGTTAATAAGCAGTAAAAACAATATCTATGTGACAGGTACTATTCAAAACCCTCTATATATATCTACTGTCTATTTAAATCATTCATCAAGCCGATGAAGTAGATACATTTATTGGGTAATTATTATCGTCATGTCATAAATGGGAAATTGAGACACCAAGAGGTTAAGTGACTTATTTTTAATAACCGAAGGATGTGATGTAGCTAGGTAAGCTCTGAAACTTGGAAATGTGAATACAGTGCCTGGCTTCTTAGTCAATGTGCAATACCACCTCCTAAAAAAAAAAATCAAATCCAGTACAATTTAGTAAATATTCTCCATAAGATTTTTTTTATGTTTTTATTGATTTTTAAAATTTATTTTTTATTGAGAGTATTAAAGATGTCTCCAACTAGTATTTTCCCACTTTGCCTCCACGCGGTTCCCACAATACCCTAGGCCTTCTCCTTCTGCATAAGTTTTCAATGTACAAAACAGCGCTGCAAAGAGTACTGAGGCTTCAATACTGATTTAGAGAAAGCAATCTCCATTGAAACTTACAATAAAAGATATAAGAAGATGAACACTGATAAGATGTAAATGGAGCTATAAGGTAAGGTCCAGGGGTAAAGTATTTTGCAGCCATGTTTGAGAGAAATATCATTTAGGATGAAGAGGTGTATTAAATTTACCAAAAGTGGATTTTGAGTAATAGAATAAGTTCTTGACAAAGACTCATAAGACATAAGTTCAAACTTCACCTCTGTCATTCATTTGTGATTTTAGAAATGTTATTTATCCTTTTTAAATCTCAGTTTCTTGTGATATTAGAAACTGATCATATACTACTTTATAGGGTAAAATAAGAATTAAGTGTTTAATGCATGACTATTTTATGCTAGAAAATGTTATTAAAAGTATTATCTTTCAGGCATATTTAATCCATTCTTTTAATTGCCACAATAATGTCTGAGTTAAGTATTATCTCTATTTTGCATATGAAGTTGGGCCAGAAAGGAGTAATAAGCACAGACAATAATCAAATAAATATATTTTAATGACAAATTTTCAAGATCTATCCACTACCCAGAGAAGTCAGAGAAGGGGTTTCATATACCATCTTACATTTGAAAAAATATTCTATTTTTATTTAGTGTCAGAGATAATTTTTCTACATACCCATAATAAACTGTGGATTTTTTCTATCTATACTTCTCATAAAATAGCCATCCACATGACATACAAATCAATTTATTCTTCCCTATTTTAAAAATGGTTTATTCATTAAAATACTATGTCTCCATTTGAGATTATTTATTTATTTTTATAAATATGTTTTTATTGATTTCAGAGAGGAAGGGAGAGGGAGAGAGACATAGAAACATCAATGATGAGAGAGAATTATTGATCAGCTGCCTCCTGCATGCCCCCCACTGGGGACTAAGCCCACAACTCAGGCATGTGCCCTTGACCGGAATCAAACCTGGGACCCTTCAGTCTGCAGGCTGACACTCTATCCACTGAGCCAAACCGTCTAGGGCTCCATTTGAGATTATTAAAGTTTGGTTCTGCTATTATTTTTATGAATGCTTCTTTTTTAAACGACGGTATAAAAGAAGAGCTTTTATGAACCACCAATGCAAATATTGCCTTAATTATAACATCCTATCAATTACAAAAATATTGGAGTGTAGAGTGATCACATTAGACAGCCACACTTCATAATCTAGCCATTTCTACTACTGTTAGATGAAGCAAGTGGATTAGCCTACTATAAACACTGGATCATCCCTGTCTTCACTAGGGAATTTGAGTTTTACACTTCCCAATGGATGAGACTGGAAAGGCATTGCAAAGAAGCTTAAACACATATGTTTTTAAAAATTTGAAAAAATTGTCAGGATGATTGGTTCATTAAGCAGCCTGGAAACATCAGATGTTCTAACACCAATTACATGTAAGTTCCTAATGATGCTAGATGGGTGATCTTCCTTACTGTGGTTTTGCCAAACTGATTGTTTCTAAAATTATGCCAATTTACTTGCCTCTAATAACAAGTACACATTTTTCTACTTGATTTGCATGTTCAGACTTCACCATGACTAAAAACCTTCCAGGTCTTAAAACAAAATAAAGCAATATACAACATATCTTTCCAATTTGATCAGAAAAATAACAACACAAATGTTTTTTGTTTTTTTTATATTGTTGGTCCTCTGACAACCAGAAAGGATCTCCTTTGTGAGGGAAGGTATATAATACAAGATGAGTTTGGGTGCAGGGGTATGAAGTTTGAAAGGATCACAGAACTGGTTTGATCTATTTAAATTGGAAAGAGTAAAATGTCAGCTGGAGAAGAGAAATAGTAAAAGTGAAGGGAAGAAGAAACCTAGGAATAAACTTAGCTAAGGAGGTAAAAGACCTGTACTCAGAAAACTACAGGACACTGAAAAAAGAGATAGTGGAAGACATAAACAGATGGAAGAACATACCATGTTCATTGATTGGTAGAATCAACATCATTAAAATGTCCATACTACCCAAAGCAATCTATAGATTCAATGTACTCCCCATTAAAATACCAACGGCATATTTCACAGACCTAGAACGAACTCTCAAAAAATTCATCTGGATTAAAAAAAGACCCCGAATAGCTGCAGCAATACTGAGAAAGAAGAACAAAGTAGGATTTCAATACCAGATATCAAGCTGTATTACAAAGCCACTGTTCTCAAAACAGCCTGGTAGTGGCACAAGAACAGACATATATACCAATGGAATAGAATAGAGAATCCAGAAATTGACTCAAACCACTATGCTCAATTAATATTTGACAAAGGAGGCAAGAACATACAATGGAGTCAAGACAGTCTCTTCAACAAATGGTGTTGGGAAAATTGGACAGATACATGCAAAAAAATGAAACTAGACCATATACATCATACACAAAAATAAACTCAAAATGGGTAAAGGACTTAAACATAAGACAGGAAACCATAAGAATACTAGAGGAATCCACAGGCAGCAAAATCTTAGATGCCTGAGCAATATCTTCACTGATATAGCTCTAGGGCAATGGAAACTAAAGAGAAAATATACAAATGGGACTACATCAAAATAAAAAGCTTTTGCACAACAAAAGAAACCATCAACAAAACAACAAGAAAGCCCACTGTATTTGCCAATGTTATCATCTATAAGGGTTTAATCTCCAACATTTACAGGGAACATACATACAACATACAACTTAACAAAAGGAAGAAAAACAACCCAATCAAAATATGGGCAACAGACCTAAATAGATACTTTTCCAAAGAGGACATAAGGAAGGCAAAAGACATATGAAAAGATGTTCAAAGTCACTAATTATCCGAGATATGCAAATCAAAACGACAATGCGGTACCATCTCACACCTGTCAAAATGGCTATCATCAACAAATCAACGAAGGACAAGTGCTGGCAAGGATGTGGAGAAAAAGGAACCCTTGTGCATTGCTGGTGGGAATGCAGACTGGTGCAGCCACTGTGGAGAACAGTATGGACTTGCCTCAAAACACTAAATATGGAACTCCCATTTGACCCAGTGATCCCACTTCTAGGAATATATCCCTAGAAACTAGAAACACCAATCAGAAAGGATATATGCACCCCTATGTTCATAGCAGCACAATTTACAATAGCTAAGATTTGGAAACAGCCTAAGGGCCCATCAGCAGATGAGTGGATTAAAAAAAGGTGGTACATCTACACAATGGAATACTATGCTGCAGTAAAAAAGAAGGAATTCTTACCATTTGCAACAGCATGGATGGAACTGGAGAGCATTATGTTAAGTGAAATAAGCCAGTCATAGAAAAATAAATATCACATGATCTCACTCATTTATGGAATATAATGAACAATAGAAACTGATGAACAAAAACAGATCCAGAGACAGAGAAGCATGAAGCATCAATCAGACCATCAAACCTCAGAGGGAAGGTAGGTGAGGGTGCGGGTAAGGGGGAGAGATCAACCAAAGGACTTGTATTCATGCATATAAGCCTAACCAATGGACACAGACAACAGGGGTTGAGGGGATGAGTGGGAGGTGGGAAGGATAATAGGGCAATAAGAACACATATGTAATACTTTAATCAATAAAAAAAATGAGGAGAAAAAGTGAAGGGGCCCTAGCATGTTTGTCTCAGTAGATAGAGGCCTATGGACTGAAGGGTCCTGGGTTCAATTCCAGTCAAGGGCACATGCCTGTGTTGCGGGCTCAATCCCCAGTGTGGGGCGTGCAGGAGGCTGCCAATCAATGATTCTCTTTCATCATTGATTTTTCTCTCTCTCTCTCTCCCTCTCCCTTCCTCTCTGAAATTAATAAAAATATATTTTTAAAAAAGTGAAGGGAAGGAAGGAAGGAGGAGAAAGGTGATAACTGGAAGAGACTGAGTATGGGGGGCTTAGAGAAGAGAGATAGGAAAGAATACCATGAAGGGAAAAAAGAAAGAGAAATAAACTTTGAAAGTATTGCTTGATGTTATGCATGAGGATATTCCTTTCAAGTTTCATAAGACATACCAGTTAAATTGTAGACCATTTTTTTCAGTTGATTGAAGGTATGTTTTCATATGCAAGGCAATGTGATGAATATTTTTGGTATCCAAGACAATGAAATATGTTATTACAACATACTTAATTGAAAGGAGCCTGTTTCCCAAAAAGGATAAACAAAAATATAAAAAAAAGCTTTCAGTAAATATGAATACAGTAGAAAATATTTACATCAGCACTCAATACTTTAACATTTATAACAAATACTAGAGGCCCAGTGCACAAATTTGTGCATGGGTGTGGTCCGGCGGGCCTGTACCAATGGGGGCCCATTGGGCTGGGCCAGCTGGGGGGAGGGGCCGTGGGCAGTTGGTGGCCACCCCCACCCCCAATCAGGGTGTTCAGGGCCGATTGAGGGGAGTGGCCACAGGCAGTTGGTGATTGGGGGCAGGCCAGCCAGTGGCAGGGGGCGGGCAGCGATCGGGCCCCGATCAGGCTGGTTGGCTTCTGCAGTGCATGTCATAGCCACCTATCTTTCTGGTCGTTCTGTCGTTGCGGTCGCTGGGCTTTTATATATATAGATTCTCTTTTAAGTCTCTTTCTCCCCTCCTTCTCCATGCCATTGTATTTAACAATTGCATTTAATGCTAAATATTTGGTAGATGTTTAAGTTATATGCTCACTTCTATTTTTAAGAAGGCCTAGGCACAATATAATAAATACAATGTTTCTTCATTTTATCCAAATTAAATTCTGTCTCTGCCTACTTCTTTATATTAAGAGTTCTTGAGAATCTCTGAGTGTTTAGATAGATTGGCATCTTGGACCAGTTCTCAAGAAAAAGGTGGTCGTAGCTGGTTTGGTTCAGTGGATAGAGTGTCGGCCTGCAGAATGAAGGGTCCCAGATTTGATTCTGATCAAGGGCACATGCCCGGGGTTGTGGGCTCCATCCCCAGTGTGGGTTGTGCAGGAGGCAGCCCATCAAATATTCTCTCTCATCATTGATGTTTCTATCTCTCCCTCCCTCTCCCTTCCTCTCTGAAATCAAGGAAAAAAATATTTTAAAAAAAAAGGTGTCCTGAAGGGATGTTGGGGGCTGAGTGGAGTTGGGTAAATGGAGGGGGGGGATTATGGAGGACATCTATATTAGTGTCAACAATAAAAACATAAAAATACATAGAAAGAAAAGAAAGAGGTGACCTGACAGTCAACATTTCTCTTTTGTATATTCATATTCCTCATATTGATTTCTTTCCCATATATAATTCTTCCTCTAACATTTTAGGCACACAACCTATATATTCTCTTTTCTCAACCCAGCTAAAGCCTCATTTATAGTTTCGGTATTTTTTATTCCTTTAAGTTACAAAACTTATTCTATTGACATACATTAAAAAAATATTCTTGTTCACTAATAATATGCAATAACCCTATTCTTCCCAGTCCTCATTCTTACAGAATTCTTAGATCTAGAATAAAAATTTAAAATGATCATATAAACTCTACTATCAATCAATAGCTCAGGCAGGGCCCTTTTCACACAGAGTCAAGTTACTTCTGAAATCCTAAAACATACAGAATGGAGCAAAGGTAGGTTTACAGTTGTGAGTATGCAAAACAAATAATTTATTCTTGTATTATTATTAATTAACTACATGCCTGGTGCATGAATTCGTGCACCAGTGGGGTCCTTTGTCCTGGCCTGTGGGATCAGGCCAAAACAGGCTCTCTGACATCCCCTAAGGCAGTGAAGGCGAACCTATGACATGCGTGTCAGCACTGACACGTGTAGCCATTTCTGATGACACGCAGCTGCTGAGGCGGCCGCATGCCGAGGATGAAACATTTGCTGCTCTTGAGGATGAAACATTAGACACTCTGTGCCGGAGGTCTGTAGGCCAAAACAACAGAAGTCCAGCACAGAGCGTCTAGTTCTGGGACTTCTGGTTAAGCCAGGATCTTTGCCCTCACTTCCACCAGCGGAGCAGGGAGCAGCGGAACGCAGAGGGGGATGCATCTCCAGGGACCCTGCCATTACCAATAACCAAATAACAGTTAACCACAGCAACCATTATCTACTGTTCTGGGGTGTCATGGATTTTTAATCCATCATTACTGAGATAAGTGAGGGGAGGCTGGGAGAGGTGAGGGTTTGTGGCGTGCTATGGGTGCCGTTTCCCGCCATTAGAAATAGAGGCAGCCATTTTAATTCAATAAGGAACACCATCTTGCTCCATAGTGCAGACTACATTTCACCACTATTACTGTTGTGCATCCTTATTAACCCCTATTTCTGCTTATTAACCCTGCCCTTTCCTAAAAGACAGTTACATGCACCATTTTGTGGTTGGTTAGGCTAGTTAACCCCTAATTGCCTGCAGGCCTAACAAGCTATCTATAATTCTATCTTCTGTCACTGCCCCCCTGATGGAGAACCCAAAAAATAAAAAACTAAGGTTAAGTAAAGGAAGTGGTAGTAGCAGTGGCCGACCCTTTCAAGAGACATGGACTGAGATGTATGGCTTTATAGAAAAAAATGGCAGATCATTTTGCATTCTCTGTACTGAAATGGTAGTAAGCAGAACATGGAATATAAATAGACATTTTGAAACTAATCATTCCCAGCTCTTGGAAAAAAGTGAGGATGAAAGGAAGGAATGCATTTCCAGGCAGCTATACCTTTATAAGAGCTAATCTAATTCCATCCTTAAATTTATGAAAGGCTCTACAAATTTAACATCTGCAAGTTTGAGCATTGTTCACTCTATAGCTCAGCATGGAAAAGCACTCAGTGAGGGGGAATTTATTAAAGAAACTCTCCTAAGTTGTGCACCAGTTCTATTTCATGATATGCAGAATAAAGATGCAACTATTAAGAGAATATCTGAGTTACCACTCAGTAGAAATATCATAAAAGACCGAATAATGAGACTGAACACAAACGTACAACATCAATTAAAGAGAGACATAAGGAAGTGTAAATATTTTTCGATCTCTCTTGATGAAACTACTGATGTCACATCACATGCTCAGTTGGCCATTATTGGTCGATATTCTGATGGTCTCACAATGAGAGAAGAGTTGATAAAGTTAGTATCACTGTCAACAAGTAAATCAGGAAGTGAAACATGTAAGGTTGTTATACAAACATTTCGTGACCTATGCATTGATATCTCTAAAGTTGTGTCAGTGACGACAGATGGGGCACCAAATATGGTGGGGCAAAAAAGTTGGATTTGACAAATTGTTTACAGAAGCTATTGTCCGATTGTGCCTTTTCATTGTATTATCTATCAGGAGGCTTTATGTGCCAAGGCAGGATTCACCGACTTAATGTCAGTTGTTACAAAAATAATTTAATAGCTGCTCGCCCCCTTCACAAGCGAGAATTTTTGGCACTTTTACTGGAGGTTGATTCCACCTAAAGTGGACTGCTGATGTATAATAATGTAAGATGGCTGAGCCGAGGCAAAGTTCTTGAGCACTTTGTGGAGTGCTTTGAAGAAATTAAGGTATTTCTTGACGATAAGGATCTGGGAAACTTTCCTCAGCTTACCCTGATGTTTTTTACAGATCTCTCTGTTCATATTAATGAACCGAACTTAAAGTTACAAGGTTTTGGCAAAAGTATTGACATTATGTTTGGATACATAAAAGCTTTTGAAAGTAAAGTTAAAATTTTCAAGCGAGATGTAGAAACTAAAACTTGTAAGTATTTTCCTCGAGTAACAAAGTATTTTGAGAAGGCCAGTGCAGCTGTACAAAATGAAATGGAACTCTTGCATATGAAGTACCAGCATGTTTTAGATTCGTTACTTGACCAGTTTAGGGATAGATTTAGTCAATTTAGAAGTCTAGAACAGACCATGAAAATAATTAAGTATCCTGATGTAGTAGTCTACAGTAGTTTGGAATTAAATGGTTTCCAATGGATGAAAATTGATGATTTGGAGATGCAACTTGCAGAATTTCAAGACAGTATCTGGGCTCAGGTGTATGTCGACTTGAGGTCAAAGCTTGAGAATCTGGAAAGGTGCCACTTGGAGAATCAAGAGGAGTGCCACTATGAACAGGAAATTTGGAGTGCCTGGAACCGACTACCAGACACTTTTAGCACCCTGAGAAATATAGCAATGGCTTTACTCACAATTTTTCCCTCTACATACTTTTGTGAGGCCTTATTCTCAGTGTTAAATAATATCAAAACCAACAAAAGAAACAGATTGACAGATGAAGTTAGTAACACTTGCTTGGGCCTGAAGTGTACAAAATACCAACCTTTAATTGAAGATTTTGCCAATGAAATTCAGCAACAAAAAAGTCACTAATAGGCAGGTTAGTTAAAGAATTCCCCCTCCCCTCACTTATCTTAGTTCACGGCACCCCACACAAGCTAAATAATATCAAGACCAACAAAAGAAACCGACTGACAGATGAACAAAGAAGTCACTAAGCAGGTAAGTTAAATATTTAGTTTTTGGTTTTTAAATACAATTATATATAACAATTATACATTTATGTTATTTAAACTATAAATATCGTGAAATAATGTTTTTTCCTCAAAGTAACACACTACCAGAGTTATGCTCAGTTTTTTGGCGAAGTTTGACACACCAAGCTCAAAAGGTTGCCTATCACTGCCCTAAGGAGTCCCAGATTGCGAGAGGATGCAGGCCAGGCTGAGGGACCCCACCAGTGAACGATCAGGTCTGGGGAGGGACATGGGAGGTTGGCCAGCCAGGGAGGGACTGCAGGAGATGTCCGGCCCATCTCGCTCAGTCCCAATTGGCCAGACCCCAGCAACAAGCTAACCTACTGGTTGGAGCGTCTGCCCCCTGGTGGTCAGTGCACGTAATAGCGAGTGGTTGAGTGGCCTTAGCATATCATTAGCATATTATGCTTTGATTGATTGAACTGATGACCAGACAACTGACACTTAGCATATTAGGCTTTTATTATGTAGGATTACTGTATTATTTTCTATGCTAACCATTGTAAACCTACTTTTGCCCCACCTGTATTTGTTCAATGAACTTATGAATTTATATTATGTGTCAAGTTTCAGGGTATAGAGGGAACTATATGGTGGCTCTTATCTATTAAGCACTCATAACCTTGTAGTAAATACACACATAGCCAAAATTATACTGTGCAGTGATAAATAAAAGTGCATTGATAAAAATACAACTATGAGAACAGAGCACAGGGAAGTAATGGCATAGGCAGTCTGATTGCCCCAACCCCTCTGCCTGCCTGCCTGATCGCCCCTAACCACCTCTGCCCTGGCCCCTGCCACAGCAGCTTTGTCTGGAAGGATACCCAGAATAACATCCTGTCTGGTCTAATTAGCATATTATGCTTTTATTATTATAGATTGGGTGGTAGATATTACGAATAATGTGGGATATCTAGGTTTTCTGTTTTTCTTAAAAGAGTGTTGACTTTTATTCAGATCAGCATTATTTTACCTGGGAACCATCTTGACCCATAGTTAGTGATGGTTTTAGCTTTCTTTATGTAACAGGTATGGTAAAACTTTTTCCTTAGGGCCAGTTTACCTCCCTATGCTGTATAAGACAAAAGCTTCCTGGGTCTCAATCGACTCTCTTTAGTATTCAGTGAGGTGTCTCCATTCTGGCTGAATAGAATCCTAACAACTCCCAACCCTGTTTTTGCTCTGCAAGTTTTTGACATTATATTTCCCCATTAGTTGCTGTTTGTATGTCCTCACAGATCATTCCCATATATAGCCACTGACTTAGGCACTCCTCTGCTGTTGTGTGGAGAATTTTCCCTGAGTAGCTCTGTTTTATCTACTATACCTCCCTGGTAATTTCAGCTTCCTCAGCCTCCCTTAACTCCCATGTTGATTTTCTCATCCCACTAAAACTCATAGTGTTACAGTAGGTAGTTATTAGATATTAATGGAAAAGAAGGGAGCCTGACATCTAATTAAGCTGGGTTAACTAGGAAGACAGTTTCACAGATACCCCAGGGGAGAGCCACATCTTCCACCAAAGGCATGTTAATCCCCAAGCAGGCAGGAAAGCCCAGTTTTCCATTCCCACCCATTCATCCCAATTACAGGGGGAAGGGATAAACAGCAAGAGGACATTTCCTTTGCTGGGCGCATGCACAGTAGAAGCCAAGCTGGCACAGGGGAGATGTCCTTCCTACAAGGGACATGTGCAGTAGAAGCCAGTCGAGGAGACAAAATTATGAGGGATACACATATATTTAGAACAGTGCTCAACCAAATTTACTTAAAAAAATGAACAAATGAATGGTTCACCCTTCCATTTCTATTTGAAATATGAACTGAGAGGAGTCCTTCTGGAAAAGCCCGAGGTGAAACTAGATTTCAGTAAAATGTAACTCTTGGAATATATTACATCCAGAAAAATAACGTTATTCAATTTCATTGCATTTGGCTCCATATTGGTTTCAAGCTACTTCATACTGTTGATACTACTTTTAAGCCGTGGAAAAATGTGATGTTCTGTTTGGTTCCTTACCAAACTAATGTTAGCATTTTAATAATTGAATTTGAAATTGCTTTCTTTTATTTACTGCAGCAGTGGTGCTTACATAACAAGACTGTAAATCACTTAGGAAGTATTAAACGTGCTTCTACAGCTTACACAAGACCCATAGTATATCTGTACATTTTGTGCAAACAAAGGCCATTTAAATAGTTAATGTAGCTTAATTATATAATTAATTTAATCAAGTCATAGAATTAATTATTATCAGGGTAAATAGTTTTATAATATTTAATTGATTAAATTATATTTTAAATGCATTATAATGCAATTTTAATTTATATATCATCTTTGGAAAAAATATATTTCTTGTATCATTCCTGATAGTTAATGACTGAAAGTTTGTGTCCCTCCAAAATTCATGTTAAAGCCCTAACTCCAAAATGTGATGATACCTGGAGTTAGGGCCTTTGGAAAGTAATTAGTCTGAGACAAAATCATGAGAATGGGATCCTCATGATGGAATAGAGCCCTCATAAGAACAACTATAGAGAGTCCATTTGCTTTCTTCTCTCTCTCTTTCTTTTCCCCTTCCGCCTCCTTTACCCTTTCTCTGATACACCTAGTTAGAGTCTGCAGCAAAGATGATGAATTCAAATTTATAATCATTCCCATAAAAGGAAAATATTCACTTGTCAAATGGCTTTTCCTTCAGGTCACTAGGCATCTTAGGATTTTTGGAAGAAAAGAGTATGATATTACCTTGTTTAAGCCACTACTACATGTTTTCAAAGAACTTAGCCAACATCTTAACTAATTCTTTCCAAATAATCTATAATGAATTTACAGTATATGTAGATAACACAAATGACATTTTAAAAAAGGAAACCAAATATATAAAAATGGACAAAATTTATTGAACTGGTATTTACTACTAAAAGCTGATGGTCTTTTAGATATTTAGGTGCCTAAGAATTTCATAAAATATTATTTTATATCACTATGAAATATTCTGTATTTAAATAACACGCATAGTATTTTGATTTTAAAGGAATGATTGCTTCATCTATTGATACATCATAGAACTGGAGGAAAGGTGAAATGGTTATCTTACTTAATTATCAAAAGACCCTCTAAAATTAGAAAGAAAGAAAAACACACAAATACATTGTTAGTACTATTTCTCTGAGAGAAATCCTGGATTTTAGCATCTTTGAATACTAGTAGACATAGTCATAGTAATATATAACCCTAATCATAAATTTGGGTTAACTTCTAATCCACACTTCCTACAAAGGGGCTTCCAGTTAAGGCTCAAGATCTAGAGTTAGAATACCTGAGTTCATATCTAAATAAAATTATGTGGGTATTTTTTTAAATAATATATTTTTTCATTGATTTTAGACAGAGAGGAAGGGAGGGGGAGAGAGAGAAACAATGATGTGAGAGAGAAACATCAATTAGTTATCTCCTGACTGGAGATGGAACCCAAAACCTGGGTATGTACCCTGACTGGGAATTGAACCAGTGACCTTTTGGTTCATGGGACTATGCCTAATCAACTGAGCCACACAGGCCAGGGCATATGTGGATAAATATCTTAATCTGTGCTAGCTTCAATCCCATCATATGTAAAGTAAGTATAATAATGCAACCTAACTCATAAGGTTGCATGAAGATTTAAAAATAATTTAGCACTGTAATTGCCAAACAGTTGGCACCCCATAAATATTAGTTTTTGTTATGATAATGCCAATTTAAAGATGGATACTAAGATTAAATGACAAGATAGAAAATGAATACCTGGGATCCTCTTAATGGCTTCAAGGACAGAAAGTTAATATGGAGTAATTGAAAAGGACTAGATGTAGTTAATAAATTTTCACTTATTCATTTAGTCAGTAACTCAAAATTGGAGAGTGCCTTGGAATAAAGATATAATGAAAATGCATATTTTAAAATATCAAGTCATGTCAAATTACACTTAACATGTGTATTTAAATTTACTGTGCCATGACATTTTTATTGGCACATGTAACTAATATCCTATAATGATGCTATGAGGCAAAGTGTTATAGAGTATTTGGACTCAATAAAGAATAATTCTTTTATTTCTAGTGTCATTCAGTATCAAGAGACCTATTAATAGCAGATCATTGATAGACTTAAATGTAACAGCTGTCTGAATGTTATTACACATTCATAAAATACCTTTCTGAGTGAGAATATACAGAAGATTTGTTTCAGAGTTCTTCCATACTATTTCATGAAAATTTATATCATGTATTTTACAGTGCAGGGAGGGGTAGAGGTGGGATAAAATAGAATGTATGAGTAAATACTGTAGGTATAAATTTAACTGAACTGTATTTTAAATTAAACATTGTCCTCATTCTTAAATGTTTAGGAAACTATGTGTATAGTATACTAATTGATGTTATTGAAAACCACAGATTTGCATAAAAATGCCCATTTTGGGATTTTAACTAAGCATAACTTTGATGGCTTCTGCTATAAATTGCCCCATCATTATTTTCCCATAATTTTCCTTACCAGTCTTCCCATTAGAATATTACCTCCTTAACAAAGGAATCTAGGTCTATTTTGTTTAAATTAATCCTCAACATGTAGCAAACTGCCTTGCAATAAAAATGCCATATTATTTCTGCCCTGCCCAGATAGCTCAATTGATTGGAGCACTGTGGGTACACCCAAAGGTTGTAGTTTCAAATCAGTCAGGACACATACCTAGGTTGTGGGTTTAATCCCTGGTAGGGGTGCCTATTGGTGGTAACCAAACAATGTTTCTTTCTCACATTTATGTTCTCTCTCTCTCTCTCTCTCTCTCTCTCTCTCTCTCCCTTCTTCTCTCTTTAAAAAAAATCAATAAAAACATCTTTTCTGGTGAGGATTTACAAAAGATACAGAATGCCATATTCTTTCTTACATATACAAAAAAAGTTTAACAATTACATAATATTTAGTAAAACAATAGAATCAGAAATATTAGATAAGAGAAGAAACTTGGGGATAATCTAGTCTATACATCACAGTTTATAAATAAGAAAACTAAGTCCAAGAGGCAGCAGATAGAATGCTTAAGATCACAAAGCAAGTGTATGTTAGAGATTATATACATGGTCATAAGAGTATTGGTAATTTTAGAGTTTTTTTAAGTGTTAATTATCCAACTATCTATTCTTTCATTATTTCTTTTAGTAATGAAACATTGCACATTGATATTTCAAATCATTCCTCCTTTGATGATAAAGAGTAGTCTCCTTAATGAGAATTGGTTGTTGGTAAAATAAATAAACATAAGGTGAAGAGTAACTTTTCTTGTCACCATACATGATACTTCTGAAACATACAATGGGCAATACTTTAAAATTAATTCAATAAATACTGATAGTATTTTTCACAAATTCTAGTTTCAGCTATAAAAGATGAAGTTCAGGAAATAGCACATCCAAAATCCAAAGTTTTTAATGTTTCGTGTTAGGATATAATCTTATGACTTTCTAGTTCAAGTGTGGAATTTTCTACTAAATAACTGAATAACTATGTGATAAATTAGCATAATTTTAGAATAATTAATAGATAAGTATAGGGAACACTACTAATTATCTTTTGGTTTCTAGTCTCTTTCTCCCACTTCAGAAGTTCTACCTAGTGACTACATTTCACAGTCTTCTTGAGGTCTGTCATGGTCTCATGAATGTGTCCTCACTAATGAGAAATGAAAAGAGGTGGTACATGCAACTTTTTGTTGTTATTATTGTTGTTGTTAATCCTCACCCAAGGATATTTTTTTCATTTATTTTTAGAGAGAGCAGAAGGGAGGAAGAGGGGGGTGAAGAGAGAAAGAGAGAGAGAGAGAGAGAGAGAGAGAGAGAGAGAGAGAGAGAGAGATGTGAGAGAGCACATTGATTAGCTGCCTCTCCTACATGCCCCTACCAGGGCTGGGTATTGAACCTGCAACCCAGGTATGTGCCCTTGACTGGTGATCAAACTCTCAACCCTTCTGTGCATGGACTAACGCTCTAACCACTGAGAACCACTGGCCAGGGTGACATGTGCAACTTTTGACATATCATTGCATTGCACTGTTTCATCTGGACAAAAGTTTAAACTCAGACCTGGTAGTACTATATCTTGGTCCGTGCAGACCAGACCGTGCCTTGCAGATGGCAGATCTATAAGAGATCTTGGTTCCTGAATAACATTCTAGATCTGAGCCAACATACTAGTAGCCTTAGATATACGTGAAAAATAGGCAAACATCTATCTTATTTTAGCCGCTGGATGTCTAGGTCTCATTATTATATAGATAATGATATATAGCCTAAATGCTAACTTATATAGTAATCAAGAAATCAAGAGAGAGACAGGGGGATATAACCCTAAGTTAATCAGTAGATCAGAATTCAGATCCCTGAAGTAGGTGGAAAATAGATGGAAGAACTTGAGAGGGTAATTAATTAAAAACATCTATGAGAACTACAGACTGGGAGACACACACTACTTACGGACACAAATTACCCAGCTTGAGTACAGCTAAGAATAGGAAATAAGGAACTTCAGAAGGTCTATTCCTTTTCTGGATAGCTCAGAGAAATTATGGTGGAAATAAGGTTAACAAAGAGTAATGAAAAATAGTATCTTCTTAGATAGGGAAATAAATAAATAGATGAAAAGCAGCCGGGCTAAATGAACAAGGTATGGTGAACAGAATTGATGAACATGTAAATATGAAAAATTTTTTTACAAATTCACTCATTCAGGGATCCATTTATTTAAAGAGCTTTTTAAAGGGTTGATTAAGTAGTAGGGCTTCAGCTTATTGCTTAATTCAGCCAAGATAATATATTTCTGAATCTCAGCTTTATCACCTGAAAAAGAGTGGTTTTAAGAATTTGATAAAGTCATAATGGGAAGTAAATGGCACATAAAAGGCTTTGATTATTCTTACTGATATGATTGTTAGAGAAAATGAGGCAACTAATTCTCTGTAGGATGTGACATTATCAAAGTAGAAGGTGATCATTTATTTATGCTTTGAAAAATAAATAGATATCGTTCAGAGAGAGAGCAAAATAGCATCTTTTGAAGAAAAGAAAGAACATAGCTAAAGGTAAAAGGCATGTAAGAACATCATTTATAAAGGAAATTAAGAGAGATTTACTAAGCTTGGAACATAGGTCATAAAATAGGAAATAATTGAAAAGTTAAGTAGGAACAAATCCCAAAAGATTTGATTATCAAGTAAGGGATATTAGACATAATCCTACATGAAAAATAAGTATAACTTTTAAACCAAATAGTGATATTAAAGATATGTTTTATACAAGAAACTCAATCTTCATTATGGCAAATGAAAGAGTAAAGAGAAAGCCAAGCTAAAGGGATATTGGACAAAAAGATATTGTAAATAATTTTGCAAGAGAATACTGATGTCTAAGCTAAATCAGTGGAAATAGGTCTACATAAGTGGGTGAACTGAAGAGATAATCCTGAAATAAAATTTATATCACTTGATAAAGAACTAGATGTGGGATCCTATGTTTATAGCTTGAGAATCTGTGACTCTATTGACTAAAACTTCAAAAACTAGGGAAGAAATAGATTTGTGGAAGTAAAAATGATTGAGGAAGTTTTATAACATCAAGTTGTTGCCAAGAGTATAGGGATATATGTATGCTTTGCGTACATAGCCTTAATATAAAATGCAGCATTTTTAATATGTTTCTCTTGTATTTTTGCTATGTCAGTCGCCTCATATATCTGCATACATCTTGGTAAGAAGTTTTTATTTATAGAACAGTAGTTCACTCCCAAGAAAGCATCTGAATTTCAGTGGGAAGGAGCTCATTGCATGACAAAGAGTAGTTTTGGCTGTGTGCTAGGCACAGAAGGAGGAACACATTGATGATATTCCCTGAATTCATGGATTATGAATGAATAATCCATGAATTCAGGGAGCCTTAGTAGGGAAACAGACAAATTTTACAGGCCAACTTGACTAGGCAAAGGAGTGTGTTTGTGAGAGTGTTTCTGGATAAGATTAGCATCAGAATGAATAGACTTGGTAAAATAGATAGCCCTCCTAATGTGGGAGGGCACCATTCCATCCTTGAGGACCTGAAATAACAAAAAGGTGGATGAAGGAAAAATTTACCCCTGTCTACTTCTTGCTTTGCTGCTTGATATGAAATAGTACTTGTCTTCTGCCTCTGGACTGTGTTTAACAGCAATGTTCCCCCATTTGTCAGGTCTTTGCAGTGGAGACGAATTACACACCTGGCTTTTCTTGGACTCCATCTTGCAGACAGCAGATCATGGGACTTCTCTGACTCCATAATTCACTCATGAGAATGAGTCCATTCATATACACACACACACACACACACATACATACATACATACATACATACATACATATACACACTAGAGGCCCGGTGCATGAAATTCGCACGGGGGGGGGGGTCCCCTCAGCCCAGCCTGCATCCTCTCCAATACAGGACCCCTTGGGGGATATCTGACTGTCGGTTTAGGCCCGATCCTAGGGATCGGGCCTAAACCGGCAGTCGGACATCCCTCTCACAATCCGGGACCACTGGCTCCTAATCACTCACCTGCCTGCCTTACTGCCTGATCACCACTAACTGCCCCTGCTGCCGGCCTGATCGGCCCTCACTACCTCTGCATGCTGGCCTGATCACCCCCAACTGCCCCCTCCCTGCCAGCCTGGTCGCTCCTAACTGCCCCTGCCAGCCTGGTTACCCCTTACTGCACCCTTGCTGGCCTGATCGCCCCAATTGCCCCCCTCTGCTGGCCTGGTCACCCTTAACTGTCAGCCTAATCACCCCCAACTTCCCCCCCCCCACCAGCCTGGTTGCCCCCAACTGCACCCTCCCCACCAGCCTGGTCACCCCTAACTGCCCCCCCTGCCAGCCTGGTCGCCCCACGCAGCCTGATTGTTCAGTCGTTTGGTCATCCCACACTAACCCCCCTGCCAGCCTGGTTGTAGGCAGCCATCTTGTGAGGGCATGAGGGTTAATTTGAATATTACCTCTTTATTATATAGGGGATATATATATATATATATATATATATATATATATATACACACACACACACACACACACACACACACACACACATACACACACACACACACACATATATATATATTGTGTGTATATATATATATATATATACACACACACACAAACATATACATACACACACACATACACACACACACACACATATATATATATATATTGATATATATACACACACACACAAACATATACATACACACACACACACACATACACACACATTTACATTTGGTTCTGTTTTGCTGGATAACCCTAATACACAAACTCATAAACTAACAGGAACTTGTCTATCAAGATATCATCATCATCAATGATGAGGATGGTAAATTCTAGCTCATGGGGTTGCCCTCCTGTGGTAAATGGAATTATAGAGGTATTTTGTTCATTCATGATCCCCATCAAAGGGATTCAAATAAATTCACAATTTTATTTTATTTGGGAAGATTAAAATCAGAAAGTGCAAAGTTACAAAACTGATGTTTTGTAGTTAAAATCTCAGATTTTTTAGATAGAACAACTCAAGATCAGGTAGCTGTTGGGGTCATTACAGAAAAATGTGTCCAAAATATATTCCAATATGCCCTTTCTTATTTACCTCATATCTAATAGAAATGGAGTGATTGCCTTCCACTAGAAACAGCTAGTATTCTTGAAGAAGAGGAGAAGCAAAAAATCACTATCCAATTTAGAAAGGCTTGGTGAAGCAGTAATAGGAGAAAGAAAGAAAAAGACTGGCCTATGTGGAGACCATTACATCAATAAGACTTCATCTTCAATCCATAAGGGCCTAATCCCGACCATTACTGAGCCAACTAGACTAATGCGAAAGTGATATTCCCTATAAAATCCCAAGATGTACATGACCTAAGTAAATGAAAACTAAGGGGGGGGGGCATGGATATCCATTGGAGGAGGGAATAAACACGATGCAGAAGCAATTGTCAATTTAAGAAGTATTTTAATGAGTTTATTTGAACCAAACTGATGACAATTGATGGGAAGCAAAATCTCAAGGGATTGAGAAAATAAATGCTCCAGAGGATGGCAGTTTTTTATTTCATTTTCATTACAATCAAAGGCGGAGGCACAAGGGGTTACATGAAATCCATTGTTGATAGATTAGGGAGAAAGGAGAAAGCAAAGTGGGGAAATTCTCAGGGGTTGGATAAAAATAAAACAAATAGACACATACTTGTTTACATTGGTGGGTATAGGATAGCTAGCAGTTAACTATTAACAAGATAACAATAAGAATGAGGGGTTTTGTGGTCTCTGCTCTGGTGGGAGATTGTGCCCGTAGGGATCTGAAAAAAAGCAAATTATTCTGACCTCCCAAAAGTTTGTCATCATAGATACAATACACAATAGAATAGCTCAATTAAGGTAAAGACTGACCTTTGTCAAGAAAGATACAGGTCTAGGACCATGACTACCTGCATTAACTTTCCTTTAGTTAGGAAGTTTTAATTTTACTATTATGGGCATAATTATGTAGCTAGTTAACATTAATGAAGGAAAGAGATCAAAGGGAGAGTCGCCTTTGATATGTTGAGCATATTCAGCTGAAAAGCATGGCCTGTTTGTTTCACAGGGAAGCTACAGCCTCACACCCCAGGAAATCCCAGTATTGTCCCTCCAAGGGGATGAACGCCTCTCCTTTCCCCACTCTGTACTGAATTATTGGAGGGAGAAGCAGAAGGTAGGACATACACAGTAGAAGTTGGAGTGGCAAAGGGGAGGTGTTTGTCTGTCAGTTCATCCTGGGAAACAATGGATTGGCTAGTGCCGTGGTTGGCAAACTGCGGCTCGCGAGCCACATGCGGCTCTTTGGCCCCTTGAGTGTGGCTCTTCCACAAAATACCACGGCCTGGACGAGTCTATTTTGAAGAAGTGGCGTAAGAAGAAGTTTAAGTTTAAAAAATTTGGCTCTCAAAAAAGAAATTTCAATCGTTGTACTGTTGATATTTGGCTCTGTTGACTAATGAGTTTGCCGACCACTGGGCTAGTGGATGGACCCAAAACAGAAGCATGCAAAATCGAGGACAGTTAATTGATCATTTTGAAGAAGCTCCTGGTTAAAATCCCCAGACAGAGTTCCCTCTCCTTTATTCTCTTTTGCTCCCTCTTGCTCTGTGACCCTCACTGGCCTGTGGACTTACCTATTCTCTGTCCATATCCATGTGGCCTTCAGTAGCTGCATGTCCCATGGCTGTTCAGACCCCACATGTAATAGACTGCAGCTGGAACACAAGCTAAGCCAGCCAGATGCTGGGCTGGACTGTACTATAATATGGAGCAGAAATTCTGGGCAGTAGCCTTGACTCTGGCCCCGCTGAAGACAAGATTGGACTTTTTCCATGGCCAGACGACAGAGATAGGACCTTGGAGGGGAACCCCTTTAATTTTACATCAACACTAAATTTTTTCATTAAACCCCATTCTCCCATGGAGACCTCAGGAAATTATTTTCCTCAAAGCACCCCAAGAACTTCACTTCCACGGAAATTAAGACCATCCTATGTGGTTACTTTAGGTCTCTGAGTTTGTTAGACCCACCATGCATGCCTTTCCTGAGCTTGTCAGGTTTAGTATGTGGCCCCTTTTCTGTCCACACAAAGATAGTCTTCTCTGCATGTACCTAGTCACATAGCTTTGATTTAGAAAATATATGTTTAATCATATTCACAAAGAAAATTTAAATTCACAAACCCTCCCCATTAAAAAAATCCTATATAATAAAGAGGTAATATGCAAATTGATTGTCACACCCTCACACAAGATGGCCACCCCCATGTGGTCACAAGATGGCCACCACAAGATGGCCAGCAGGGTAGGGAAGTTGGGGCCATCAAGCCAGCAGGGGAGGGCAGTTGGGGGTGACTGGGCCTACAGGGGAGGGCGGGCAGTTGGGGGGGACCAGGACTGCAGGGGAGGGCAGTTGGGGGCAACCAGGCCTGCAGGGGAGGGCAGTTGGGAAGGCAGATGGGGGCAATCAAGCCAGCAGGAAAGCAGTTAGGCGTCAATCAGGCTGGCAGGGGAGTGGTTAGGGGATGATCAGGCTGGCAGGCAGAAGCAGTTAGGAGCAATCAGGTAGGCAGGTAGGTGAGCAGTTGGGAGCCAGCAGTCCTGGATTGTGAGAAGGATGTCCGACTGCCAATTTAGGCCCGATCCCTGATCCCTGTGGGATCGGGCCTAAACCGGCAGTCGGACATCACTCAAGGGGTCCCAGATTGGAGAGGGTGCAGGCTGGGCTGAGGGACACCCCCCCCCCCCAGTGCACGAATTTCATGCACCGGGCCTCTAGTATATATATAAACAAGTAAATATCATCCAGTACTGTGTTAAAATATAATTAGTATTATGTTAAATTAATTTATTATATAAGATAATACAAATAAGTATATGTTAATGTTATGAATAAAAATTTTCAGTAAAAAGGAACTAGAACAAGTTAACTTTAAATCCTATAACACTGAATTTAATTTATAAGTACTATTATGGACTCATAATTTTTCTTATCAAAAATATATATTTGTATATGAAAAAAAGGCCTGTATCTTCAAAACTATTGATGGCATTAAAGAGAAGAAAAATTTAGGAACTGATCTACATGAAGTGAGAAACAAGTCTTCATTAAAATCTAGAGTATCTATTTCAAATTCAATATTTAGAAATTCTTAAGCAATGTTACTTTAAATTTTAATGTAGAAAAATTGCCATAAATAGGTAATTTTTGCTATATAAATAAATAAAATTTTCTGAGTTCACTAATAATTTATTGATTGAACCTGTATTTTTAAGTAAAATTAGATATTTGCAAACATAAAGTATTTATAACTAAATTAAAAGTTAGTTTTCTTAGAATTCCCAGGTAAGTTTTATTCAACATTTGCAGAAACTAATTCATTAAAAGGAGAAAAAAATGGAGTTAATTACTTAAGATTTATTTTCAATTGCTTCTTAGAAATCTATCTTAGTTTGTTCCTATTTTTAATTTTTTTAACAAAAACATTATATTACTCTTTCTTTTCTGGACAATAAGATGGGATTTGAAAGAACATATTTACATAGTGTCATTTTGTATATCATTTTTTGTTTTGTATTTCTTTATTAAGATATTACATATGTGACCTTATCGCCCCATTTCCCGCTCCCCACCCCCACTCATGCCCTGACCCACCTGGTGTCTGTGTCCATTGGTTAGGCTTATATGCATGAATACGAGTCCTGTGGTTGATCTCTCCCCCTTATCTCCACCCTTCCCTACCTTCCTTCTGAGGTTTGACAGTCTGATCCATGCTTCTCTGTCTCTGGATCTGTTTTTGTTCATCAGTTTATGCAGTTCATTATATTTCACAAATGAGTGAGATCATGTGATATTTATCTTTCTATGACTGGCTTATTTCACTTAGCATAATGCTCTCCAGTTCCATCCATGCTGTTGCAAATGATAAGAATACCTTATTTTTTTACTGCAGCATAGTATTCCATTGTGTAGATGTCTTTTATTCCGCTCATCTGCTGATGGGCACTTAGGCTGTTTCCAAATCTTAGCTATGGTAAATTGTGCTGCTATGAACATAGGGGTGCATGTATCCTTTCTGATTCGTGTCTCTAGTTTCTTGGGATATATTCCTAGAAGTGGGATCACTGGGTCAAATGGGAGTTCCATTTTTAGTGTTTTGAGGCAAGTCCAGACTGTTCTCCACAGTGGCTGCACCAGTCTGCATTCCCACCAGGAATGCACAAGGGTTCCTTTTTCTACACATCCTCGCCAGCACTTGTCATTTGTTGATTTGTTGATGATAGCCATTCTGACAGGTACGAGATGATACCTCATTGTTGTTTTGACTTGCATCTCTGGGACCATTAGTGACTTTGAGCATGTTTTCACATGTCTCTTGGCCTTCCTTATGTCCTCTTTCAAAAAGTATCTATTTAGGTCCGTGGCCCATTTTTTGATTGGGTTATCTTCCTTTTGTTAAGTTGTATGAGTTCCCTGTAAATATTGAAGATTAAACCCTTATGGGTGATAACATTGACAAATATGTTCTCCCATGCAGTGGGCTTTCTTGTTTTGTTGATGGTTTCATTTGCTGTACAGAAGCTGTTTTTTTGTTTTGTTTTGTTTTGTTTTTTGATGTAGTCCCATTTTCTCTTTAGTTTCCATTACCCTAGGAGCTGTATCAGTGAAGATATTGCTGTGGCATATGTCTGAGATTTTGTTGCCTGTGGATTCCTCTAGTATTTTTATGGTTTCCTGTCTTACATTTAAGTCATTTATCCATTTTGAGTTTATTTTTGTCCATGGTGTAAGTTGGTGGTCTAGTTTCATTTTTTGGCATGTATCTGTCCAATTTTCCCAACATCATTTATTGAAGAGACTGTCTAGACTCCATTGTATGCTCTTGCCTCCTTTGTCAAACATTAATTGAGCATAGTGATTTGGGTCTATTTCTGGGTTCTCTATTCTATTCCATTGGTCTATATGTGTGTTCTTGTGCCAGTACCAGGCAGTTTTGAGAACAGTGGCTTTTTTTTAATACAGCTTGATATCTGGTATTGAGATCCTTCCTACTTTGTTCTTTCTCAGTATTGCTGCAGCTATTCGGGATCTTTTGTTTATTCCAGATTATTTTTTTGGAGAGCTCATTCTAGGTCTGTGAAATATACCGTTGGTATTTTAATGGGGAGTGCATTGAATCTGTAGATTGCTTTGGGTAGTATGAACATTTTAATGATGTTGATTCTACCGATCCATGAACATGGTATGTTCTTCCATCTGTTTATGTCTTCCTTTATCTCTTTTTTCAGTGTCCTGTAGTTTTCTAAGTACAGTTCTTTTACCTCCTTAGTTAAGTTTATTCCTAGGTATCTTAATTTTTTGGTGCAATGGTAAATGGGATTTTTTTTTAATCTCTCTTTCTGTAAGTTCACTATTGGTGTATAAAAATGCCATAGATTTCTTGGCATTAATTTTGTATTCTGCTACATTGCCAAATTCATTTATTAAGTCTAATAATTTTTTGATGGAGTCTTTAGAGTTTTCTATGTACAGTATCATGTCATCTGTGAATAATGACAGTTTTACGTCTTCTCTTCCAATTTGGATCCCTTTTACTTCTTCTTCTTGTCTAATTGCTATGGCTAGCACTTCTATTACTATGTCCAACAGGAGTGGTGAAAGAGGGCATATATCATTTTAATATTATCATATTTATTTTAATTTATAAAGAACATGTGGTGTATACTCCTAAAATATTATCTTGAAAATTTTAAAAAAGTAAGGTTACAGACACAAAAGTGTAATAATTAAAGAAATTATATATTTCTATTAATGTGTTCTTTATATAATAACTGAACACCTCAGAAATACAGAGTGATATTTAAATTCAGCTGGGACATTGTGAATATCAGAGTTTTATTAATGATTTAAGCATTGTTGACATGTAATTGGCATTTATTTTTAATATACTAGCAAAAACACTTAACAGAATACAGGATGATTTTCAGTATGTTTCTCACACAATCATAGTACTTCCTGTGAGCAGTAGTTACCTGTGAAGCAATCTTTTTGCTTTTACTCTATCTCTAATTTCTTTTGTCTAAAATGACTTAACACAGCATAAGTTTACTTTATTTTACTTACAAATATAAAAGAAAAGTCTTTCTGCTTTATGAAATATTTTTCTTTCTTCCATATATCTTTCCAAACTAACAAAAGCAATGCATATCAGAGTCGATGTTAATCTTGCATCCCTCTAGACTTTTAGTCAGGTAAACATAAAATCTGCATATTATAATTACTACAAATCTTGAAAGGTTAATTTGGATATAATTTTTTTTAATGGATCATCTGTTCAACTTGGAAAGCAATGATAATTTTGCATTGTCTCATGTCTCTCATCAAAAACCTCCTACCAAAAAAATTTCAAATTCTGCCTCCCAGAAATCAGGCAATTTCAAGCTCTACTAAGTCACTTAATACATATATTCAAAATTAATCGTTTTACATCATAAAATAGGTTAATTCTTAACACAGTTAAACAAGCTTGGATAATTTCCATGATTGTAGTATGTTTATATATTACCGCCTTTTTTTCTTTATTTTTTTTTCAAAAAGAGCTTATAAAAACTCCTTGAAGATTTAATTTAACTAAAAATAAGTTAAATTATTTGAAAAATGTTTATGTCTTTGAGGCTATATTCATATTTATTATTATAAAAATTTATAAGGCACAATGCTATATTTTCAATCTATTATAGCAGTATTGTTATATATGGTTAAAATATTATAAACAGTTTGTATTCCTATATTCCTAATCTCTTCAATAAAGTTTTAATGAATATCAATCAGTCTTTCTTAACCTATCTAATAAAGAGGAAACATGCAAATTGACCATCACGCCATGACAAAGATGGCAGTGTCCCTAGCCACAAGATGGCGGTGTCCAGTCCCCTCAGCCCTGTTGGAGTCCCCCAGTCCTTTCAGCCCCACCAGGGGGCGGGGGTGGCAGGCGCACAGTGGGGCTGGACCCGCCCTCAGCCCCCCAGCTGCCCAGGGCCGGCCCAAGGCACAGGAAAGCCTCCAATGGCAGCTGCCCAGCTGACACCCAAGGAGCAGGCAAGCCTCTGATGGCGGCTGCCCAACAGCCCAGAGCTGCCCGAGGCTCAGGTAACCAGGGCAGGCCGAGGCTTGCACTGCAGGCAGTGGCAGAAGCAGAGGTGTGATGGGGGTGTCGCCTTCCCCTGATCGCCAGGTCGCCTCCCATCCCTGAGGGCTCCCGGATTGTGTGAGGGGGCAAGCCAGGCTGAGGAACCCCTCCCCTCCAGTGCATGAATTTTCATGCACCGGCATGTAGTTAAATGATAAACTTCTATAAAAATACTAATTGCATATTCTAGAATTTCCCCATAAGTATGTTTAGTTTTTTGAAGATATGACAATGTTTCTATTGAGGTTTTGAGAGAGATGCTTCTGGCTGACATTTATCAAGATAATATAGTTGATCTTCTTAAGTTTTCTGAAAAAATCTTTTTGAGATAATTAGAACACAAAACTGAGTAAGACACTAATTTTTTTAGTATTGTGCTAAAAATAAATTGTGATATAACAAAAGCCACAATTTCTCAGAGTTTCAATTTCCATAAAAAATAAGTTTGATTGGATAATTTCTAAGTTTTGGAGAGTGTTAGAATTCTAAAAGAAGATTATTTTATTGATATGAGCTACCTTTATTAGGTAGCTCAATATTACAAAATTGGACTTCAGTTTAAATATTATAATAATTATACATTAATTTATTTACCTACTTTTCAGATGTTTTATTGTTATTCTACAAACAACTAAAACAAAATCCTGTTTTTTTTAAACAGGTATCAAAAGGTTTGAGATGCCGTTTTTGTTTTTTTGTGTGTGTGTGTTTTGTTTGTTTTTTCAGAAAATTAGATCTTACTGTTCCTTTTCTCTTCTTAATTGAAAGTGGTATTAGTAAGGATGCCTAGAACAGGGATATTATGTGTTTTGAAGTACTAGTCATTAGGAAAATATTAAAACATTGATAGCATTTAGAGAAAAACAAAAAAATATATAAGCATTATTTTTAGAACAATATTTTCTATTTCAGTACTATAGCTATTACAGTTCATTCTTTAACTCCATTAAGAAAGACTAAGTATACCTGATTCATACCTTAGGATTGCATAGCACTCATGGTAGGCACTAAATACATGGTTAATAAATGATATTATTAATTTGGAGTTGCTTACTTCTCTTGCAGTATATAGTGAAAAAACAACAACTCTCAAGTGTCTTCAAACTCTATCTTCTTCTTATGCTCAAGTTCAATTCTTTTTAAACTAGGAAAATGAACAAAACAAAAGTATACCTTCCTTCTAGATACCTTTCTCCATGCTGTCTCCTCCTCAGTCTTCTCTCCATCTGGCTCTGAAGATGGTCTTGCCAAGGCTCAGGACCTTCAGAGTAAGCCAGGCGTGGTCCAAGAATCCCCACTAGTGTGGTCCTTCCCCGGTCACAACCATCCTAAAGGACACCAACCAGACCCATGCATCAAATGTAGAAGATTGGTGAGGCATTCAGGCCATGAACTCTCCTCTTTATTGAACTTCTCACTCAAGAGCTTGCATATAAAATTTAGTTTTCTCACCCTCTTTGGGGTGGGTAGTTAGGAACTAGGGAAATAATGTTCCCCTACAGAGCTCTAGCTCGGTGGTTCTCAATCCTGGTGTCATACTGTAACCACCTGAGGAGCTTCAAACAAATGCCACTATTAAGCCCTGCACATACATACACACACACAAAAGTTGACAAAATTGATCTAGGAAGAGGCACTGATATTCTCATATGTAGCCAATGTTATAATCACTGTCTAAATTGCAAGCAATCTGGAATAGCTGCTAAAAATCATCATCATCATCATCATCATCATCATCATCATCATCATCATCATCTAAGGCAGTGATGGGCAACCTTTTGAGCTTGGTGTGTCAAACTTCGCCAAAAAACTGAGCATAACTCGGGTAGTGTGTCACTTTGAGGAAAAAACATTATTTCGCAAATGTTTCATCCTCAGGAGCAGCAAATGTTTCATCCTCGGCATGCGGCCGCTTCAGCGGCCACGTGTCATCAGAAATGGCTACGCGTGTCAGTGCTGACACGCGTGTCATAGGTTCGCCATCACTGATCTGAGGACAACTAAAGAACCATATCTAAAGCTCATTATCTTCCTCCTTGCCTTATACTAGTAGGTATGGGCATGATTTTATTTTTTCTACTGACTCATTATAAAGGTTTGGCAACTGTTATCCACATGGTATTGGAAGTTGTGAATTTGAACAGCAATAACTCCCTGAACTACTGCAAGAATATGGCTGAGTGGATGCTACATGTGGTTATACAAGTACTCTCTCACATGCATGCTTTATCCATTGAGAATTGTTTTTCACCTCACTTTTTATTTTCATCAAAGTAAACCTAATATATTATTCCCCATCATTGCTTTATGGTTAAAAAGGAAAATATAAAACATTGGTTTATACAGTAAGTACTCATTTAACATGATCAACTGGTTCTGTGACTTTAAACAAAACCACATATGACTTTAAACAAAACCAGTTTTACCGTAGGCTAATTGGTATGGCATCTCATCAATGTTAGAACAAAACAATGTTGAACCAAATATCGTTATTTGAGGACCTGTTGTATATTGTCCTGTGCTGAAAAAAAAAAATGAAGTAAATACACAGAAATTGTCTTTCCTCCCTTATCTTTCCTACTGCATGTTTTTAAAACAGTGCATACACTTACATAGGTTTACCTTACTTTTCACTTCTACTTTTAATTGAAGATTTTCCCACCATGAGAGTTTAAGATCATAGTCCCATAATTGTAGAGTGACTAGTGTAATACATAATACAAGGGAAAACTTGTTTTTTCAGAGTCATATTTGATTGTGTATCCAAATTTTATTCATTATTAGTCATGACTGCTAAACCCAAAACTTAACTTACTCTTTTTAAATATGATGCATAAGCATTTTATAAAAAAAAAAAAAAGAAAGAATGAACCTGGTATTTTTCTGTATTGCATTCACTTGAAAAGTGTTTTTTGTTTTTATTCCCATAGCGTGGTTTTTTTTAAAAGAAATACTTCTGTCACTATTGACTATATATATTCTCTGTATGCTTAGGTTGATCTATATAATTTATCACCATAGTTTTATTGGTAAACCTACTTCTCAAAAAGTTGGAAAACATTACCAATGTCACCTAAAAAATTCAATAAAAAGGTTTAAGCAAAGTTGGAAAAATGTTATATATGAACAGATTTATCACTGGATTCTAATAAAACAAAAGAGCTCAAATTTGCCTTCTAAGTGCACTGAGTTTGTACATTAACTCAATCAATCAGTCAGTCATTTAGTCAATAAAGGTTAATTGAGTACTAGACTCTGCATATGATTAGTTTTGGTGCCAGAAAAACTAACAATACCAATACATTCAAGAATGCAGTAATGAAATTTCTACACTTATTGTATTTGTAAACTGTTAAACTTAAAGCCTAATTAATCAAACATTTTAAATTAGTAAATAACTCAAGCTCTCCTTCTAATAGTAAAAGTCAAGTCAACAAACCCAATTTCTTTTTCTCCACAGCCTGCCATTTAACAATTGGTAATGCTTATAAATTTGTGGAATCACATATATCCATCTTGGATTCATGTAGAGAAATGAGAGATCAATTCTCACAATGCATATAATTCAAAATCAGTTTTGTCATGAAAATCTTCCATTGTTTCCTATTACGGAGTATAAATTGTATAAAAGATGTACAGCAAACTTTCAGTGTCAAAACTCACATTCATATATATTGTTAAAAATAAGACAGCAGCCCCCAAATGGAGCTGCTTATGCTACTCCCCATGTCACCAACTGAGACTTAATTATAGTTCTGACACCCCCAGAAATAAAAACTTAAGTCAGGCATTCAGGAATAGCCTAATGAGCACTATTCAGGTAACCTACCTGACAGACCCCCGCCTTTCCCAAAAAGAAAGTAACCTTGCAATAACCAATCCATTTTTTTGTCTAGTATAACTTTCTTGTTCCTGCTCCCTTCTGCCTATAGGTGGGACAATACACAAAACCTATAACTCCCCTGTGCCTACCAGAGCATATGGTCCTTGCTACTGAAGATATACCTGAAGTTCTAATTATAATTTTATCACTTTACTAGCTGTAAAAATTTGTGGAAATTTTCTAACGCAATTTGTGATACCATTGCAATTAGCTAATTATTAATAACTAGAGGCCCAGTGCACAAAAATTCGTGTACTTGGGTGGGGGGGTCCCTCAGCCCGGCCTGCGTCCTCTCACAGTCCAGGAGTCCTCAGGGGATGTCCTACTGACATTTGCGGGAGGAGACCGGATGGGCCGATCAGGGGATAGTGCCGGCCCTCCCCCCATCGCCCCTCTGCAGCCACTGGTTGCTGCCCCCCCCGCCCATCACCGTTCCCTCCCTCTGCCCGCCAGCACATGCTTTGGCTGGCCTGGCACCATTTGCACGCTGCACCCGCACCCTGCCTACTGGTCATTCTGCTGTTCGGTTGATTTGCATATTACGCTTTCATTATATAGAATAGGAAAGGAGCAAAGGGAAGGGAATACATTATAGGCATATTCCCTGCAAAATATTGGGGGAAGGGGACTGGACAAAGAGAAGGCAGACATGTGCCCAGTAAAGTTGTGATGATGAGGGAAAGTGCTTACTGTCAGTCACACCTGGAAACAGAGGTCAGAGTCATTGGGCAGAATGGGCATGGCCAGTGCTAGCCCATGAAGATTTGGGATGCTTAACCCTCTAAACAAAGGAGTTCACTCTCATGCCCTTGGCTGCATTACACTTGACTCCTGGCTTGTGGGGCTTCTTTGCTCCTGCTTCCCTGCATTTGCCCACATGGCGCACAGCCATCTGGATCCCACACATGATGAATGGACTAAAACTAGTCTGATGCTGTACTGTACCTATCTCCAACATAGAAAGGAAACTGTGGACACTGACTTTGCTTCTCTTTTGAAACCCTAGCTACACTTCTTTTATGACTAGACTAGGGAAATGGGGCTTTAGAAACCCAGGGATTTAATTCTACACAAATAAAAATCACTCATCCTCCCATGCAAATCTCAGAAAATTCTTTTTCTTGGGATATCATAAGAACTCTCCCCCTACCCCAGTAGCACCCAGTGAGAAAGAGCACCCCTAACTTCATCCAATTTCATTTGCATCTCAGTTTTCCATGTGAACAAAAAGGGGTCTATAAAAAGTAAACCCACAGAGTCATCTGGTCAAAAATTCCTAATTGGACAGGTCATGACAGGTAGTCATGCTCCAGGCACATTAATTTTTTAGTGAAAGTTTTATATTTGCCTTAAGCAAGCCCTGCCCATTGTTCTTGTGCATCTAGTTTAACACACCTTAGAACTACAAATAATGACCCTCAAGAGAGCATGTAATTTTAAGTATCCAAACCCCGCTTTGGCCTTGATTCCTTTCCCTTCATGAAATTTTCTTTAACTTTCCTTCCTTGATTTCAAATGCATGAAAGAAACTGCAAAACTGTCATTCTCCAAAGCATTTGAGATCATGCTTCCTGGCAATTGTCATCAGTTTGGCTCAAATAAATGCTTATAAAAATTCTCTACAGGTTTAGATGTTTGTTACATCGACACTCATTCATAAAAGATGAATTTAAATTCCTAGAATTAAACCATTAAATACCTGCAAGATGTGTGTCACTTATTAAGCATTCAAAAAAAATGGTAGCTATTACAGGAGAAGATCTATTTTTTTTGGCATCTTTGCTCTAAATTCTATCAGGCACATGATATTTCCATTTTTTTCAATTGCCAAAGTGTTCTATATCTTATTATCTTCACAATACACAAAATATAAATATTTACCTCTCTCCTTCTTACAATAAATATTTTCAGCATTTGGGTCATATGGTTTTTGCACCAACTATCAACTCTGTCATTGTATCACAAAGCAGCCATAGATAACATAAATCAATAGTCATGGCTATCCTACATAATAAAGAGTTAATATGCAAATTGACTGTCACTCCAACACACAAGATGGCCACCCCATGTGATCAAAGATGGCCACCCCCATGTGGACACAAGATGGCAGCCACAAGGTGGCCTGCAGGGGAGGGCAGTTTTGGGTGACCAGGCCAGCAGGGGAGGGCAGTTAGGGAGGACCAGGCCTGCAGGGGAGGGCAGTTGGGGTGGACCAGGCCTGCAGGGTAGGAAAGTTGGGGGGGACTAGGCCTACAGGGGACGGCAGTTAGGGGTGACCAGGCCAGCAGGGGAGGGCAGTTGGGGGCAACCAGGCCTGCAGGGGAGGGCAGTTGGGGGTGACCAGGCCAGCAGGGGAGGGAAGTTAGGGGTGACCAGGCCAGCAGGGGAGGGTAGTTAGGGGCAATTGGGCCAGGAGGGGAGCAGTTAGGCATCAATTAGGCTGGCAGGGGAATGGTTAGGGGGTGATCAGGCAGGCAGGCAGAAGTGGTTAGGGGCAATCAGGCAGGCAGGCAGGTGAGCAGTTGGGAGCCAGCAGTCCTGGTCCCAGATTGGAGAGGGTGCAGGTTGGGCTGAGGGACACACACTTCCCCATGCACCAATTTCGTGCACCGGGCCGCTAGTCTACATTATAAAAGGCCAGGGGCCATCATGACCTAAATGACCAGACAGACGACAGGTCACCAGGAAATGCATGGAGCACCTCTAGGTCCCTCCCCCCCCCCCCCCCGGACAAAGCCATGTTGGTGGGGGCTGAGGCAGAGGCAGTTAGGGGGCAATCAGGTTGGCAGGAGAGGGCAGTTGGGGGCGTGATCAGGCCTGCAGGCAAGGGCAGTTGGGGATGACCAGGCCGGCAGGGGACAGCAGTTGGGGGCAATTAGGCTGTCAGGGGAGAGCAGTTAGGGGTGATCAGGCTGGCAGGGGAGCAGTTAGGGGTGATCAGGCAGGCAGGCAGAGGCAGTTAGGGCCAATCAGGCAGGCAGGCAGAGGGGTTGGGTTCGATCAGGCAGGCAGGCAGGCAGGTGAGTGGTTAAGAGCTAGCAGTCCCAGATTACTCCTGGAGACTGAAATTAGAAGATCACATTTTTTAAATCTGTCACAAAATAATTTCCTTTTAATTTTTTCAATCATTTAAAAATCTAAAAAACATTCTTAGCTCATTAAATGTACAAAAATAGGTTGCAAGCTTTATTTGGCCATCAGGATACAATTTGCCAAACACTATATTAGCTTATTGTTTATTTTATGTTAACAACCAACTTACAAGTTGGTGGCTGCTCAATCAGCCTGGCTTCTTAAGTGACCATGTTTGAGATCCCCCATTGCTGTCTGCTAATGGGGTTACAGTATAAATTAGAATGTTTAATTAAACAAGGAGGCCATTAGACTGAGGTGGCTTTAATGCCTTATAATCTACATAAACAAACTCAAAACTAAGCCTGTATGTGGCCTCAACGTTAAGAAATCAAAACCTAAGGACAATCAATCACAAACAGCCAAATAGGCTTTTCCAAATACTTAAGGTATAGTCAAGCAAATCATTTCCTGGCTTTGCTTCTTATATTCTTCTATCAGTGGAAAACTCCTAACCACTTCCAGCTTGTTTCTGCTGGACTGGAATATATTTTTGCTCAAATAAACTTGATACTTCTCATATAAGTCAGTTTATCTTTTAACAGAATTAAATTTGTTTAGGAACACTGATACCATTGTAATTAACCTAGTTATTAATAACAGGAAAGAAATAAAGAGAAGGCCAAATAGTATAGCAATGTCATTTGGGCAACTTTACCAGAAAATTGCAGCATTACATTTCCCAGGGAGCCTCCTGACTATTCCCTGCAGATTTCTGGGGGAAGGGACTGGATGGGAAAGAGAACAGACACATGCCCAGTAAGTTGGGGTGATGTTGGGAAGGTACTTTCTTGTCAGTTACACCTGGGAACAGGTCATTGGTCAGAATGGGTATGGCCACTGCAGGAATATTTAAGTCCCTGAACAAACAAGTCATTCTTGGTTCCTCTTGGGCACTTGGTGCTCTTGGCTGTCTTGGGACTCTTGTTGTAGGAGGTGTGCTCTCTCGGCTCCCCTGCATTCACCCACATGGCCCCACACAAAATGGACTAATGAACTGCAACTAGTGTGATACTGAACTAGACCCAGCTGCAACATGGAACAGAGGCTATAGACATTGGCTTTGCTTTTAGCTTTTAGCTCTACTAAACCCAGTTTCACTTCTTCTATGACTGGAATAAGGGACATGGGACTTTGGAAACGCAGAGATGTAATGCCACGCAAATAAAAATCATTCATCCTCCTGTGTGAGTCTTAGAAAATTCTTATTCTCAAGATCATAAGCACTCCACCCCCAGCACTCAGTAGGGAAAGGGATACCCTACTTTCCCCAATAATAACATGAATATGGGGTCACTTGTGATGTGATATATAAATATACATACACATATGTGTGTATATGTATATATATATGTATACATATATGTATATGTATGTATGTATATACATATACGATCAAGATTTGTATATGTATATATATATACATATATATATATGTATGTATATATGATCAAGATTTGGTTTCAAGTGTTGCATTTAATTTTAAAGATAAACATATTGCAAAATATGACTTCATCCCTGGCCAATTTGGATTGGTTGTTAGAGCTTCAGTCTGGGCACCAAATGGTCTGGGTTCAATTCCTGGTCAAGGCCGTATAACTGGGTTGCAGGCCTGATCCTAGCTTGTGTTGGGGCATGTGCAGAAGGCAATTGATTGATGTGTCTCTTACACTGATGTTTCTCTCTCTCTCTTCCCCCTCCTTCCCTTCCACTCTCTCTAAAAAATAAATAAATAAATAAATAAAAATAAAACAAAAAATAAAAAATCAATGGGAAAAATATCCTCGGATGAGGATTAACCAAAAAGAAACCCCAATAACAATAATAATAACAATGACTGCAACATAACTTTAAAAATTATTGTGGTCTTATTTACTTTTTATAACCACATCATTGGTCTACAAATTTTATAGGGCCTAAAAGTCCAGAAAATAAATATAAATGTCAAATGTCATATTTAGAGAGAGATGTTTGGCTGACAAATTTTAAAATTGCTAATGTAAACTAAAATAATTCCATTATATACAGTAAGCTCCAATCAGAAAGTCTAAAGCAAGTCAATTGTGGTCTGTAAGAAATTCTGTCAATTGTTTCTTCATACAAACAAATGCAAATAAATGACACTTGGGGTTAATTTTTCTTATCTACAAATAATTCTTATATTGCTCTAAAGGACTTGAGGTCTGGGGCCTTGAAGTAATGCAATTGTGAATCTATGAGTTATTTTGCCTTTCCTGTGCCCTAATTTGCTGCTCAAAGTCCACTGACGTAAATTGCATTGAAAGGATACACTCTTGATTTAAGGAAATGAAAGGGCAAACAAGCAACCACCACACACTTTTCATACCTTTTACCACTCAACCAATTGCACTCAATCTGTTGCTAGAAATGCTGTAGTTCTACTTCGCCCTAAATCACTGGTATTCAAAGGTTTATTACACATTCACACTCATTTATCATTTGCAAGAAATCTAATTGAGAGAATTTACAGTTGGTAGAATGCTTCATTTAAATTGTACATGTTTAATAAAAGCTTTTTAAGTTACTAATCTCAGCTCAGGAAACAACAAAAGTGCTTGCGGGTTAAAGAATAAAACATAGCAGGTAAATGTTATGGTGTGACATTTCCTTATAATGTTTCCAAGTAACAGCATTTACTGGCTTTGAATTGTTTTTACACAGCTCACATGCTCTGCTGGAAAAATTCAGCCTATTAGTTATACCATGTGACAGAAATGTGATGGTAGACTTACTCCTCAGTCAAAATGCTGTGGTTAGCTGAAAATTGTGTCAATAATTATTGCACTGTAGGGGAAAGCCCAAAATAACATCTCAAGTGAAATAATCTTGAGCATATTCTCATAAAATAAATAAATCTAATTAAATAGTAGAAACTGACTTTAGTCTGTTGCTCTGCAGTCATTTTAAAATGTGATTCTGATTTTCACTTGCATTATTGAACTATATGCATTGTTTATGGGATGGTACTGCACAGAGGGAACTCATTTTACACAAATAACTCTTGTTGCTATTTAACCTTATGTTTCAAAGAAAATGTGAAACCATGTAGAAAAGGAGACCAAAATGTTGAGGTTCAAAATATGGCAAGAATAAACTTCAAAGAACCCAGCTACGTCAGCATATGAAGTCTTCCCTCTGGCTTGATGTGCTGGAACTGTTTAGCCACATAGCAGGAAGAAGAATTAGACAGTGCTCATGAATAATGCTACAGGGCAAAAATGAAATCTGTGGACCAGCTCTTTTAGTAGAAAGTTGATAAAACCTGCCTGACTTTTCAATACTTAGCAGATGGCAGTGCCTCACTATTTTCCTTAACTTGGTAGATTAAATGCTAGTCCTACTGCATGACAAGGAGCAACTTTTAAACTCCATTGCTTCTAAATAAGCTCTTTACTGCCATGAAAGATGCTAATTCACTGTTAACACCTAGCTCATCTGAGTGAGTATATATATATATATATATATATATATATATATATATATATATATTCATATATAAATTTTTTTAAATAAGCTATGAAACACATTAGTGTATTATGACAGTGAAGCAGGAATTTTGGGGGGCATAGGCAGGCTTAGGGATTTTTTAGAATTGGGGTCCATGGGAAAAACACAGGGCTACAGACTAGAAGAAGGTACATTTTCATAACACAAGGAAGCCAGGTGCAGTTACATCTCCATAAGACAAGGGAGCAGCAACAGTTGTATTTCCATAAGACAAGGGAACGGGAAGTAGCCAAGAAAGGTCATATTTACAAAATAAAGAGAAGGAGGAGAAGAAAGCCTAGAGGGAATAGGAAAACAATAAGGAAGGAGGGGGAAGAACCTCACACATCCCCTGTGAGGTTCAACCTTTGAGCCCAGGAGTTACTATAGTAACCAACTTGAAGGGGAATACTGACCAGTCAGAGGGGTTATCAAGGCACCAGGATCTGCAGCCTTTATAAGCTGTTGGGAAGAGGAACTCCGTGGGACTTTTCCCCCTCCCTACTTGGGAGTCTATTCTGTGGGACCCTTCTCCCCCTCCCCACGTGGGAGTCAGTTCTGTGGGATTCTTTCCCTCTCCCCATGTGGAAGTCTGTACTTGTTCTTCAATATATCTCTACCTTTGCTATACCACTTTCTGTCTGTGGATTCATTCTTCGATTCCAGCGGACAAAGAATCCGGGTTCCAGTCCAAAAATTCAGTATCAACAGGACAATTTGTCCTTCCCTTGGAATGGAATATACAGTGGACGAAATGAATCATTCCATAAACAGATGGCCAAAATTACTGAAATGGAAAAATATTAATGAAAATATACTCACTGATTAGACTGTGAGACAGAATTTCTCTAAATAAAATATTGAGTTTTGATTTTAATAACTGATTCAGATTCCCTTGTCTCATATACATTTTAGAAAGCTGGAAGAGGAAGGATGAAGGGAAGTTCTTTGGCCACATGAAGGATAGTATTTCAAACACGGATCAAATGTTTGATGATGTAAAATTAAGGGGTTCCCCTCCAAGGTCCTATCTCTGCCTTGCCATGGAATAAGTCCAATCTTGTCTTAAGCAGGGCCAGAATTAAGGCCACTGCCCAGAGTCTCTGCTCCATATTAAAGTCCAGTCCAGTATCTGGCTAGCTTAGCTTGTGTTCCCAGCTGCAGTCCATTGCATGTGGGGTTCACATGGCCATGGGCCATGCAGCTGCTTAAGACCACATGTCTATGGAGAGAGAACATGTGAACACACTCAAGTGTGGGTCATGGAGCAAGAGAGCAAGAGGGAACAAGGAACACCAGAGAAAGGATACTCTCTACCTGGGAATTTTAACCTTCCAAGATTTTGTATACTTCTGATGAGGTCCACCTCCTAGCCAATCCATTGTTCCCCAGGCTAGACAGACCAGCAAGCACTTTCCCTAGGTCACCCTGACTTCACTGCGCATATGCTCATCTCCCCCTTTGTTGGATCATTTCCTCAGGCGAATTGCAAGGAATGGACTGGTGGTTCCCTGAGGAGCATGAAGTTGCCCAGATAATCATCCTTATGTCTGGCCTCCCCTTTGCTCTCGTCCATTACTATTAACTAGCTAATTACAATGATAACACTAGGAAATATCAAATAGCTTGCACAACTGCATTCTCATCCCTCCCTATTTTTGTCTGTATAACTGAGAAGGCTAAAAAGGGCTAATTCCAATGTAACCCTGATATTTGGGGGATAGTGATCTGAATCCATGCCAGCAAGCTCAGTGTACATTCTTGATAACCTATAATTAAGTCCCTATCTCCTTCCTAGATACTGGTCTTGCAGAACCTGTTACTGTGAACAGTGCATTGCCCCGGAGGGAGGGTTATTAACGTTGGTGCCAGGCCAGACCATCAGATATGGCCTCGAGACCCCCAAAACCTGGGGGCCTTCTTGCAAGGCCAGCAAAAAGGACCAGAAGCATAATCCGTGTTTGTGGGACAAGGACCACAGGGAGATATAAGGGAGGGCCCCATGCATGTTCCTTCACTCAGATTTGGAAGGCTGTTCCCTGAGTCTGCCGGCGTATTAAACAGTGCCCCTCCATTTCTTTGAAGCGTCCTTGGTTTTCTTTGGTCTTCTGCAACATAACCACTGTAGGTTTAAGAGAGATAAGGAATTCACCCACTTTCTCTGAAAACTGAGTGTAACTTTTTCATTTCATTAGTCCATCATTAGTTTCTTCACTATTTGTGCATTTTCCTATGATGCATTCATTTCTTAACTATTTGTGTATTATTCATATCAATTGATAAAGATATCCTTGTATTCCAGTGATGGTACACTTATCATTACTCCTGCTTAGAATACATGTGCATATTCATTTTATATTGTTCTGTAAGAAATTACTACACATTTACTCCGAATCTTTCTGAACTCCCCTTCACCCTCATCTCTCTTCTGTCACTGCCATCTCCACATCTGTTGCATTTCTCAGACCCCAACTAGAGAAACTTTTCTTCTTTTAAGGACTCAAGTGTTTAGTGGGCCTACCCAGATAATCAAGAATATCTTCCCATTTTAAAGTCAGTGTGTTAGTAATTTTGATTCCAACTATACAGTCAGTCTTTTCATTGCAGCACCTGCTTGAGTTAATAATCAAGGGATAGGAGTCTTGGGGAAAACATCTTTG
The DNA here is from genome assembly GCF_951640355.1 of Cnephaeus nilssonii. Classification (NCBI taxonomy): domain Eukaryota; kingdom Metazoa; phylum Chordata; class Mammalia; order Chiroptera; family Vespertilionidae; genus Cnephaeus; species Cnephaeus nilssonii. The sequence continues at coordinate 77,194,971 of NC_137072.1, read as the reverse complement.
GAACTCTGTCTACCATTAAATAATAAGACCTTCTGTCAGTATGCATTATCATAAAGAGAGAAGCAGTTTAATCATAGTTTTATATTGTAGGCGCTCTAATTATCTTCATGTTATAGATGGAAAAATCTAATGTGGTTTAAGTTATTACCCAACATTCTTTATTTAGAAAGACATGGAACAGGAATTCAACCTATATCTATATGATTCTAGAACACATAGTCCTCCTCAAATACAGCCATACCTCAGAGATATTGTGGGGTGGGTTCCAGACAACCACAACAAAGTGAACATCACATAAAGCAAGTTGTAATATGTTTGTAGGTGGAGGGTCTTGCCTTGCATTTGTAAAAACAAACAAACAAACAAAAACACACATACCACCTCTGTGAAGAACAATAAGGTGAAGTGCAATAAAATGAGGTCTGCCTGTAATGACATGAATGGCAATGTCAAAGCATGTTACCCCTTAATGAGCAGGTATCAAGACAGTAGTTCTAAATTAACCTTGTTAAGCATCTATTTTTTAATTCAGATTATGGATAAAGTACCTGAACCAGTCCTTTATAGCACAGTAAATATTAGTTTCCCACGTGGAAATACATGCATTTGAAACTATTGCTGGTTCTTTAATTTTTTGTTTGTTTGTTTGTTTGTTTTTGCTGTTTAGAGAACAAAATAATCAATTCTCAAATTAAAAGAGAAATAACAAAATTCTATTTATATTTATATACATTATATAGATTTTAAAGCATTTATTATCAGGAAAAAAATTAAATGTGTTTCCCAATATCAAAATTACAATGCTGTGATTCTTTAAAAGGCATATATTATTTTAGTAATTAAGTAATAATTAAAAGGATAACCACTTTAATGATGCTAAATAAAGTAGTAGCAAGATTTTAAACATTAATTGTGCATCAGTGAGTTAAAGTTAATCAAGTAGCTTTTAAGGCAATTTCATATTTGTAATACTGTCAAACATGAACTTCAGCTTCTATTTTTTATTATTATTTATTCTAGAAGTTTTAATCAGATATGAGTAAATCAAAACACAGAATGAGGACTCTCATAGATAAGAATCTGCAAACACAAATTAAAAAGAGGGAGAGTTGGCAGTATGAATTTAACTAACACACATAATCAAAGTATAAAATTTGTTAATATATTTGCATATATAGTCAAGCTGTATAATTCAAGATCATATAGATTTTAAACATGAATAGTGTCTAAAACTGTTTTTTATGATTCAATGAATATATTGGATATTGGAGAAAGTTACCTATAGATAACTGATTATAAATGTATAGCCTTTAGAGTAATTTAAAATCCAAGATTGCAAAATTTTTCAGAAAAAATAAAAACTCAACATGTTTTCTACCTTTTCAAGTTCAGAGCTGACTACATATACAGATATTGTCACCCGAATATTTGAACTATAATTTTTTTAATATATCTTATTGATTTTTTACAGAGGAAGGGAGAGGGATAGAGAGTTAGAAACATCGATGAGAGGGAAACATCGATCAGCTGCCTCCTGCACACCCCCTAATGGGGATGTGCCCGCAACCAAGGTACATGCCCCTGACCGGAATCGAACCTGGGACCTTTCAGTCTGCAGGCCGAAGCTCTATCCATTGAGCCAAACCAGTTTTGGCTGAACTATATTTTTTTTAAAAAGAAAAAATATATATATATATATATATAAAAGTTTGTTCATTTTTATTTTAATCCTCACCTAAGGATATGCTTATTGATTTGAGAGAGACAGAAACATCGATATGAGAAAGAACATCGGTGGGTTGCCTTCCATATGTGCCCAGACCAAGGATAGAACCGACAACCTAGGTAGGTGCCCTGACCAGGAATCTACCACCTTTCAGTGTATGAGACCACCTGCTAAGATAGATCAATCAGCTGCCTCCCATTCTTACCCTAACTGGGGATTGAACCTGCAACCTAGGTATGTGGCCTGACCTGGAATCAAACCTGCAACCTTTTGGTTGCTCCCACCAATGATGCTCCAACCAACTGAGCCACCTGGCCGGGTCTGTTCATTTTTCTTGAGACTCATAAAAGCTAGTTAGATTTAATATACAGAATCAATTGGTCAACATGCTATTTGTCATTATTTGTTACGTAGAATTTGTATCCCTGCTCTTTTAAATTGTAGGTCTTATCAAATTCAAGGGGGGAAAATATGCAACTAAGGCAAATTATTTACAAAAAATAGAAATGAATTATATAAATAGAAATTAAACACACTAAGGATTCTCCTAATTATTGGCAGATTCAATTTTTAAATGCTATTAATTCACAAGAAAGATATTCTTTGGATTTAATAGTATTTTAGGTACAAAATCTATAATAATAAAAGCATAATATGCTAATTAGACTGGACGTCCTTCTGGACGACCTTCCAAACAAAACTGGGGCTTCAAGGGAAGCCCGGGTCCCGGGTGCCAGAGGGAAGCTGGTGCAGGCAGCCAGGGGAAGGAAGTCCTACTCCTGCATGAATTTCATGCATCGGGCCTCTAGTATAAGATAAAATTTAAAGGTTTTTCTAGAACATTTTATATACTTAATGAGTTTGGATTTTTTTTCATTGATTTTAGAGAGGAAGGAAAAGGGAGAGAGAGAAAAACATCAATGATAGAGCGAATCATTGATCAGCTGTCTCCTGCATGCCCCACACTGGGGATTGAGCCTGCCACTAGGAATGTACCCTGAGCAGGAATCAAACCAAGACCTCCTGGATCATAGGTACAAGCTCAATCACTGAGCCAGACCAGCCGGGCAATGTGCTTGGATTAAACACCTATTATAACGTTAAAGATTTGGCATTTTTTCATATTAAAAAAACAAACAAACACATTTCTACCACAGGAAAATCAGCTGGGGCAAAGTCAACCCTGAGCATGAGCCAAACTTTTCTACTTTAGCTGAGTGTGATTGTTAAATTATTTCCAGGCCACCCATCTAGTTTTCTGACGAGTGAGATTTTTTTCCCCTCTATGCTAAAGCCAGAAGTTATTCAAAGACCTCAATTCTGGGATTCCGCTTGGCACGCACAGCCCTACCCAGAGGAGCGATGCCGCAGGGTTTCCATAGCGCAGCGCAGTGATGGAGGTTTGCGTGTATCCAATCCTCGACAAATGTTCCGGCAGTTAAGTAAAGCTTTGTTTATATTGCGTGCCTTTCAACAGAAATTAAGAACTGTGAAAACAATTCGCATAAGTGGTTGGCAATCTTCTCTCGTTCTCTCTTAGCGACTATGACAAGCTCACCTGCTGTGGGAGGCTGAAAGGAAAGGACAACCTCACCACATTAATAAAACATGAGCCGCAACTGAATCCGAGGCCAACTGAACCACCAGAGGCCTACTGTGACGCTTCACGTTGTGGATGATGGAAGTACTTCAGCCGGAGGTAACTGGCACAGAGGCCATATGTGCGTGCAAAACTTCACTTAAGGCACTACAAGCCAGGCCGAGTTAATGTTCACGGGAGTGTGAACTTACAGTAAAAGGCAGGAACCACATAAGAGGTTACATCACTCCAGCCAGTCAACTTTAGGTAGTGGCCTGATGTTTTATTGAAGCTCTTCCTCCTCCCAGGAGATCTGAAAACCCACCTAGTGCCCTCAGAAAAAGTGTCTGTTTTGGCTGCACAGACTGGTTTCTATAATCACAGGAAGATCAAAACATCAAAATAAGCTAATCGGATTTTGCCATGAAATACAGTCCCAGGAGAACTAGAAGTAAAAGGAGGAGGTTTCGTGGAGATCTAGGAAGTTCAAGGTTTTACTGAAGTCAAGGTAACAGACTCTAACAAAAATAAAGAAGGAACAGAGAGAACATACAAGAGAAAAATGAAGAAGGGGGAAAAATAAAACTATGGTCTAGAAAATGGAAAGAAGCAAGACCCAACAGAATGAGTAAAACCGTCCTTAAATTTTGTGTCAGTCTTTGAAAATGGTGCTGAGGCCCTGACACAGAATTAAGGAGATGGCTCATGAAAAATGTTCCTTGGAAAATTGTTTTAAATAATATCTCATAACAAAATGCCACCAGAGAACAGACATTTATTTCCTTCTGTTAATTATATAATCTCAGGCAAAAGATTTCAAAATTATGCTTTCATTTATTTCCATGCTTGTTTGTTGAGACTGAGAAGGTTTTATTTTTTAAATTAATAGTAACAATTTACTTTTTCTAAACAGAGTATTTCAAAATGAGAGTATATAGAGAAAGCATATAAGACTATTGTTTATTGGAGACCTTGGAATTTATTGTTGATTGGATTTCAGTTATATGTGGGCTTAAAGAGGAGATCGGGCACATTCAGGATGGTATGTAACAGCACAATTTACAATAGCTAAGATTTGGAAACAGCCTAAGTGCCCATCAGCAGATGAGTGGATTAGAAAACTGTGGTACATCTACACAATGGAATACTATGCTGCCATAAAAAAAGAAAGACCTCTTGCCATTTGCAACAGCATGGATGCACCTGGAGAGCATTATGCTAAGTGAAATAAGCCAGTCAGAGAAAGATAAATATCACATGATCTCACTCATTTGTGGAATATAATGAACAACATAAACTGATGAACAAAAATAGATCCAGAGACATAGAAGCACTGAACAGATTGTCAAACCTCAGAGGGAAAGCAGGGGAGGGTAGAGGGGGGGGCAGGTAAGAGATCAACCAAAGGACTTGTATGCATGCATATAAGCATAACCAATGGACACAGTCAGTAGGGGGATGAGGGCATGTGCTGGGGGGTGGGAGGAGCCGGGGAAGGTCAATTGGGGAAAAAGGAGATATATGTAATACTTTCATCAATAAAGAATTTAAATTTAAAGGAAGAAGAAAAAGAAAGAAAGGCTTATAGAAAGAAGTCCATAAAGAAATAGTGCAACTTGGGGAAGAGTTCATTCTTCCCTAGTCATGGTATGCTTATTTCTCATGAGCAGACTAACAATATGGTTTAGAAAATGAGAGTTTTATCACCTTTTGTGGAACTGCGAAATTGTATATCTAATAGCTCATAGAAATTCGTTATGGGAAGCAATGGCACCTACTAACCGGTTCATAAATCTGTTACATAAGACACTGATGTTTTTGGTAAAGGTATTAGGGCACAAATTTTGAACCATGTATTCTCATATTTGCAAGAGCATCTATGTCATTCTCTGCTCTTTGTTGTTTCCATAGCAAGAAAGAGGTTTAAGGAAGAAATATATTATATGAATGTGTGTTACCTTGACAGTTCATGTCTTATATCAGATTAGCTGTGAACCTAAATCATTCAGGTAAAAATTCTTACTATTCTTTCAAACCCTAACAAAACACTAACTCAGGGAGTAGTTGCAAAAAGTTTCCTCCTCTAGATGAATTGAGCCAGCATAGGTATTTTGTGTGGCTGAGACATCTTTCTTTCAATTTTAATAAGTAGACCCAATTTTTAAAAATGAAGATGTTTTAAATTCCAAGCTGGGATTCCAGATTCTCTTGAAAGACAAATGGTCTGGCACTATTTGGATAACATTTATTGAGCACTTATTCAATAAGCACCTTATTTGCATTCATTTATTTTAATCTTCTCAACATCTCTAAGAAAGGCACAGAGAGGTTATGTAACTAAACTAAGGTCACACAATCAGTGGCAGAGCTGGGATTGAAGCTAGGTCATCTGACTTCGGCATCTATCAGCTGGGACATTGCCAATACTGTGGCCAGCCTTCTCCAATCCATCATTATCTCCATACTCCCTGTGGTCTGTTTAACACTAAGACAAACATTCTTTGCCATTTATTGTCATGGTTACCCTATTTTTTATTTTTTTAAATTATATATCTCTGTATCCTTGCCTATATCAAAAGTTGAAAAATGTGTATAAAATATATACCCCATAGTTCAATAGAAGAATGCATTTCCTTGGGGGCATGAAGACTGTACCTGTTTTTAGTATAGAGTGTATGCCAATATCTTACACCTAGACTACTTCACTCATTTACTTTACCTATCTGTCCCCCATAATATTTATATTTCAACCTCCTCCCCCTTTTTAACTTTATTATAATGTTAATCCCTGTCCTGTGAACCTCTAAAACATTTCTTATAAAACTTGACTCTGCCAACTTGGCATTTAACAATGTATATGCCTCTTCTTTTTTAAGAAAATATATTTTTATTGATTTCAGAGATGAAGGGAGAGAGAGGTAAAAATATCAATGATCAGAGAAAATCATTGATCGGCTGCCTCCTACATGCCCCTGACTGGGGATTGAGCACACAACCCAGGCATGTGCCCTGACCTGGAATCGAATCCAGACCTCCTGGTTCATAGGTCAATACTCAACCACTGAGCAACACCAGCCGAGCTTCTTTCTTAATAGACTCAAGGATCGTTAAGAGAAAACTTCATACATACTTCAGTTTGTAGCCCCAACTTAGCATAGCACTGTTAAATAACCCTTAACAACTTTGTCAAAACTAATTAAGGAATAAAAATGAAACTGGTTAATAAGCAATACACTTATTTAAATGGAACATTACATTAAAGGGTTACTATCCAAACAATTCCAAAATCTGGAAGAGACCAGTTTGCCTACTGTTGGATAGAATCACATCTCTTCTTTATTTAATTACAATAAAGAAGTGTTTAATAGACTTCCTTTGATGTAGTTTTTCCACCATAACTTTGGCTCAAGAATCTTTGATTTGCCAAATATAGGTCATAATGTGAAAATGGAATAGGTTATAAAATGGCATCTCCATGTTCTCTCCACACTGGATGAGACAAACATTTTATGACTATTGCATTTTATTATTTCACTAGAGGCCCAGTGCACAAAACCCGTGCACTGGGATGGGGGGTCCCTCAGCCCAGCCAGCCCCCTCTCACAGTCTGGGAACCCTCAGGGGATGTCCTACTGACAGCTTAGGCACGCTTCCACCGGGGAGCGGGCCTAAGCCCCAGTCTGGCCTCCCTCTGTGGGAGGCGACCGGGCTGATCAGGGGAAGGCGCTACCCCCATCACCACACTGCTGCCACTGCCGGCCGCCGCAGCTGCCAAGGTGTTTTCATCAACACGGACTCCAGTCCATTCACCACGAAAACATGACAACTTTCTTTAGACATTTTCAAAATGTCTCTTTCATAGGATATGACCTTTCTTTTCTTTTCTTTTTTTTTTAATCCTCATCTGAGGATATATTTCCATTGATTTTAGAGAGTGTGGAAGAGAGGGAAAAACAGAGAGAAACATCAATGTGAGAGGGACACTTCAATTGATTGCCTCCTGCATGAGCCCTGACCTGGGCCCCGGCCAGGGAGGAGCCTGCAACCTATGTACATGCCCTTGATCAGAATCGAACCCAGACCCTGCAGTCTGCAGACTGAGGCTCTATCCACTGAGCCAAATTGGCTAGGGCAGGGTATGACATTTCTTAGCCCCTCCAGCTGTGGACCTTTGTTTTTTCCTCTAGGAGTGAGGTGGAAAAACCCTAGGTCACCTTCTTGGATTCTTATTACCCAAGTTACCAAGAACACTGCGAGTGGCGTAGCAGGAGCTTAGCCAATGAGTGGTCAGAAAACGTGTTTCCTCTGCAGCTCACTCGTAGAGGTGGGACTGCTGGCGCAATGCGGCTGGCAAGTCTCCCTGTCTCCGGGCCTGCACCATCTGTGGCTTGCCTCACCTCACACGCAGTCCCCTCCTGCCCACCTGCACGTGCAGCCTTGTCCTGAGTGGTCATGATGTTACGGCATCCTGGACAATTTGCATATTACCTCTTTATATATATAGATAGATATAGATATAGATATAGATATAGATTATATATATAGATGTGTAGCTTTACCTCTACCTATATTTGAATTAGAGACTTGTTTACTAATGGACTCAGATTTTTTTGGTAGAGTCATTTAATATTTAATGGGTTATATCTAAGAATGGTTTTATTTTGTTTATCTTAGTGTTAAATAGCTAGGATTTTCCAAAATTCAAAGAGAAACTTTAATTCAAAGCAAACTACTGCTATCACTGTACCCATTTAGGTTCTCTAGAGAACACTTGCTATGATATCAAATGCAAGTGTTATTAGCCTAATTTTTTTTTCTCTATTGGGTCCTTGTGCACATGTTTATAACATTCACTTTGTTAAAAACAAAATTAGATGTAGAATTATGTAATAATGATGAGCGATTAAAAAAATCACTGATGAATTCATTTCTATATGCCAGGAACTATAACAAAATTTTAGGTGTAGAAATTTAATGCTCACAACAACCCTCAATGTACTAATGAGTAAATTGAGACAGAGATTATATAACTTGTTCAGTGTCACCCAGCTAATAAATGGCAGAACCTGGTTCCGCCCAGCCTGGCTAGCTGCCAGGCCTCTCCGCTTTGAGGCATCCATTAATACTGCCTGGGTTTACTGTGATATCATGTGGAGTAATTGTGAGTTTTGATAGTTAATTTTTCCTGATTTTAAAGATCTATCCTGGATATATCTCATGAAGAGAAAGTGGCTACTTTGTTAAGTTTGGAAACAAAGGCAACTATAAAATTATCTTAATATGCTAAAAGGGATTGTCTTGTGATTCTTCATCTCTCTCAATAGGTACCAGATGGGTCAGTGTTTAAAGTATAAATTTAAACTGATAATAAAATATACTTATGTATTTTCATTTATAAAAATTCAGACATATTCTGGAGCACATTTATAAGGGACATTGTGTTCGCTGTTGGCTCTGTTTGAATCTCTTCCTTCTGTTCTTTGCCTAGCTATCCCTTTTGTGAATTTTAGTCCCCAGCTTAAATCTTACCTCCCTTGCTATGCCTTTGCACATCCCTCCATTAATTTCTCTCAGCGGATTTATCTAAACTCATTCTTACTTACATGTTTGTGGATATGCATGTTATTTTTTCATAAATTAGATTATGAAGTTCAGGAAGGTGGAAATCACATGCATTACATTCACCAGGACATGCCCATTACCTACCATATGGATTGGTTTGAAGAAAAGTATTGTATGAAAGACTATCAATGAATTGTTAATTATCTTGGTACTAAAATATAGAGGGTTGGCAGTTGAGAATTAGGGTGAGCCCAATAAGAGATGAATTGGAGAGAAAGTCAAATGTATTTTTATAGATTCTTTTATGCTATAAATAATTTCATCAATACCCTTTAGCACTTTCTAAACCATTTTTCTTATACATCCCAATCAATAAAACTTTTTGAGCATACCCTCCCAATATAAAAATAGTCATTTATTTAAAATACTAGAGGCCAGGTTCACAAAATTTGTGCATGGGGGGGGGGGTGTCCCTCAGCCCAGCCTGCACCGTCTCCAATCTGGGACCCCTCGAGGGATGTCCGAGTGTCCATTTAGGCCTGATGTAGGATCGGGCCTAAATGGGCAGTTGGACATCCCTCTCACAATCCAGGACTGCTGGCTCCCAACTCCAACTACTTGCCTGCCTGCCTTCATAATTGCCCCTAACCGCTTCTGCCTGCCGGCCTGATCACCCCCTAACCACTCCCCTGACAGCCTGATTGATGCCTAACTGCTCCCCTGCCAGCCTGTTTGCCCCTAACTGTCCTCCCCTGAAGGCCCGGTCACTCCCAACTACTCTCCCCTGCAGGCCTGGGTCCCCCACAACTGCCCTTCCCTGCAGGCTCGGTCGCCCCAACTTCCCTCCTCTGCCAGCCTGGTCACCCAGAACTACCCTCCCCTGCAGGCTTGATCGCCCCCAACTGCCCTCCCTTGCAGACCTGGTCCCTCCCAACTTCCCTTCCCTGCTGGCCATCTTGTGGCGGCCATCTTTGGAGAAGGATCTTTGACCACATAGGGGCAGCCATCTTGTGTGTTGGAGTGACAGTCAATTTGCATATCGCTCTTTTATTAGATAGGATAGAGGCCTGGGTGGGGGCCAGCTGGTTTGCCCTGAAGGGTGTCCCGGATCAGGGTAGGGGTTCCCTTGGGGTGTGGGGTGACATGGGCGAGGAGCCTGTGGTGGATTGCAGGCTGGCCACACACCCCTGTGACCCAAGCGGAAGCCCTTGTATCTGGGATTTATTTATCTTCTATAATTGAAACTTTGTAGCCTTGAGTGGAGGCTAGGGCAGGCCAGGGTGGGCGGGAAGCTTGGCTTCCTCCATTGCCAGGGAAATCCAAGCCTCCTGTTTGCTCCATGGCTGCAGCCATCTTGGTTGGGTTAATTTGCATACTTACTCCTGATTGGCTGGTGGGTGTGAATTGTGGGTGTAGCGGAGGTATGGCCAATCTGCATATTACTATTTTATTAGATAGGATCAATAATGTTATAAATGTCAATGTAACAGTATAACAAATTTCCCTTTGATCAACATTCACTCAATATTACTTAATATTTGATTTAAAATAAATCATTAATATTTTATTAAAAAGGTAGAGATTGTTCAACTGATATTATAAAAATGGAATATTTGGAAACAAATACATCTATGTCCTCATTTTACAAATCATTAGAATGAATGAAGATGTAAATTATAATAAAATGATCAAAGGGAAGGCTGGTTGCATATGACTGCTTTGGAAGCTCAGGGATGCCCTTCTTCTCATTTTTGGGGATAATCAGTCCCTGAGGGACTATCTTATGCTAACTAAAAGTGAAGACTGAAGGGAAAAAACAGATTGTAAATTTATTAATTAAAGTGAGCAATAAAGTTGTCACAAGACCTGAAATTCAGAACTTATGCCAGATCAAGCAGCAGATAGTCATACTGTAGTTACGCCACCCGGAAGTTATATTAGTATCAGTAGTCACTTGATTGTAGCAACTTAAGAAATAATTTTCCCAAGGGCATAAATACTCATGGTCTAGTAGCCCTTCTTAGGTTTGTTAATGGTGAAACAGCACCAGATGTTAGAAGTCAGATCTTGGTCCTTGATGTTGACTAAGAAAGAATTCAGAGCCAAGAACTCTCTTAAGCAAAAAGTTTATTTAGAAAGCCCCAGAGGTAGAAGTGAGCCAGCTGGGCTGCATGGGTCAGGAAACAAGTACAGAGGAAAAAGAAGGGTCCTTGGAGCTTAGGAGAAAAAAAGCAAAGGTTTTTTTCATACCTTGAAGGAAGAAAGGGGGAAGGAAAGAATCAGATGAGAGAGAGAGAGAGAGAGAGAGAGAGAGAGAGAGAGAGAGAGAGAGAACATGCACTAGGTCCTTCCCTTAAGAGTTTAAGAGTTTTATAGGCGGAAATTATAGGGAGGTCTCAGGGGGGGATCTCAACAGAAGATTCATCAGCTTCGCAGGTGTGTCCTTTCAGGGTGTGGTTTCTACTGATGGTTGGTGCTAGGGAAGGGGTCATTAGTCATCACAGCTGGTCCTAATGGCTTGGTTTTTTGGTCCTGGAGCTGAAACACACCTGAGGCCTATATGTTATCTTTGGTTTGACCAAAGCTCAGTCTCTGTCATCAACAGACTTGATACTATGTTCTTAAGATTGTTTGTTCTGACTGAACCTCATTATCCTGATGGCTTACAGCAGTGGTGGTATAAGGGTTTGTATGGGAGTCCTATGAGGAAATTTTCCAGCCACCTTGTTCCTCCTCCAAAGGGGTCTACTACATGACTAGCGACATGCCATGGGAGGGTCCAAACTGCATGGCCAGCAATATAAAAGAGTAGGGGGGCTAAACCAAATGATCAGTGTTGTGCTAGGGGAGGACGGGTCACCCTGGGGGCAGGATCCCACCTATAATACTTGCTTTTGCATTTTCATCTGTTGCTAAGCACCTGGGTCTTTCTGCTCTGGTGACCTTCTGTAGCTAGATCGCTTCAGTTCAAATTCTACTTAATGAGAAATATTCAAATGGCCTCACCTATATGTATGGAGAGGTGAGAAAATTAGTCCTTGGCTGAGAACAGCATGTTAGAGTCAACATGAACAAGGAGAAACAAGGATGGAAGATGTATACATTAATCTAATAAGAGGCTCTGAAAAACATGCTTGCAATATATAGTGTTTTTATTCATCTGCCTTACAGTCAGTCATACTGAGGAGTTTAAGACCTCTTTGCCGCATCCCATATAAACATTCCTGAGGTTTGCAGTGGCACATTTCAATACTCAACACTTGAAAATGAAATAGATGGTTGAGATGCAACTTTAGTTTTTCATCTTCTAATTTTTGTAACACTTCTCTCTCTCTCTCTCTCTCTCTCTCTCTCTCTCTCTCTCTCTCTCTCTCTCTCATACACACACACACACACACACACACACACACACAATGCAAATGACCTAGCCACTCATATATCCCTGTTATTGAGATTGCTGCATAATTGATCTAATCCTACTTTCTAGTGTTAAAAATGAAACCACAGGCCCAAAATGGCACTGCTCAAGATAACATCCCATAATACCAATCCTAGACACCAAACCTGATCTAATTGCAGTTTCAACCTTTCCCACAAACAAAATCTTAATCAACCAGTATAGAACTTTCTGGTTAAGCACCAGTAAAGTAATCTGTCACATGGGCCTTCACCATCCCCCATAGAAAGAAGAGGCACTCAAAACCCTCCTCTCAGTCCTTTCCCAAAGAAAAGATGCTTGGGTCCCCAAATAATCCTTTTTTTCTCTTTTGTTAATAGTTCCCCTGCCCCACCCTTCTTCCTATAAAAACCTTCCATTTTTATTTATTTTTATTTTTTTTAAATTAACACATTTTATTTTTACTATTTTGTTAACCCTCCCCCAAGGATATTTTTCCATTTTTTTTTTTTTTTTTTTTTTTTTAGAGAGAGTGGAAAGGAGGGGAAGAGACAGAGAGAGAGAAACACAGATGTGCGAGAGAAACATCCACTGGTTGCGTCCTGCACATGCCCTTAACCAGAATCAAACCTGAGACCCTTCAGTCCACGGGCCAACACTCTATCCATAAAGCCAACCTGGCCAGGGCCAAAAAAAACCACAAAAAACCCTTCTATTTTTACAATCCCTTCAAGCTTAGTTCCAGTTGTTATTGGGTTGCTGCCTACCTAATTGATAAATCACTTAATAAAGCTAATTACATCTCCAAATTCACTCCATTTAATTTTTTAAAAATATATTTTACAGAGAGGAAGGGAGAGGGTTAGAAATATTGATGAGAAACATCAGTCAACTGCCTCCTGCACGCCCCCTACTGGGGATGTGTCTGCAACCAAGGTACATGCCCTTGACAGGAATTGAACCTGGGACCCTTCAGTCCACAGGCTGATGCGCTATCCACTGAGCAAAACTGGTTAGGGCTAATTTTGTTTTTTAACAATAGAAAGAAAACAAAGAAATGTTCTCCACTTTTAAATACCCACAGATATTAGAACTTTTCTTCAGTTTTCATGGTATGCAGTTCCTTTAGTTGTTAAAATCTCAATGGCTTCTTTCCCTAAGGATTTTAGTCTATGTCTTGGAAGGCCTTTCTGGCTTCTTCTTCCTTTGGGTAAGTTATAGTTGAATTAGTGCACTTTTCTGGACCTTGATCTTATCTTTGTAAAAGATCTTTCATTCAATTCTTTTTTTAAATGTTTTTATTGATTTCAGAGAGGAAGAGAGAGGGAGAGAGAAATAGAAACATCAATGATGAGAGAGAATCATTGATTGGCTGCCTCCACACCCCCTAATGAGGATCAAGCTCACAATCCAGGGCATGTGTTCTTGACCAGTAGAACCCAGGACCCTTCAGTCCACAAGCCAACTCTCTATCCACTGACCCAAACGGGCTAGGGCTTTCACTCAATTCTTAAATTGCAGAAATACAATTTCAAAGCTTTATAAGGTATTCTTTATGTTTTTTAGGTTCTCAAACTTTGTAAGAACTATAGTATTTAAAATATATATGTCCAAGTATAAGTAGTTGATACTAACAATGTATATAATGCTACTATTGGCAGAGTTTTCAATACAGGTCAAAGCAGTCTATAATTTTTGCAAAATATTGTACTCATGTGAGATTCTTTTAAAAAGCCCAGATATTTTTTAATAAATGCATTTTTATGAATTAATTTGTGTACTCTTTTGGAAAAAAAAAATATCTGAAAATGTGAGTGGCACTGGGGAAATTTAATGCTCATACCTAAAAGAAACTATAATAGTGTGGGTACAGAAATGTTTTTATAAAATTGTTTTTAATCATACTTTAGGGAATATGAGTACACACTTGGGAAGCTCAGTAGAAAAAGGAAATATTTCTAATGATGGTGTGCTTTTCTATTCAGCATGGTTGCTTAGGGGAATAGGTTATTTTGAAGCACATAAAGGCATCATTATATCTAATCCTGCACAACTTCTAAAAATAAATGACCATTATTTGTGGTTCAGATGCTCATCTTCTACCATAAAATTGGATTTGAAAACTTCTATAGTGTTCAAATAAATAATTACTTGGGTGTTTTTGCCTTGTTTTTAATTGTCCTTTTTCTCCATGGCCAAGTGTCTTTCTTTTGGAATCTCAGTTAATTCTCATTGTCCAAACAGGAAACAATTATTTTCTAGTGTCTTCAGCTTTCATACATTCTGATTCTCCAGCATTCTGTTTGAGAAACTCAATAGAAAGCTGGAAGAAGCATGAATCAAATAATAAAAGTCATAGTGTCAGAGGAAATGAGATGATTTTGTACTTCCTGAAATCTAAAAGCAGTTTATAGCTTTTTCTAGTGTAGCAGCCTGAATTTGATCACTTAATTACAATGCAATGTTCTTATAAAAGGTACATTAACCAAAAGAGGAAAACCAAAAGAGTTTGAGTAGTGTTTATTGAAAACTTTAGAAGGATAATTAAAATGAATGAGTCACCATAAATCATTCTAACTCTGAAGTTTCTCAGACCCTTCTCTTGACATATTAACAGAGTGACAGGAAAAATAGCCTGTTTCCAAAGAGATTTCTTCTCTTCCCTTCAGGTTTTCTATTTACATTCTCACATTTAACTTGTCAGATCAAATGGATTAGAATTAAATTGTAAATGAGCTTTTTTTTTTCTCCTAAAGAAGGATGAGCATGGTTTAAAACGTGTTCACTGCTCTAGCACAATATGTGATAAAATTGGTTTAAAACTAAATTCATGTGTATTCTCTAAATAAAGTTTTTAGACTAGAAAAAAATGTTCTTTTCTTTCTCTAATAAAATTCTTAATTTTAAAAAAATTTCTTCCAATTTATGTTCCTAAATTTAGTTTGTACAATAAGGAATGGAGCTGCATATGCTCAGAAAAAATCTAGAATAATGATCAATTTCCTTTGAAGGCATAGATGTATTGATGAACTAAGAAACAAAACATTAATATATTGTCCACACTCTTCATTAACATAACCATTTACACTTGAGATTATTATTGACCTTTTTCATATAAAGAAAGTATTTAGTTAGTGTATAATGAACCCAGAAAACTTAGATTGATATTCCAAATAATTAAACATTTCTTTGCTACAGTTTTAACAGTAACAGAAATTTTTGTATCTGCAACTTACCATAAGTAGTTTGGAATATAAGTTGAGTATTAAATATTTAGAATATTTCATGCTTTTTATTTTTAATTTTTTATAGAGGTTATCACACAAAGACTGACAAATGGTAGTAATGACTTTCACTCCACACCTATTGGGATAAATTTAAAAGGAGACATTCTTCTAACCTTAGGGCAAATATACCAAAAGGATACTAACATTTTAGTGCTAAATGATACCTTACCACATTATTTTAAAGATATAACACAAAGGTCAAGAGAATTTAATGATTTTACCAAAATCATAAAGCTTTATTGCATCTCAAGTCTCTTGCTTCTAACCAAGGATGAAAACATTTTGCAGCTATGCTTTAATACTCACAAGGAAACTGAAAATAGCATTTGTACTCCTTATATTCTGCTTTCTTTTGTCTTCTATAGAGTAGGCAAACTCTACATTGGTAGCCAACTATTTCTCACAGATACTCTAGTTTATAAACAGTATTCTCACCTGTGAAGTGATATCAAAGATGTGTAACCCCATCTCTCCAGGACCTGAGGAATAACAAAGCTATTGACAATTAAAAAATAAAAACAAAAGATATTTGAATGGCAAAGCCATAACCTTCAAATTTATCATGCTTTCTCCTACTGCAAAGAATGCCCTGACAAAAATATGGTTTCTGTCTATCAAAGAAATATTATTTCATATAAGAAATATTCTAACCCCTGGTAAATACCTGTGAAATACCTATATATTCCCCTTAAATAGTATCTAATAAACTAAGATAGTTTGGTCAGAATTTCAGAGTTTGATATAAGAGATTGAACCAGACCTAATCTCCCTGAAACCACAGAAAATAATTTAGCATGTTATCTATAATTTAAACACACTCTCAGTGCTTACTAAGTGGTAGACGTTTTTCTAAGAACTTTCTTTGTATTACTTCATTTCATCTTCCTAACAATCTTATTAAGTAGGACTAATATTGCTTCTATTTTATAAATGAGAGGAAACTGAGACAAAATTAGCTGAAGCTTGCATACCACACTGTAGCAACTGTATTGGACACAGTCTAAGCTCCCTGAATATTTGTTGAACAAATAAATTAATAATATAATCTGACAATAATCACACCAATTTAACTTACCATTTACAATGCCCAACAATATTAACAAGCATGCTATAAGTTCTGATTGATTAGTGTTGCTTGGAGAATAAGACACATTTTTCCTTCTTACTTAAATACAAAAAAAAAAAAAAATATGGGAGGGGAAATAAAGGATGCATCCAGTGCACCCAGCCTTGTTAATTCTATTTAGAACATCTCAACTTTTGAAGAAGACATATATAAATATAAAGATATCTATGTTTATCTATTTAGATAGGTATTTCCATATAGATACATCTATATATGTAGATATTTCCATATATCTATATGGAGAGAGAGACAGACAGAGAGAGAGAGAATGAGAGAGCCCAAAGCATCTCTATCACTGCCTTAGAAGTAACTTGCAATACTGTGTTCTTTCCTTCTATGTCTGCACAATCTTGTATTATTGAATAAGAAATTGATTTGGCTGAAGTTAGACAAACCCAGGTGGTTCCCTGATGCTTATCATGTGCACATATTGCCTAGCACCTGCTGAATATTATTTCTGTTCCTTTCTGAAATAGCATTTTACCCACAAAATTAATAGTGTACTCATATGTAGACAAATGGAAAACTAAGGACACATTGTTCCAAATTGCTGTTATTTCTCTCAGACTGGCTTGAAGGCATTTCATCATTCTGGGACTCAGAATGGATACATTTGTCCAGGAACATGTGGTCAAGCAGTGTCATAATTTTCTCTCTAATATCTGGTATGGTTACAATTTCCTTGTAAAATATGCATGCCTTTGAGTGGATTCTATACAGTAAATATCAAGAGTTTTTATCATTTACTCTTTTTTTAAAAAAGTGTGTTTGTATTTATTTTAGAAAGAGGGGATAGAAAGATAGAAACACCAATCAGCTGCCTCCTGCACGGCCCCTACTGGGGAGCCTTGGTGGGGAATTGGTCTCTTGGTTCATGGGTTGACACACCACTGAGCACCCCAGCTAGGTGATTTACTCTTTTTTTTTTTTTTGATGATTATTTTAAAGTGCTTTATTAACATAGATTCACTAATAGGGTATGGGTTGGGTCCATAGCAATGATACTAGACTGTACTTCAGAAGAGAAAAATATGGAAAATGTAATCAGTGTTTTGAGTATGTGTTTCCATGTGTGTGATTAACTGAAAACCACAGAAATTTAAGACATACAACAGATTCTGTGTAAGGGAAAAAAAATGTATTTGGAAGTGGGACACAAAAAGAAACCAACATGTGCAATATTCAATTTATATAATTTGTTAATTATAAATTACAATCTACACTAATAAAAGAGAAACATGCAAATTGACCATCACTCCGCTATGCCCACCAGCCAATCAGGAGGGAATATGTAAATTAGAAGGATAAAGATGGCAGCCGCCCAGCTGCTCCAGGCGAGGTGGCCGGGTGGGGCAGGACACCTGCTATGAGAGGGAGCGTGGTGGGGCGAAGGGATCTACAGGAGCAGCACTCCGGCCACAGCAAAGATGAAGACAGCAGACTCTAGCCAGAGTCTATAGTGAAGACAAAGATGGCAGACTCTGGCCGGAGCCTGCAGCAAAGGCAAAGGCGGCAGACTCTGGCCAGAGTGAAGGCCTGGGTCCAGGCTGCTGGAGGAAAACTGGTGCTGGAAGCCAAGGGAAGGAAGGCCTATTGCATGAATCTATTCATGCAATGGGCCTCTAGTAATATAAATAAAAATTATAAGTTGAAGTATGTGATTTGTAATTAACATATGCGATCTATTATTAATTTTCCTTAAATATTTAATGAATGTTTTTTGAAAATTATTCCAATTCTAGTAATAGACATAAACATAAAAGATAGCAGTCCTCAAGGAGAACTTAGAGTAGTAGAAAGGTGGGAGTATAGAAGCAGATGAAAATGAAAACATAAACCAATCAAAATCCATTCTACTATCAGCATGATTATAAATTAGATTATTCAGCCTATCAAAAAAGTCAGCAAGGAATTATTGATATTCAGACAGAGCTAACTATACAACCTATCAACCCTTTAATCACATGTTTGGAAATTTAGGACATCATAGTCTTTTAGATTTACTTTGGGTTGTTTCTTGTGAGATAGACTTTTGTAACTTTGTTTCTCATAACTTTGTGCTACTCCTGCTCATTTTAAGTGAAATTTTGAAAGAAACAAACACAGTGCTTGTGTGGGTTAATACTACCTTCATTAATAAATATTTGCATGCTACTCCAGTATTATCTCATGCTAATTTTCCCAAACACTGAATACCAAATTATTCAAGTAAGTTAATAACCCATCATCCAGCATGATCCTAATTAGTCTGTGAACTTACCTACAGCTGAGATATAACACTTGGGATGGAAGCACCTGCTGAACTCTGTGATGAGGATGTATCTGTGTTTTGGCGTATCTCCAATGTTTAATTAACCTGTCATCTTTTATTATGCTTCTGCAAAGCATCTAAATCTCGTGCAAGTTAAATGTGCTAAAAATACTTCGAAGTCAAAAGTATGAGTTAGTCAAATATGGGCACCTTTAATTTTTTTTAATTGATTTCAGAGAGAGGAAGAGAAAGATATAGAGATGAGAGAGAGAGAAAACTTAGATGTTGAAACATCCATGGATTGTCTCCCACATGTACCCTGACCATGGATTGAACCTATAACCCAGGTATGTGCCCTGACCAGAATGAATCTGCCACTTTTTGATGCCCATTATGATACTCCAACCAACTTAGCCACACAGGCCAGGGCCATATAATTTCAATAATTATCAGCTTGTGAGGGTGTTTTGTTCTTTTTATGGTGAAAGTTTGGTCAAGTCCAACTCATAGCAATTTTAAATGCATTAAGCAAAGCAAAACTCAGAAGGATGTGATTCTGCTTCACAAATATAAATAACTACATTTATAATTTTTATTTCACTCAAGATTTAAAAAAAATAAAATATTGAGCAATGTTATGCATACGAGAACCAGAACTAAAATGCAAGTGTATTTAGTATGATGCCAAAGCATCACCATGTGATGAGATGTGTGTGTGTGTGTGTGTGTGTGTGTGTGTGTGTGTAATTACCATCTATAAATATAAAAGCCTAAGCGACCGTTCCACTGTTCCACCATTTGACCAGTAGTTATGACGCACACTGATCACCGGGAGGCAGATGCTCAATGCACAGGCACGAAAACATGGAACAGACTGATGAATCTCAGAGGGAAGGAAGGAGGGGGGAGGGCAGGAAGAGATTAACCAAAGATCTTATATGCATACTAGAGACCCAGTGCATGAATCCATGCACCGGTGGGGTCCCTCGGTCTGGCCTGTGGGGATCAGGCCAAAACAGGCCGTCCAACATCCCCCAAGGGGTCCCGGATTGCAAGAGGACACAGGCCAGGCTGAGAGACCCCATCAGTGCACGAATCCATGCAACAGGCCTCTAGTTTATAATAAGTACACTATTTTGGAGTTGTTAATGAGTCTAGAACCCTAAAGTAAGTTTGAATTCAGGGTTCTCTACTCTAGTGACATGGTGCTTAACTCAGATATGACGCTTTTGACTAAAGTTAAATTCCCAGAGCATATCTATAGGTAACATTTATTAACATCTCTTAATTTGTTTACTTGTTTATGAACATTTTTTCTATAAAGCCTAAGATTTAGAACAAAAAAAGGTATAATATTTTCTCACTCACAATATTTTTTTTTACCAATGGTCCTTTTTATTCATTGAAATGTCTATCAATTGTTTATGGTAATAGTCCTTTGAAAAGAATTTCCATTTGCTTTTCCAGACCTTATGGTGACAAGTAGAGTAAACTGATTGCAGCTTTTTTTGGAAGATGAGACAGGCAGTCTCAAGATTTCAGAGGAGACTTGTACATAACTCATGAATGTGCAAATTCTCCCACTGCAGAATACACTTGTGTGAAATAGAGCACTTGTAGATGACATTGGTGGCAGGTGAAAAGCTCATAATGTTATTCAAAATGTAAGAAACCAATTATAATCTGATTTTGGGGGCATATATTGGCCACTTTTCCATCCTATAAAGCTAGAGGAATGACTGTAATGTAATTAAAAATACACTTAAATATGTAGTTTCACTTATGTTGATGTTACATATAAAAGGAAAAAGAAAGAATAAATTTGTTACTTGCATAAATTGTATGAGACCCTAAGTTTCTAGGACCCGTAAATGCCAGTGCTGACATATTGTAAATGTAACACCCAAATGTATTTCTGACTTAGAAGGCATCTGGATTTTTCCAGTTATGAGATGTGACTCTAGGACTGGTACTCTCAGACATCACACACTTCAGTATTTGAGCAGTAAATTGTTAGATTGCTACTCCAAAATTACTAAGAAGTTATGGAAATATTCTAAGTTCAACTTGCCACTATAGTGAACAGTAGGTAGCATCAAAAGCTTGGAGTTTTGGCAAAATTTTAAACTGTAAATTTACTACTACTTGTCTGAAATTGCTATCTTTATTAATCATATCTTTTGTCTAGGCGCAGTGGTCGGCAAACTCATTAGTCAACAGAGGCAAATATTAACAGTACAATGATTGAAATTTCTTTTGAGAGCCAAATTTTTTTAAACTTAAACTTCTTCTAACACCACTTCTTCAAAATAGACTCGCCCAGGCTGTGGTATTTTGTGGAAGGGCCACACTCAAGGGGACAAAGAGATGCTTGTGGCTCGCAAGCCGCAGTTTGCCGACCATGCGTCTAAAGCAAGAATGTGAATGAGATGACTACAAATAAGTATAATGCTTTGCTCATCAGCATTTCTAGATGTAGAGTGTTTTTACAAACCAAAATAAATGATACAATAAACGAATAAATTATGTGGCAATAGTGATAAGCTATATATAATTCAATTTATTAAATATCTATATTTTCTATATGATAATAAATGACTAATGTGGAACTTCAATAAGGTGATCCTATTAGTCATAAGTTACACTGAACTTTCTGAGATGCTTAACTGCTCAGAAACTTTCAAAGTTCCAATAGTGTGGGGCCAAATGTACTGTACATAAAAGGTGAATAACAAATACTTTGAGTGAATAAATGCAAGAATTAATAATGAATGGATATTCAGGGTTTACATTCACTTCAGCAAAACCTATACTGGGTTTATTTAATTACAAATGATTGAATCTTCTATTCTTATTTAGAGGTAGAAATCTTTCCACTTGGTTATAGGAATTCAGGAAGAGAAAAGTAATATGGTACAAATCAAAGTTATGCTAAGATATGTGTGGCTATATCAGATTTTCTCACTTATAGCAATAGATCTACAAATGGATACAAGTGTTGGTATATTTTAGCTAACCAGAATGCAATCAAAGCAACAATTTTGATTGAAAATTATAATGAAATTTTAATTCTCATAGTGGGTTGTAAAATTCCCAAGAATAAATCCACAATTTATATATCCTGCTATAATTCAGCAACTTTCCCAACTGTTGTTCCAATTAAATATTTCTGAGGTAGAAAACAATGATTATTATTGAAATACATTATTTATAATTAATACAATTAATGTTGAGATGTAAATGATATTTGAGGTTTTTTAATGTAGATTTTAAATTCCTTACACATCATATCAAAGCAGCATAATAAATGCATTTTTAAAGTAATACTTAGTTGCCTAAATAATATTTGAGGACAAAACACCTATAATTTAAGGACAAAAATCACCTACGTTGCACATGATCCAATGTAACATTATTTAGGTATTGGCTATAACCTGAAATGTCTTTCAAAATGCCAGCATTAAATTAATATCCACATTTGTAGCTATCTTTATCTGTATATTACCATAGAAACAGCTGAAACTAATTTTTTAAACACTTAAATAGAACTATTTTTTGTTTTAAAATATGTTAATGGTTAAAAAAAATGGCACTGCCTTCACACGGAAAGCTGTCATGGAAATTAGTTAAATGAAAGACCAACAGATTTTCCTAACTTAGTCTAGTCAATAAAGTTAATTAAATGCTTTGGTGTATTACCCATATACCTGCCTTTGGGACCAACATATTCATGCCTGCATTGCCAAGAATACTGGCATCTCAATTGAACCTCCTCCAGGGAATTGCCTTGGAAGGTGAAAGGGAGAGGCCTTGCCCAAGGTCATATGCCTCCCTTGGGATAGCACTATCCAACGACCTATCAGAAGTGAGAGTAAAAAGCTCAATTTGAGACATTTCTTAAGGGTCTTCTTGTAGCAGTATAGGAAGAGGCTAGGAAAATTATTGGTCAAGTGGAATAGGGACAACTGAGACAAAAAAATTCAACAACTTATAACCAGCTAGTGAATTGCAGGAACTTATCTTTCCTAACCAAGGACACTTGAGAGCAAAAGGTTTATATCTCTCCTACCTAACCAGAGAATACATAGCTTAAACCACCATTGCCAGGGAAAATAGAGAACAGAGACCCAATTAATGCCATTTGTGCCAGCTAAGCCCAAGGACAGATGAAGTCAGGGGAACAAATAACAAAAAATGCATTAAAGCACGACAGACCCAAGATAAAAGTAAAATAGTAAAGCAGACCAAACAATAATCCCAAACTCCTCTAAACACTCCTTTTTATGCATCAGCATATTAAAACGTACTTGGAAAGCTCATAAATATTAC
Source organism: Cnephaeus nilssonii (assembly GCF_951640355.1). NCBI lineage: Eukaryota > Metazoa > Chordata > Mammalia > Chiroptera > Vespertilionidae > Cnephaeus > Cnephaeus nilssonii. The sequence goes on along the minus strand of NC_137072.1, from coordinate 77,171,714 downwards.
ACTGAAACCACCCCCTAAGATTCTCGCTGGCAAAAGAAAGATAAAAATCCCCAAGAAAAAGACCTGCTGTGGGCTTGCTCTAGAGCACACCCATGCCCCTTCTAGGGCATGATCTTTTTACTTCCCCCTAAACTCTAAGGATCCCATGAGACTTGTATCCAGGGAAGCAGCAGGCAGCAGCAGTTCATCCCAGGCTCACCCCCTGATCCTGTCTCCAAGGCCCCCCTTTTCTCTCTGACTTCCCAGTGAGATACAAGCAGCCCCGCTTTGGCTCACTTCTTTCCTGTAACATTTCTAGGGAGCCAACGAAGGGCACCACCTCGCTCTCTCCTGTTGCTTCTTCGAGCCTAAGTCCTTCCTTTCTTTCACTGTCCCCAGCTTTAATAAACTCCTCCTCAAAATCACCTGGACTGCTGTGAACTCTTTCCTACACAGTCAAGAGCCCACACACTACAGGCCACTGAGGCAGACCCAATCCAGGCCAACCCCTAAGCCAAAACAATCTCAACTTCAGAGTTCCTGTGGGATATGCTGAGGACATTATCAAACCTGCATTGCTCTTCCTCTCCCTTCCTACAATCCTGCTTCACTCCTCACAGATATTATTCCTGAGAGAATCCCCCATAAACTTTCTGCATACAAATCTCTGCCTCAGAATCTATTGCCAGATAACCCCAATCTACAATGTCCTCTGTGTTGGAAGAGCAGATATGGAGGCATATATTTCATCCTCAGACAGCTTTCCTTATAGGAGAAATGTTTCCATTTTTTCCTGTGAGAAGAAATGCTTCCATTTTTCCCTTGGGCAGAGCAGTTAAGTTAGAGCCAGCCATAGAGACAACAGGTAGAGTTATCGCACTTCAATCCATAACAGCAAGAATGTAAATTAGCATTCTGGAGGGAAGAAAATGTGAGTCAAAGGAGGAGGCTGAGGAAGTGTCAAATTAAAATGTTTGTATTTTCCATCACTGTAGTGTAGTTTGAATGAATGTGTATAGTTCAGAGGTCTTCGTGTTCACATCTTAAAAGGAGGTGACAACCTCATCTTTTAAGCTTGAATTAATTTTTTATTTTAATTTTATTTTATGCAATGTGTAGGCAATTCTCTGTTCTCTGCATTTAGAAGTACACACAATATAACCTGTTAATTCTATAATTTTTATAATCTTACCTTATAATAGAGAAACATGCAAATTGACCGCACCTCCGCTATGCCCATGATTGGGCCGGCAGGAGGCTGGGGGTGGGACTCCGGGTGGCATATCCGCCGTTGACAAGTTCAAGATGGCGGTGCCAAGTGGCCGGACCCATGACGCCGCTCCCGGGGGTGCCTGAAGCGATAGGCACCCGGGGGGGCGTGGCCAGGCCCATGCCGCCGCTCCAGGGGGTGCCTGGGGCTATCGGCCACCTAGGGGGGCGTGTCCCGGCCCTTCCCGCCCCTCCCGGGGGTCCCGGGGTTGATTGTCCACCTGGGAGGGCGTGGCCCTGCCCCTCCCGCCCCTCCCGGGGGTCCCGGGGTCGATCGGCCACCCGGGGGGCGTGTCCGGGCCCCTCCTGCCCCTCCCGGGGGTCCCGGGGTTGATCGTCCACCTGGGAGGACGTGGTCCTTCCCCTCCCGCCCCTCCCCGGGGGTCCGGGGGTCCATTGGCCACCTGGGGGGGCGTGGCTCGGCCCCTCCCGCCCCTCCCGGGGGTCCCAGGGGCCGAGGCTTTCCGGGCCTTGGGCAACAGCGGGGAGCCTGCACAGATCGCAGGAAACCACTGGGGGTCGGCTCCTGTGATCGGTAGCAGGGACGCTGGGTGCGGCGAGCCCAAGGCCAGGAAAGCCTGGGGCGGAGGCTTTCCCGGCTTTGGGCACCAGTGGGCAGCCTGCACGGATCGCAGGAAACCACTGGGGGTCGGCTCCTGCGATCCTTAGCAAGGATGTTGGGTGCCGCCGAGCCCAAGGCCACCACCCGGGGCCAAGCCCCGACCCTGAAAAAGGCAGAAGGCGGTGGCCACAGCCAAGGCCTGGGTCCCTGGTGCCAGCAGAAAACTGGTGCAGGCAGCCAGGTGAATGAAGGTCTATTGCACGAATCTTCGTGCAAACGGGCTACTAGTTATGATACAATAGCCTATCCTTAAAATATTTGAAACGCACCTTCTACGTGCATTAAAAATAAAAGCTTAGTGCAGAAACAAATTCTATCTTCATGTGCCTGAGCATCTGGAAGGCAAAGTGCTCTTTGCTGAACACCAAAAAATATTGATAATTTGGACTTCATAATTCAAAATAGAAATCATTTTTACCAGCAGAAAGTGCCTGTATTGCAAAAAGGCAAACGGAAATCACCCTCGGTCTAACAAAATGTTCTGTAATTCTGAACCTGTTTTCATTTTTTCTGTTAGCGTTTGTTACACTATGATTTTTCACATAGTTGCAAGTTCTCATAGCAGATGAAAAAGGGTTAAGAAAAAAATAATAGTACTTAAAGTTTAGGAAATGCTATATCTTATATGACTGAGTTCTCAGTGAACTTAGAAAAATACTCCCTGTATTCATTTAATAGAACACTTATATGCAGCAGAAGCATAGGTTGAGAGACTCTGGCCTAATTTATACAAACTTCATGAGGAAAAGCAGTGAGAAGAGTTAGAATACCTTATATGTATAGTTTATAGAATATGAGAAAGAAGCTTTCAATTTCATGAATTCCACCCCAATTTCTGAAAGGGTAGATGACATATCTATATACATCTACATACCAACATACACATTCAAATGTCTCAACTGATTGTTTTGAACCATCATGACTAATTTTTTCACAGACAACTAAATTTATGTATATTTATGCTGCTCAATTATACAATCTTCATAAATAATATTAAAAGGGCTGTTTGCCAAATAAATGATTATTCATAGCAAGAAATGTCCCCATAGAAAATGCTGATGAGAAACCAAATCAACAATAAAAAATGGTTCACAAATGATCAAAATATTCTCATATTTGGCAGAAACTCTAAAAATTATTGTCATCAAATACATGTTTTTGTCTTTTATTATTTCATGAAGACAAACATATTTAAGATGGGGATAATACTTCTTTAAATTATGTTTTATACATCATGTGAACACACTGGCAATTTAATTTTGAATTTCTATGTTAGTGACAGGACCTTTTGGTAAGTTTAATCCTGAATCTAAAAAAAAAAAATGTTTTTAGTATGTAATGCTGTCATTCCTTAACTATTTTATTATAAAAATTATAAATTTTTAAAAATAATTATCTTGACTGGTCCCCTTCCAATGAATTACTTTTGCGATTGAAACCACCATTATATATTCCATGGCTGTGTCATTTAATAAATACTTTCTAGTAAGAATATACTAGTATTTGTTACTATTTTGTTTTATTTAAGTTCATCTTATTTATAGGTTGCTTTTTTAAATCTGTTTTTGATCCAGTTAATTTTTAACTTTCAATGAGAGGAAAGACTGAATAACTACACTACAAAAGCAATAACCTTAGAATTACATCATAGAAGTCTCTTGTGAATTTGACCTAAATGATCTATTCATTACAACATAGTCTTGTATCAGCATAAGTATTATATTACAAAAATACTTAAAAAGGAAAAACTCTTGATTGTTCTTTTAAATAAAGCAAGTGAAAATATATGTGAAGAATTTAGATTAAGACAATTTGCATATGGGTCACAAATGATTAAAAAACAACAGTTTAAGTGCAACATTTTTAGAGATATTTACTTTATCCTGCTTACTGGAGACTGATAATTTAGCAAGAAGAAAACCATGAGTATACCTAACAAATATCAAAGCAAAAATGTTTTTCTGTAACCACACACTAAACACTGAAGTACTTCAATTTACTATTGGGTTTCTACTCCTTTTCCATCTATATTTATTTTAAAATATATGATGACCATTTACTTGAACAAAAAATGCTGCATCAACAAAATAACAGAGAACGGTGCTTTGAGGTCTCATTTTATGAGGCATCAAGTGTTCTACAGACAGATTCACACACATTGAAAAAGTGAATTACTTCTAAAACTCTGTTATAAAGAACTATAAACTGTCTATTTTCTATTAAATTGCATCTTAAATGGATAAGCCATCATAAGTTAGGGAATTAGGAGGGACCTGGATTTCCTGAAAAAGTTGGGCTTGTTTTATGAAAATCCTGTAGAAATATTTCTCAAATTGAGGATCATGACATGCAGGACACAGTGTTGAGGGGCAAATGTAGGATAAAGTAACTAATTGTATAGAGAATTGCAGGTCTATGAAGGGGAGAATGATCCTTTGCCTCCCATCTGAATTATTTCTCTTCCTGAAATGACTCATTGAAAATTTAATAGGGATCACCATAATGTGAAAAGATCACATAAAGCATTATACTTTGGCAGTTACTTAAAAAATTATATACAATTTATTTGCTACAGCAATTGTGTTTTATGCTAATTAAATGCCTAGACACTTATTCTTCTATGAGATTAGACTATCAGCATTAGTTCAACTCAATTCTAGAAGACTGCAATATGGTGTTTATTACTTATGTAAATTTGGTTAATTACACACCAACTCAGTTATCTTATTTATTGCATTTCAATTAGTATCCTTCTAATAGTCACTAACTCTCTAATTAACTCACAAGAATAAGAGGTGTCTTGTTAAATGTAAATTAAATAGATTTAAGTAGACAATAGATTGCAAATGGTAGATTTACTGCTAATGCTATAGGAAACTGTTGCTGGAAGAACTAAATATATGCAATACCATCTGCCTTCATCTCTAGGCAAGAAGAAAATTTTATTTTTCCTCAGAATTATTTTTAGCCCAAAGATAAGAGCAAGATAAAACAAAAGTATGGCAGGGTTTTGTTTTGTTCCATTTTTGCAAGAGTGGGTTAAATGTAATTTAGAGTTCTCTCTTGTTGTCAATGAAAAATTCTAACAATACAGAGAAATATAAAGTAAAATACTTCTTGCGTGCAGAATTACTTCTGAAATGAATGTTAAAAGGTTTAATAATACTCCATAATCACTGATTTATCTGTTCGGGGTAGAAAGGAGCAAACTATTACAGCTCTTCCCTAAATGGTCCCTTGTGAGCTAACCAGGAAATTAATTAGCAGGGCACCGCTATGTGGCAACAAGCATGGCTACAGGGGAGGCTGAAAGTCAATGGGCTGATAGTGCAACCCAGTTTTGTTGGATAAATGTTTCTGCTTTAGCCAGTTTATTTCTCCGAGGTGAAATAAAGACTTAGCTGAGATGTAGAGGGCATCTACTTTGACGCAATAGCAAGTTTACTTCGTTGTAAAGGGAGTGCAGGAGCATTTCTGGGCTCTGTTATTTATGTTTTGGGACTGGCAGAGTCTGTCACTGTAAACACTGAAAATAGATGGAATGGGGTGCGTACATACTGCTACATATATTCTCTGCTATATTCTCCACACTTTGGCTGTGCAGCGGTCTCACGTGGAAAAAAAGTGGGTTTTAAAATATATTGTGCCAAAGTCTGGGGTACTTATTTTACCAGAATAGCACAATATACTGTTACATTGCTATAAAGCCCTGAAAACTTAAAACCACGTTTTTAGCTTTTTCTTTTAAGATTACAGTAGTCCCCTCTTATTTCTGGGTGTTATATTCCAAGACTTTTAGAGGATGCCTGAAACTGCCGATAGTACCAAACCCTGTATGTTTGGGGGGAAAAGAAACACCCCAAATCTGTTTTTTCTATACAAACTTACCTATGATAAATTGTAACATAGTATAGGCACAGTAAGAGATTAACAACAGTAAGTAATAATAAAATAAAAACAATTATAACAATACACTATAGTAAAAAATATGTAAATGAGCTCTGTGCAATGTGTGTTTGTGTGTGTGGAGGTGATAACTAATCTAATAACCATGATGGCTACTAAGGGACTCAGGCAGGGAGCATATACAGCATGGACACACTGGATAAGGGGAAGACTCATGTCCCAAGTGGGATGGGGCAGAAAATCAGGCGATTTCATCATTGTTTATTTCTAAAATTTTTCATTTAATATGTTCAGAGCACGGCTCTAATAAAGGTAACTAAAACTGCAGAAAGCAAAAGCATGGATAAAATGATATTACTATATAACATTTTGGAAATGATGATTATAAAAATCAAATTTTAAAAGCAATAAATATATCAAGATGTGAAATAGGAAAAAAAAAAGTATAACATATTATCATATCCCTGCAGTCTCCCAAATTATATTTGTTTAACTTACCACTCTCAACGTGGTACTCTAAAAATTTTTTTCTCATTTCCCTTTGAACTTCCAAAATATTCTATTTTCTCCAGGAATGTATGAGCTGGAATGATATCCATAGTAAAAAATCTGATTGCAAGCAATGTTTCTCTGTGTACATCATGTGAGACTTAATGCATTACACCGTTTCCTTTTTATTATAATTATTTCATATTATTTCAATAGTTTAAGTCTAAAATGTCCTATTGTATATTCATTCAAAGCTCTTCTTTAAAACAAAACAACGTTCTCCATTCACATTCCTTTGAAGAGCTCAGAGTATCTATAGGAAATCTCTGAACATTTCCTAAAGTAATCTATCTTGCCAATATACTGAAAAGAATATGAAATATTGGGCTTCCCAGGAAACTCAATTTCTAGAAAAGCATCCTGTGAGTTTGTCTATTCTTGCACAACTGTTCTAACCAGCACAGCAAATGGTATGGTACTCGCATTGTGAAGTAATGAGCCTGAGTTTGGGTCTTGGCTCCAACATTCAGCAGCTATATTACCTGGATAAATTTCTTCATCTCTCCAAACTCCAAGTCTTCATTTTTTTTCCAATGGGAATTATTATTATTAATATATTAAGCTTTATTTGAGGTTCAATTGATGTTTTATGTAAGAGTTATGTGTAATATAATGTCTGATACGTAGTGATGGCTAAATAAGTGGTAGTTGTACCTATTAAAACATTAAAAGGTTATCTTAACTTCAGGTACAGAAACATTTTGCTAGATGCAAGTGATAAAACATGTCATTATGTTTTATAAATTAATAAATAGGTCCAGGTTGCAAGTAAAATTATTTGAACAATGTGTATTGGGTTTCTTTTTTAGATTATGTTAACAACAAAAATTCTTAAGTGCTTATATTATGGAAACTCTGTAAGTTTTGCTGTCAAAAATATTTATAAACTATGTTTACTGTTAACAAAGATGACTTCAACAGCTACTCTAGGCAGTTTAACTCTATAACTTAAACTTTTATTTCCTTGATATCATTACTGTTTAGATATGTTCTATTTTAGCTAACCACACCATAGCAGTGACCTAGACCCAGTCTCCTAGAATGGCTCTACTTCTGGAATTCTAAAATCTATTCCTCACAGGACATATTCCAGATCTGCACCACTGTTTTTAAAGTATCCACCAAGCCACTGTCCCCTTTTCGAGTGAATCTGATCTCTGACACATAAAAGATATGGAATTTCCCAACATCCCACTCCCACAATGTAGAGTGTTTCTGTTATCTCCTCTCATCCTCACTTGCTTTTCTTTTCCCTCTTTCATTTCGAAGGGTGAGAAATACTTTAGCTTCTTCATGTATAATCCCACCACTTAATCTCGATTACATTTCCTCTCATCCTTCTGGGACCTTGTTCCATTTCTTATACCTAAACAAACAAAAAAGTACACAAATAAACCCATTACCTGGCTAAGCCCTGAGTCCCCCATCTAGCTTGTTATATCTCTTCCTTTCCTTTCAATTAAGGCGATGAATGAAATCACCATCAAGGGTCATTAATATCTCTTTGTCATAAAGCTTCCTTCAAATAAGCAATCTTGTCCTCACCTCTTCTCTGAATCCTCAGGTAAAGTTCACCAGTACTGTGGTAATTAGCTAGTTATTAATAATAGTAAAGGAGCAAAGGGAAGGCCAGATATGATAGGCATGTCATTTGGGCAGCTTCACTAGGGAGCTGCAATTTCACACCCCCCAGGGAACTACCAGCCCATTCCCTGCAGACCACTGGGAAAGGGCCTGGACCAAGGGGACGATAGGCACATGCACAGTGAAGTTGGGGTGACTGGGAAGGTACTCTCTTGTCAGTCACACCTGGGAACAGAGGTCATTGGCCACTGCAAGCCCACAAAAATTTTGGGATACATAATCCCCTAAACAAAGGAGTTTTCTCTCTTTTTGCTCTTGGCTTCCTGGTTTCTTTGGTTTCCTTCCTGCTTCCTTGCATTCACCTGTGTTTCTTCCATGGTCATGTGGCCCTGAGGACCCCACATGCATGGACTGCTGGACTGCTGTGGGGAAACACACACCAAGCTAGCCTGATGCTGGATTGGATATGCCCTAACATGGAAGGGAAACTCTGGACACTGGCTCTGACTTCAGCTCTGCTGAAGCCCAGCTACACTTCTTCTATGGCGGGAAAAAGGAAATGGGGCTTTGGAAACTCAGGGGTGTAATTCCACAGAAATAAAGGTTTCTATGATATCTCATCCTCTCATGGCAGCCTCCCGCAATTCTTATTCCAGCAGTACCCCAAGAATCCCACTTTGACTAGTAACAAATTCATCTTTGTCACTTAATCCAATAACCAATGCTTTATGTGTTGGCATACCTACTGCAGTTGACGCTATGACCATTTCTCTTTCTTGAAAACATCCCCTTTCACCTTTCATGACAGGATTTGTCTCTGGTTCTTATCTGAATCCTCCTTTTACTCCTACTCAAGAGCATTTGCCAGCTCCACTGTTTTAAACAAGACAAATTACAATGTTTCCAAGGATGTGGTTCTTGGTTTACTTTGCTTCTGACTTTCCTACACCCGCATCTTCTCATTCATCTCTTAATTCAGCTAAAACCTGTACTAAACGTTATCAACGTGCATCTCCAGAGTTTTTCTGAGATCACTATCACTATGTACTGCAAACATGAACAACTTTACTTGGGATGGCCATTAGCGGGTATGACTCTAACTACAAATTAAAACTTCTACTTTCTCCCAAATTCTCTACCAACGAACAATGATAATCCTAAAAGCACAAAAGTCAAGACATTAAACATATAGTATTTAAAACATGTCCACAGAAATATAATATGGCCCTAACTGGTTTGGCTCAGTGGATAGAGCGTTGGCTTGCAGACTGAAGGGTCCCAGGTTCGATTCCGGTCAAGGGCATGTACCTTGGCTGCGGGCACATCCTCAGTGGGGATGTGTGCAGGAGGCAGCTGATCAACGTTTCTCTCTCATCGATGTTTCTAGCTCTCTATCCCTCTCCCTTCCTCTCTGTAAAAAAATCAATAAAATATATTAAAAAAAGATATGTTTCCCCAGCATTCTGAAATCTGTATTCAAGATGATTTTTTACTTAATGACAAATATTAATTCAAATGCCTCAAGCAAAATAGTGAAATGGAAGTTTTAGCCTTTACTCCTGATACGGCCTTCAACTGTAACTTCCAAACACCCAAAGAACTTCAGTACAGAATCATTGAGCAGAGGATTCAAATGAAATTATTTTCCTGTTAATAATATCTGCTAAAATGCATTTTAAAATGTTTTGATGTATTAATAATAATCAAATTGATGTTAGCTCTTCAAATCATTTACAAAAAACAACGCTGTGTTAATATTTTCTATGTTCAGAATGAACCACTTATTTTAAAGAGGATTCTCTAATTAGAAGGTGATACATAACTAAAGACAAATTTTACCCAAGAATTCATTGTTTTAAATATTTTTACTAGCAATTTTTGAGAACACAATTAAAATAATGGTGTTTGAAGTCTTATAATTTATATCACACCATCCTAAGCAGAATTTTTTAAAGAAAATCTTTATGTTGAGTTACTTTCTTAATATTTTGACATGAATTTATTTTCTAAATTTTCTATACCATGACTGCCAGCATAAAGAGTGCCTGCCATAACTTAAGTAGCCACAAATGCCGCTAAAAAATGAGAAAGTTGTACTGCCTTGCTCAGCCCAGTGTAAGATGAAGAATAGGAGCTGAATAATCATGGAAAATTATTAGACAATCAATATTTGATATTTCTTTACATAACCCTTTTAAGAAAAGAGGGAATAAATTTATTCTATGTTTTACATAATTATATAGCTATTGTTCATGTTATCTTCACAGGATCTGAGAAAACTAAGTAGCATAGAAAGTTACAAAATTGCAGGCATCTCTAATGTTGATCCATATACATATATGCTTGCTTCAGCTAAACCACTGAAATTTGCAAAATGGAAAACACCTTAAACACTTACTAAATATGTTTCCTAGCTTTGAAAGTTAATGGATCGAAGGAGACAGTTGATTTAATAACAAATTTAATAAGTCACCATTCCTTTCCATTCACTCTAGTATAATCTCAGGTTTTGGGTTTTTTTGGTTTGTTTGTTTTTTTAAGAGCAACTGCTTTGCTTACTTAGTTTAAAAATCTTGCAAATAGAAAAGTTTGGCTAGTCATCTTATTGGCTGCCAGCTATTGATTCACCTGCTTTGGTGAATAGACAGGCCTCTTTCTCCTTCTAATTCAACCCTTCCAAAACTGTAGGCACCACATGTTGACATGTTTCAACATTTGATATAAAAGAAAAAGAGGATGCTGAACAATCACAGATATATGATGAAGATGATTAGAGTATAAAGAATGCACTTAGTGGGAAATGATTTTGTTAATATGTATTTTACAAGTACAATTATCACTAGTAGTCATGGTAATACAATACACTGGATGGTTCACTAAATTTAAAATATCAGCTATTTTCTTAGTTTTCCATATAACTCTATACACATCAAGAGGAACTTATATGGGCTTCAATTTTCCCAACTATGAAGTAGATAATTACCAACCAAAGATTTAGAGGTAAAGGTTAGAAAAAAATTTTGATACATATTATCATGATTGTCATTTTCATTCCATAATATTTATCAACATTTTTTTAGCAAGTACATTGATAGGTTGTTTTTTTCTATTAGTCTCCATGGAGACAATAAGAGACAAAGGTCATGGCTCCACAAAGCATTTCCGCAGGTAATTGCTCAATTTTCATAGCTCTCAAGCTGTTGCTAGTGAGTAGTTAGGTTATGCCCCTTAGGCTAGACATCACAGATGTTTGCTAACTTATCCATTTCAAAATGACCTTCCAGAAGCTTTAGAAAAGGGAAGCTATTGAAACTTCTGTAGTTTCACTGATTCATATATGAGTAAAATAGAACAAGGGAATTTCTTGTTCATATGGAAATAAAAACAACAGTCATAATGAGGAAACCCATTTACTACTTATTTCAGTAAATAGTTACCTGTAGAAACTGATGGTCTTATACCAACTCAGGGTAGCATAAATCACACATAGATTTCTTTTAGTGGAGATGTGTCATACATTTAGTGTTGGCAAAGGAAGTATGACCAAGAGATCCCCCCCAGTTTATTTTCTCATCTCTGAAAGCGATTATTGTGACACAGTCATAAAGTTCGCTCAATTTTTCTATACTAAAGTACAGGCCCTAATTTATTCTTTGTTTGTTTTTCTGTGTTTTTTTAAATATTGTTGAAAGTATTACAGATGCCCGTCTCTTCCCCCCATTGAATCCTTCTAGCTCACCCCAGGCCTTCACCATCCTAATTTCTAATTCACCTCCAGGAATATAAGACATTCTATACTTTAATGGAACATTTGTTTATGGAGAATAAACTGTGAAACCTTTCTGTTCAGTCTAGTGTAATGGTAAGACCAGCTAAAACTGCTCCTGTTTCTAACAAGATAATGAGTTGCTTTTCACGTTAAAATGCTAAAAACTCAAAAAATGCAGCTGAAGTATGCACAAGGGAGAGAATTTTGACCTCCAGATGCACCTAAAACCAAAGTCTCAGCTAACTCCTCCTTCCCAGGAAACTAAAGACCTGAACATGAGGAAAAATTGAACAACAGAACCCTTTCAGAAGCTAAGAGTCCATTGTCCAGGAATATCTGGTGCTGAAGTCTCTCTTACCATATCTTACCATAAATGTTCAAATTCTCCAAACCCTCCAATTGAAAACTGCCCTGCCAGCACTTCTACATACCAGCCTGCTCCCCCTTCCTTCCTAAAAGTCACCCCAAACCCTGGGTCAAGGTGACAGATTTGAGCCCTGCCTCCTGTTGTAACCAAAGAGAAACTTCATTTCTTTAACATGACCTTTTCTCCTTTATTTTTTTTTAATCCTCACCCAAGGATATTTTTATTGATTTCTAGAGAGAGTAGGAGGGGGAAAGGGAGAGGTGAGGGGAGAGAGAGAGAAACATCGATGAGAGAGAGAAGCATGGATGGATCTGTTGCCTCTCCTCCAACCTGCCACCTAGATACTAGTATGTGCCCTGATCAAACCTGTAAACATTTGGTGTATGGGATGACACTCCAACTAACTGAGATGCCAGGTCAGGGCTCCTTTCTTTCCTTTTCATTCAAACTGGCTTCATCCAGAAACCTGTCTCACCCACCTCAAACTCTCTTGCGTGTCCACTCCCTTAAACATGAAGCACTCAGGACAATAAGGTTCTGGTCAGCATTAAACAATCTTAGGAATGACGCCTCAGGACCATTCAATACAGGGGCAGAGTTTCAGTCAAACTAGAGATGACATCTAGGCCTCAGTTGTGCTTAGTTCCATGCCAAGAAAAACAGAATGACCCCACTGACCACATCCTTGTGAGAACAGACAAAGTGACACCTTGGCTGATGCAGTAATCAACTCTCCCCATCCTAGCACCAATCAATCAATAGAGACCATGACCCTATCCACAATCCTATAAAAACCTGTTCCTTAGAAGCCATCAGGGAGCCGGTTTTAGAACATTGGGTCACCTGTGCCTCTGGGTTTGGCACCATTTCCTTAAGTAAACCTTTACTTTCTCTGCTGCAGACTCCAGTTTGCTTCTTATTGGGCTTTGGTGTGCACAGGCAAATGACCCCTATCATTTGGTAACTCTGTCTCCTTGCAGGTCTACTGAGACACAGACTTTTCTTTTCTCGAAAGCCGGTGCCATTGTATTGTTTCTATGCCTATCAGGTAGTGAGCCCTTGCTGGGTAACACTAATATATGTTTGGACTTTCTTTACCCTAATGTGTAAGAACATGAGAAATATTCCCCAGTCACTTCCCAAGATCAGAAAGGTCTTTCATTGGCAGTTAAATCAATTAGTGATTTACTGATGACTTTTCATTAAGAGTAAATTAATAAGGTCAATAGAAAAATAATATATATATATACCAGTATCATTTGTTTGAAAGTTAACTTGTGCCTGAAAGAAAATTTTGTGATGAGAGTATTGAAACATTTTCTTCACACTATGAAAATCATGCAGAATAACTAGCCTGTGGCTATGACTATTTTGTGTACCATTGTTTAAAAAAATTATAAATATATAAAATAAAATAAAATAAAATTACCTAAAGGAAAGTCATTTTTTAATTGAGAAAGGTAAAGCCATACTCTTTCATTTCATAAATTTAAAATTTAACACCTGACAAATCAAACTTCTTTGACAATTCCCTATCAAACCTATATTAATATAACAAAATGAATTATAAGTGCAGTATAGGAAAAAATGCATTTTTAACATCTGATTAAATGCTTTTTACTATGAAATTTTGATGCACATCAATGCACATCAATACACTTAGTGTGGCTAATCAATTGGACCAATAAATTAGATATTGTTACAGAGCTAATTATTCATTTGCACTTTTTCCTTTAAGTAATTATTTTAACTAGATACTTATTTTTATAATTTTGTGGTATTTTTCTTTGAATTTAGCAATGTAAAACATTTATCTTTAAATAAACTTGAAAATGAAAGAAAGTTATAAAATATTTTAAAACAAAGATTAAAATTGCATTTATCTCATAAAGGAAAATCTTGGTATATTTATATTATTTGTTCCTAACATTTCAATTAAAAGTTTCTGGATGCGTGCCCTGTTATAAAGCTTTCCTTCACATTTTGTCAACTTAAAAATCCCATTCCTATTTCATTCTAAATTCTCTCTTTCAAATTTAAAGTTAAAAACAAAACAAAACAGTCTTTTTGTCTTCTCAGTTAAGTTGATAGAAATTATCTTGCTGAATCTGTGTGACCCCAAAAGGCTACCCATTAGATTTTTCCCCCCACAATAAGAAAGTCTGTCAGGAGACTATTCACCTTCAATGTCCATAACCCTGGCAAAATAAAATCACCCACTTTCAAATTAAATTTAACCTTTTGGAGCATTAATTATTTATGTAACAATTTCCTTCCTGAGTGTTCAAGTACAGAATTACTCATATGCTTTGACTTTCATGACAATGAATAATTACAAAACCAGGGCTGAAGGAATTGAATGGTCTTGGTGGAATTGGTTTAAGGGAGTTTCTGTTTTAGTTCTTTTACTTACCTTGGCACTAACCAAAAGTCATGTTTTCATCATTAGACATTTCCAATCAAATGTGTTTTTTTGCATGAAAATTATAATAATGAAAAAGTATTATGATATCTGAAATATTAATCTGTATTTAATAGTCTTCTTACACACAGGATAATAAAATTAAACTTTATATGTGTAAAGTTCAAATGTGAAGAAAAGTATAATAGCTTTTATGAAATAAAACTATTGCTGTCATTTGTTTAGAATCCTCTGAGTTTGCTCAATTTACTGAAGCTAATTTTCTTATTGTCCCAGAGAGGAAAAAAGGTCAGTGGAAAAACTATGAGACAGGGTAACTTTCCATCTAAATTACAAAATTCTGATCACAACTAACCTCTGTTCTGGGGCCTTACCACCAGAGATTCTGAATAGATTAGTTTGGGGAGGGAATCGGGTACTGGTACACCCCAAAGCTCGCAGGTAATTCTAAGGTGCAATCAGTGCTTGAAGTTCCTAGCCTTGTTGCACTTTGGAAATATCTGAAAAACTAAAAAATCTGGATGTTTTAGTCCTATGTCCACATATTATAATTTAATTATAATGAGCTGTGGCCTGAGCAACATGGTTTTGAATTCCCTCAGTGGTGGGTAATGTCTGGCCTGCAGGCTATATACAAGGCCAGCAAAATCATTTGGTCTGGTCCTGCCAAGGCATTAGGGGTGAGCTAATTAGATAGTTGATCAAATATAGCAGGCTAATTTTTAAGCTGATAATTTTGTATGGCCCACGAATGATGTTAGAAATATCCAAATGGCCCTTGGCAGAAAAAGGGTTCCCCACCCCTTCATGATTCCACGGGTTGAAATGGCCGTCTGCATCAGTCACTAGCAAACCCTAGCACATTCTTTCTGTCTGTGGTCCAGCTATGAGCCATTGCTCCAATCTGCTGTTGCTGCTGCAGCGGAGGCTGCTACTCAGTCCCTCTTTGGTATCACCTCTGTTCTCTGCCTTATCTTCCCGTTTTCTTTTTCGCACCTCTCAAGTTTGACTCAAGTTCTTCCCTTGAAATATTGGGAAACATCTTGTCTGTGTAACTTAGCCTGGGGTTCCCTTGCATGTACAGACTCTTGCTTCCCACATGGCCATGTAGGTAGGTCAGGGATACCTCTGAGATACTGTAGGTTTGGTTCCAGACCACCTCAGTAAAGTGAGCATCACAGGAATGCAAGTGAAGTGCTATAAAATGAGGTTTGCCTGTACTTCATCATGTTCTGCAAGTTCCCACCCAGCATGAACAGGACAAAATACAGGCTGGTCCTGAATCATGAAAACTCAGTGTGTCAGGCTTGAGTAAGGTGACCAGATTTTAACATTGGTAAAGCGGGACATCATTGACCAGGGGTGGGGGGGTTGGGGGGGTTGGGGGGGTTCTTTTTTTAAAAATATATTTTATTGATTTTTTACAGAGAGGAAGAGAGAGGGATAGAGAGTTAGAAACATCAATGAGAGAGAAACATTGATCAGCTGCCTCTTGCACACCCCCTACTGGGGATGTGCCGGCAACCAAGGTACATGCCCTTGACTGGAATCGAACCTGGGACCCTTGAGTCCGCAGGCCGACGTTCTATCCACTGAGCCAAACCGGTTTTGGCCCGGGGGGTGGGGGGGTTTTTGATTAAAAATTTGGTCTATATTGTAATTGCTTTTGATTTTTTTAATAAAAGGAAATTCACTTCTTAGATCATCGTTGAATTTGCATCCTCTTTTCTTACTCATTATGTTAAAAATCTAAAAAAAGTAATTTAAAATTATATTATAAATTATTATATACATATTGCTTAAAAACACAGTAAGTAGGTACATAATTACATGAACATATTTTATTGTTAGTTTATAAATTAAATTAATTTGATTGTTATAAAGTAACTATATTTTAAAAATTATTTTAATTCTATATTTATTTCTAAATAATAACAATACTAACTTGTATTATTTTTCCTCTGAATTTGACATAAGTCGTAAGTGTCACTTTCAAGGCCGGCGCTAGACTTTTTGCCACCATTATAAAATATAAATAATACGAGTACTGTCTGCTAAATTCAAGAAAATTTATGTATTTATGAAATAAATAAATAAATTACTTACCTAAATTATCTGAATAGCTGATTTGTAATGACATCACTTGTTTAACTAGCTTACTAGCACGCAGTACGATGTGTATCGTCTGAGAGACAGTTACAAAATGTTTTCGTCGTTGCCAATCCCAAAAAATGCCATTGTTCATTAAGTCCAAACAATGGTGGTCGAATTCTAACAACTGATCAACAATGCGAACTTTGATAAGCAGTTCTCGATAATCAGTTCTCAACAATTATTTGTTATTATTAAAGTTTAACATTATAAATTAACAAAAATAATATAAAACTCATATCCTGGCTAAATAGCCACATGGCCGCCGAAACCGTATGTCCCCTTCCCGTTCTCCCGCCGTTCCCTAGCTTGTCATGCATTCTTTCCAAAAATCGGGACTTTTTTAAAACGCCGTGGGACGCGGGACAAATTGTTAAAAATCGGGACTGTCCCGCCAAAAGCGGAACGTCTGGTCACCTTAGGCTTGAGGCAAAGCAGGGTGTCCCAAGTAGATCCCTGGGAAGGATTTGGGGTGTTTATCTAAGGCAGTGGTCGGCAAACCGCAGCTCTCAAGCCACATGCAGCTCTTTGGCCCCTTGAGTGTTCTAACGCCACTTCTTCAAAATAGACTCGCCCAGGCCAAAAATCGACTTCTGCTCATGGGCCATGAAGTTTCAGTCACACTGTACGTGCGCACCGGCACGTGGTATTTTGTGTAAGAGACACACTCAAGGGGCCAAAGAGCCGCATGTGGCTCGCAAGCCGCAGTTTGCGGACCACTGATCTAAGGCATCCCTTTTGATAAACTTGAACTGCACAGGAGTTGGGACATTCAAGTAGTTGGTAGCGAAGAGGCTACTCTGTGCCAGCAGGACCAAGGGCAGGCTTAGGATCGAAAACACCAGAAGTTTAATTTCAATTTTAAGCATATGCAAAATAATTCAATGAACTGCCGGAGGAATTACACCACATGAAACATATGCAGTTGCAAATCACACAGCACTTTATTACTCACACAAGTTCCTGATCCTTCGGATACAGGCTTTAATGGGATCCCGGTGGTGCTGTCCTCTGGGGTCCGGCAGCTGGGCTGGTCTGGTCCGGATGCAGGGGGCCAGCGTTCCTCACCTGAGAGCTCGGTCGGAGCTCGGTAGCATCTGAATCGAGAGTTACTAGCCTGTCTCAACAAGTGAGCACCGTTAGCTGGCCGGGATTTATTTTTAAAGCCTGTACTGTAACCCTCAGCAGTTCAGGTGGCTATCAATGAATTACGTCAATGCACACATGTTAATCTCAACAGGGCAAGAGGCTACATGTGGTTATCTAGGGAGAGTACAAGTCACTCTGAGTCAGTAACTGAAGTTCAAATCCTTATCTCTGGGGTACACATGCTTCAGGGCAGTGGGGAATGTGTCCTTAATATCACACTTGAAGTTTCAAGGAAAGTTAACTCCAACATTTTAAAACCTTCCTAATGTTTTTAGACATTCTTTAAGCATTTTTAAACATTTCTATATTATACTACAACACAGGGGAACTCCCATATCAACTCAGCTCCCCAAGAATAATACCTGAACTGATCCAAACTCCTGAAACAAAGCCTTTCATTAATTCCTCACCCAAACTTCACAAATACATCCATGCATCCCTGCAGAC